>NC_059074.1:80033417-80336448 GCF_020497125.1 Mauremys mutica | reverse complement strand
CTATATACAACATAGAACTGGAGATAATCCCTGTGTAATAGAGTTCTCTGGGGTCAGGTGTCCTAGTGGTTAGCATCCTTAGTGCCACCTCCCTGTGGGTAGGATTTGCTGTCCAGTCCATCTCTTAATAAGAGGTGCGGTGAGGTGGGCAGGTGGTCTATGTCCCTCCTGTAGTAGGGGCATTTCGTAGTAGAGCCCGGGCCCACCTACTCCACTGGGCTATGATTCAGGACCACAAGAAGGCCAACAGTGTCTGGCCCACAAAGGCACCTTCTGAGTTACCCTCCCTGCGTCACTTCCTACTGTCTGGCTTTCTCTTCCAGCCCAATATAAGTTGAAAAGTGGTGGGGGGGAAAGGGCAACCAAAACTGCCAGCCACAACTGGGCTTAACATGCAGTCTTCTCCCCTCGGGAAGGCTTCTCTGGCACCCTTGTAAGGAGCCTTCAGGGAAGGTCTTCTCCCTTCTGAGATGGGTGGTTCCCTTTTCAATGCTTTCTCCAGTTGGAGCATGCGCAGCAGGTCTGCTGGGGTGCAGCTTCCAGGGCCCTTTTACCCCTTCAGGCCCACCCCATCACACTGTATAAATTAATTTCCATTATATTTGAAACATCAGCAATATGAATTTACAGCAACTATTTCTAGCAACAGCCAAATGCCAGCATTCACATTCAGGGGCCAGACAGGAGCATGAAAATAACTTCATGCAAACTTGTGGCCAACCTCTCTCAGGCCTGGTCTACACTATGTGTTTATACCGAATTTAGCAGCGTTAAACCAAATTAACCCTGCACCCGTCCACACAACGAAGCCCTTTATTTCGATATAAAGGGTTCTTAATACCGATATCTGTACTCCTCCCTGACGAGGAGAGTAGCGCTCAAATCGGTATTGCCATTTTGGATTAGGGTTAGTGTGGCCGCAATTCGACGGTATTGGCCTCCGGGAGCTATCCCACAGTGCATCATTGTGACTGCTCTGGACAGCAATCTGGAGTCGGATGCACTGGCCAGGTAGACAGGAAAAGCCTCATGAACTTCTGAATTTCATTTCCTGTTTGCCCAGCATAGAGCGCTGATCAGCATGGACTGTACGGGAGATACTGGATCTGATCGTTTTATGGGGAGACAAATCTGTTCTATCAGAGCTCCATTCAAGAAGTTGAAATGCCAAAGCATTTGAAAAAATCTCCAGATAGAAGCCACAGCAGGGACTCAACACAGTGCTGCGTGACAAGTGTAACGAAAGCCAAAGAATCAAATGGACGCTCATGGAGGGAGGGAGAGGGGACTGAGGACTCCAGCTATCCCACAGTCCCCGCAGTCTCCGAAAAGCATTTGCATTCTTGGTTGAGCTCCCAATGCCTGAAGGGTCAAAAGCATTGTCCCAGGTGGTTCAGGGTATATGTCGTCAATTTACCCCCCTCTCTTCCCCTTGAAAGAAAAGGGAAACAAATCGTTTCTCGCCTTTTTTCAATGTCACCGTATGTCTACTGCATGCTGCTGGTAGACGTGGTGCTGCGACGCTGAACAGCAGCATCCCCTCCCCTTCCTTTCCTGATGGCAGACGGTAAAAAAGGCTTGGAAACCATCCTCATCATCCCGGGAGTGCTCCTGTCTGGCCTCGGTGAGGTCGGCCGGGGGCGCCTGGGCAAAAATGGGAATGACTCCCTGTCATTCCCGGCAGATGGTACAAAAAGATTGAAAACCGTCCTCATCATAGCAACTGGGGGCTGAGCGCCTCACCCCCCCCACCCCTTTCATGTCTAATGAAGATTCTGTACTGCCTGGACTATAATAGCAGTGGGAGGCTGCCTCTCCCTCATTTTATCTCACTAAAAAGTCAGTGTTTCTTATTCCTGCATTCTTTATTACTTCATCACACAAATGGGGGGACGCTGCCACAGTAGCCCAGGAGGGGTGTGGGAGGAGGGAAGCAATGGGTGAGGTTGTTGCAGGGGCAACCCCTAGAATGCCATGCAGCTCATCATTTCTGTGGGATATCTGGGTCTCTGACCCGGAGTGGCTGTGCTCTCTGTTCTCTAGTAGACTTGCCCCATATTCTAGGCTGGACTGACTCTATTTTTAGACAAAACATAAAGAAGGGAATGACCTGGGGAGTCATTCCCATTTTTGTCCATGCGCCCCCGGCCGACCTCAGCGAGGCCAGCCAGGAGCACCCATGACAGCAGCAGACGGTACAAAATGATTGATAACCATCATTGCCAATTTCCAATTGCAGACGGTACAAAAGTAGTCAGCCCTCTGACTACTACTCCATGCTACTCATCCATGTGGGCACAAATGATGCTGCGAGGTGTGACACTGAGCGGATCAAGAGTGACTACAGGGCTCTGGGAGTACGGGTGAAGGAGTTTGGAGCACAGGTGGTATTCTTTTTGATTCTTCCTGTCAAAGGTAGGGGCCCAGGCAGAGACAGGTGCATCATGGAGGTGAATGCCTGGCTGTGAAGATGGTGTCGCCAGGAGGGCTTTGGCTTCCTCAACCATGGGATGCTATTCGAGGAAGGACTGCTATGCAGAGATGGCGTTCACCTTTCGAGGAGGGGAAAGACCCTATTTGCACACAGACTGGCTAACCTAGTGAGAAGGGCTTTAAACTAGGTTCGATGGGGACAGGTGAGCAAAGCCCACAGGTAAGTGGGGAACATGGAGACCTGGGAGATGGGACGGAAACAAGAGGGAGCATGGGCTATAATGGCAGAGAGAAAGGTGGGCCGGGGCAAAACTGTGAGGCAAGATCAAACCAGTATCTTAGATGCCTATATACAAATGCGAGAAGTATGGGTAATAAGCAGGAAGAACTGGAAGTGCTAATAAATAAATACAACTATGACATTGTTGGCATCACTGAAACTTGGTGGGATAATACACATGATTGGAATGTTGGTGGGGTTGGGTACAGCTTTCTAAGGAAGGATAGACAGGGGAAAAAGGGAGAAGGTATTGCCTTATATATTAAAAACGTACACACTTGGACTGAGGTGGAGATGGACATAGGAGACGGAAGTGTTGAGAGTCTCTGGGTTAGGCTAAAAGGGGTAAAAAACAAGGGTGATGTCATGCTAGGAGTCTACTACAGGCCACCTAACCAGGTGGAAGAGGTGGATGAGGCTTTTTTTAAACAACTAACAAAATCATCCAAAGCCCAAGATTTGGTGGTGATGGGGGACTTCAACTATCCAGATATATGTTGGGAAAATAACACCGCGGGGCACAGACTATCCAATAAGTTCTTGGACTGCATTGCAGACAACTTTTTATTTCAGAAGGTTGAAAAAGCTACTAGGGGGGAAGCTGTTCTAGACTTGATTTTAACAAATAGGGAGGAACTCGTTGAGAATTTGATAGTAGAAGGCAGCTTGGGTGAAAGTGATCATGAAATCATAGAGTTTGCAATTCTAAGGAAGGGTAGAAGGGAGTACAGCAAAATAGAGACAATGGATTTCAGGAAGGCAGATTTTGGTAAGCTCAGAGAGCTGATAGGTAAGGTCCCATGGGAATCAAGACTGAGGGGAAAAACAACTGAGGAGAGTTGGCAATTTTTCAAAGGGACACTATTAAGGGCCCAAAAGCAAGCTATTCCGCTGGGTAGGAAAGATAGAAAATGTGGCAAAAGACCACCTTGGCTTAACCATGAGATCTTGCATGATCTAAAAAATAAAAAGGACTCATATAAAAAATGGAAACTAGGTCAGATTACAAAGGATGAATATAGGAAAACAACACAGGAATGCAGGGGCAAGATTAGAAAGGCAAAGGCACAAAATGAGCTCAAACTAGCTATGGGAATAAAGGGAAACAAGAAGACTTTTTATCAATACATTAGAAGCAAGAGGAAGACCAAGGACAGAGTAGGCCCACTGCTCAGTGAGGAGGGAGAAACAGTAACAGGAAACTTGGAAATGGCAGAGATGCTTAATGACTTCTTTGTTTCAGTTTTCACCGAGAAGTCTGAAGGAATGCCTAACATAGTGAATGCTTATGGGAAGGGGGTAGGTTTAGAAGATAAAATAAAAAAAGAACAAGTTAAAAATCACTTAGAAAAGTTAGATGCCTGCAAGTCACCAGGGCCTGATGAAATGCATCCTAGAATACGCAAGGAGCTAATAGAGGAGGTATCTGAGCCTCTAGCTATTATCTTTGGAAAATCATGGGAGACGGGAGAGATTCCAGAAGACTGGAAAAGGGCAAATATAGTGCCCATCTATAAAAAGGGAAATAAAAACAACCCAGGAAACTACAGACCAGTTAGTTTAACTTCTGTGCCAGGGAAGATAATGGAGCAAATAATTAAGGAAATCATCTGCAAACACTTGGAAGGTGGTACAGTGATAGGGAATAGCTAGCATGGATTTGTAAAGAACAAATCATGTCAAACCAATCTGATAGCTTTCTTTGATAGGATAACGAGTCTTGTGGATAAGGGAGAAGCAGTGGATGTGGTATACCTAGACTTTAGTAAGGCATTTGATACGGTCTTGCATGATATTTTTATCGATAAACTAGGCAAATACAATTTAGATGGTGCTACTATAAGGTGGGTGCGTAAGTGGCTGGTTAACCGTACTCAGAGAGTAGTTATTAATGGTTCCCAATCCTGCTGGAAAGGTATAACAAGTGGGGTTCCGCAGAGGTCCGTTTTGGGACTGGCTCTGTTCAATATCTTCATCAACGACTTAGATGTTGGCATAGAAAGTACGTTTATTAAGTTTGCAGATGATACCAAACTGGGAGGGATTGCAACTGCTTTGGAGGACAGGGTCATAATTCAAAATGATCTGGACAAATTGGAGAAATGGTCTGAGGTAAACCAGATGAAGTTTAATAAAGACAAATGCAAAGTGCTCCACTTAGGAAGGAACAATTAGTTTCACACATACAGAATGGGAAGAGACTGTCTAGGAAGGAGTACGGCACAAAGGGATCTAGGGGTTATAGTGGATCACAAGCTAAATATGAGTCAACAGTGTGATGCTGTTGCAAAAAAAGCAAACATGATTCTGGGATGCATTGACAGGTGTGTTGTGAGCAAGACACGAGAAGTCATTCTTCCGCTCTACTCTGCGCTGGTTAGGCCTCAACTGGAGCATTGTGTCCAGTTCTGGCCACCGCATTTCAAGAAAGATGTGGAGAAATTGGAGAGGGTCCAGAGAAGAGCAACAAGAATGATTAAAGGTCTTGAGAACATGACCTATGAAGGAAGGCTGAAAGAATTGGGTTTGTTTAGTTTGGAAAAGAGAAGACTGAGAGGGGACATGATAGCAGTTTTCAGGTATCTTAAAGGGTGTCATAAGGAGGAGGGAGAAAACTTGTTCACCTTAGCCTCTAATGATAGAACAAGAAGCAATGGGCTTAAACTGCAGCAAGGGAGATTTAGGTTGGACATTAGGAAAAAAATCCTAACTGTCAGGGTGGTTAAACACTGGAATAAATTGCCTAGGGAGGTTGTGGAATCGCCATCTCTGGAGATATTTAAGAGTAGGTTAGATAAATGTCTATCAGGGATGGTCTAGACAGTATCTGGTCCTGCCATGAGGGCAGGGGACTGGACTCGATGGCCTCTCAAGGTCCCTTCCAGTCCTAGAGTCTATAACTGTCATCGGCAATTTCCAATTGCAGACGGTGATATAGGGCTGGTAACCGTCTCTGCTACCTTGCAAAGGCAAGTGAATGCTGCTGTGTAGCACTGCAGTACCGCGTCTGTCAGCAGCATCCAGTACACATACAGTGACAGTGACAAAAGGCTAAACAGACTCCATGGTTGCCATGCTATGGCGTCTGCCAGGGCAATCCGGGAAAAAGGGCACGAAATGATTGTCTGCCGTTGCTTTCACGGAAGAAGGATTGAGTGACGACATTTACCCAGAATCACCCGCGACACTGTTTTGGCCCCATCATGCATTCGGATCTCAACCTAGAATTCCAATGGGTGGGGGAGACTACGGGAACTATGGGATAGCTATGGGATAGCTACCCACAGTGCAACGCTCCGGAAATCGACGCTAGCCTCGGTACATGGACGCACACTGCCGAATTAATGTGCTTAGTGTGGCCGCGTGCACTCGACTTTATACACTCTGTTTCCAAAAACTGGTTTCTGTAAAATCGGAATAATCCCGTAGTGTCGACATACCCTCAGGCTAAAACAAACAATTCTGCACAAGGCTTCTGCTGCTGTCTGGGCTAGTGGTATTGGTCATTTAGTTCGCTGAAGAAAAGCCTACAATCATGAATTTTATTCCTGATGCAATTAGCTGGTGCTAGTGCAAGGCCATGCATCATTACTCTCTCCTCCTCCTCCTCCACTGAACTATTAATAGATCAAAAGCTATTATTTGAGGTAACCTAATAAAGACATTAGAGTGTGTGCATTGGAAAGAAGAATTATGCATTATGATAGCACTCTTTGCTGGTGAAAGATAGTGCTGTATATTTTATATATATAAAATATTTTATTCCTCTAGTTCTAGAAGCAGGGCAAGAACTTATTTTTCAGAAAAGATTCTTTCTTTTTATGTCACGCTGGCTTTCCTGGAGTTAGAAAACCACTTAATACAATTTAAATTTCCCTTAAAATGGCTTCAGTTAATGAGGAAAAATCTCACAACATTGTTTCATCAATTTATGAAACCCCATATTTTTAAAAAAGTTCTGGAGATCTTGCAAAACCCAAATCCCCAATCAACCTTGCTGCTGTTGGCTAACCAAGTGGTAATTATACAATCAAAGCTCTGTTAATCACTGTAGCAGAGGAAATAGTTGCATCTATATTTAAGGTTGCCTGGTCATTTTGAGTCGAATCCTTATTTTCTGTTACTTCTAACTTTCCAAAAATTTCACCTTGCAGGTAGAAATTCTCCTGCAATTGTCTTGGCTCAAAAATGAATTATACTTTCTAGTATGAACAAAAACAGTTCAGCAGTTTTTGAATATACGGAGAGTAAAAGTAATAACCTACATTTCCTCAATTAAAAAAATCTTGCTGAAATGACAAGAAATTAAAATCTGAAATTTGTCATGGGAAAACTCCAGTCTGTATTAACTCCTGAACCAGATTGCCACAGACCTAAAGCTCATTTTCAGAAAAATAAATAAATGATTATTTTCTTGAAGCAGAAAATTTAATGGAATTCTTCAAATATCTTTTGATAATAAGCAGGTTTTCATATCCATCTGCCTTCCAGTTTAGTTGTTGTAGTGCATATCTGAATGCTGGTATCACACTTGGCTCTGCAGCAAGCCTGTTTAATTACTGTCTGAGGATATTTATGTTGGTTAAGGCTTTGTTCATACAAAGACAATTCTCTTTAAGCTGTGGTTGGCATATACATATATCAAACTATCCAAAAGATTTAAGCAGTAACCAGTTTTATAGCATAGATTGAGTGATTTGTTAATTTGTAGTTTATTTGTAATTTAGTTAAACATCATTTATATATATTCACATTAATCAGATCCAGCTCAGAACTTCTGAGTTTAATAAACAAATAGTCACTGAATCTGCTACAAATTATATCAAGGATCATGCAGCACTGTTCTATGCAGACACAAGTAGCTTGGGAGTCGGTAACCAGCAGAAGAGACAAATTGGACGGTTGACAGTGACTGCTCAAAAAACCAATGTGCTATTTCTTTTCTGAGTAGGAGACAGAGGTCGTCATTCTCTGCTGTGTAGTGACTTATATGTGTGCAAAGTGGGTACAAAATGCTATTAGGCCCTAATGTACAAATACACAAGGTGTAAGACTCTCACTTTGATGTAAATTAAGAGCAAGGTCCTAGAAATCAATGGATTTACACCATATTATTTAGATTGTATACTCTTCAGGGCAGGGACTCTATAACTGTGTGTTAGTATAACACCTAGCCCAATGTGGCCTCAGTCTCAGCTGGGGACTTGTGGGCACTACTGTGATAGAAATATTTAATAGTAACAACCTCCTTATGCAAGATCAGAATCAGGACCAAAGTTGTTTCTCTCAGTTCTCTGTAGCTCCTTTGCCTGAGACATGCTCTAAGACAAATAGAACAATGAGATTTCAAATAAATGGTGTTTATTCAACAACAGCTGAAGAGTCCTTCCCATTCTTTGTTCATCCAAAATTCCCAGTGGGTGAGTGAAGAATGCAAGGTCATGGCCTATCTCACTAAAATTAAGTGAAATGAGTACTTTACAAAAATGAAGAGTGAAGGCTTTTGAAAAACATTTATACAAAAGGTAAGAGAAGTGACTAATGATAAACTGGCTCCCTGCAAGACAACAATACTCTGTTTAGGGATTCCTCCTGAGTGCATTTTACTTGAGATGTCTTTTAAACTACAGTTGATCAGAAAATGAGAATCGTAGAAATTAACATCCATTTTTTGATCTACAGTCCCTGCTGAAATGGCAGGATCCATAGACTTTATACTGGTGTGTTAAAACCATCTATGATTTCTAAATAAATAGTTTTTAATTATTGGCTGTTGCATGAATGAGCAAATCTGTTTGGTTTAAAAAAATCAGCCATTTCCTCAAAGCTACCAATTTCTTGCCAGTTGAAGTAGAAAACTTGTGCTGGGGATGCACTAGCTGCTGAATTTTTAATATCTAATGTGATAGACTCAGGCCAGTTGGGTACAGCAGAATAGCTGAAGGTAGATATACTGGCCACTGGATTAACAGTTTTCTGTTCCCTGACTGACCAGAGCAGGGGCTGCTCCAGGCTAATGAGAACACCTGACTCTAATTAACTTGTAAAGAGTCAGGTGAGGCCATTCAGTTAATGTGACCACCTGACTCTAATTAAGGCCCTGCTGTTACTATAAAAAGGGCTCACTCCAGTCAGGCAGAGGAGCCAGGGAAAGGAAGTGTGGCTGAAGGGCTGGTTACTGAAGACACCCTAAAACATCGTTAAAGGAGCCCTAAGGTACGGGTGAAGAAGGGAGAAGCAGGAGAGCTGTGGGGAAGTGGCCCAGGGAAATGTAGCAACTCTGGCAGTGAAAGGTTGGCTGCCAACAACTGCTATCATTAGGGTCCGTGGGCTGGAACCCGGAGTAGAGGGCGGGCCTGGGTTCCCCCCAACCCACCACTACAGGAACAGCTCCTGGAAGGGGAAGTCAGGTCCCTGTCAGGACAGGAGGCTTAACAGAGACTGTGGGAGTTCTCTCACCAACCTCCTTGCAGCCTATGATGAAAAGGGCTCAGTAGACTGTAACCCTGGCCCTAGAGAGAAAAGGGCTACATGGAGGGTCACAGTGAGCCACTGAGGCTAAGCATAAACCTCCTAGAAGCGCAGGACCCACAGGAGCAAGGTCAGAGCTCTGCCACACTAAGTTACATATTTTAGTGAAATATAGAATAGTTTATTTTCACATTTCCCTATTGAAATCCTACAGGGCCCTCACTTTTTGTATCTGTTTTATGGAAATTATGAGGAGAAAAGTTCCCCTATAATCTGAATACAAATGTCAAAAATGTGATTGATGTACTTAAAGGAATAATAATCTATAGTCCTCTGTGAAATAATATTAGCAATATTATATATTTTTTCTTTTTTTGGTTCTGAAATAGAACATTATTTTTCCTATTCAGGAATTGATCACTTTTTTCCCCCTCAGCCCCTGGTCCATGGCCATTTTATTTAAGGACAAATAATCTTTTTGAGATTTTAAATAATACCATGACAATGGGAAACCATGCCAATGTCAGCACAAGCCTCTTCTCCTTCCCTACTGTTGTGAAAGTGCAACAAACCTATGGCTTACCCAAAGGCCGCTGAAGTTCATTGACTACAGCAGTGTTTCCCAAACTTGGGATGCCGCTTGTGTAGGGAAAGCCCCTGGTGAGCCAGGTTCTCACTGGCCGCGGTTCGCTGCTCCAGGCCAATGGGAGCTGCTGGAAGCGGCGCAGGCTGAGAGAGATACTGGCTGCCACTTCCAGCAGCTCCCATTGGCCTGGAGCAGTGAACAGCGGCCAGTCGGAGCCACGATCGGCCGGACCTGCAGTTGCGGCAGGTAAACAAATCAGCCCACCCTGCCAGGGGCGTTCCCTACACAAGTGGTGTCCCAAGTTTGGGAAACACTGGACTACAGCATAGAAGATTTAGATTAAATCTCAGGAAAATCTTCCTAACTGTAAGAACAGTAGGACAATGGAACAGACTGTCTTAGGAGGTTGTGGAAGCTTCTTCACTGGAGACTTTCAAAAGAAGGCTGGAAAGCCATCTGTGTTGGATGGTTTAGACCAGGGATGGGCAAACTATGGCCCGTGGGCCGGATCCGGCCCGCGGGATTACCCCCATAGACGGCAGGTTTGTATAATTTTTGGTGGGGCCCAAAATGCTGGTGCCCCCCTGCTCCCGCCCTGTAAGCCGATATAAAATGAAGCTACAACGCGTCAGTGCCACAAGATTACAAGGGTCAATTAAAAGTGGAAAGTCAGAAGCAGCACTTGCCTACTTCAATATACAGTATTATATTTTGTTGCACCTGTTGTGATGAAGTGGGAATGTTCTTAATATTTTCTCTGAATACTGTGTGGGTGCCTCAGTTTCCCCTGCAAGATGCCAGCTGAAGGTGTTGGGGACAAAGAGATCAGGTGGCCTCCTTGTCCGGAAGAGAGACAGAGGCCAGAGGAGGGAGTGTCAGTTTGGAGCTGGCTGGGGAAATGGGGAGAGACCCAGAACTTGGTTCTGGGCTCCCCACCCCCCAAGATGGACCTGACAGAGGGGTTCTGTTTTCTGTATCAACAAGCTCTGTTTAAACTGTGTTCCCGTCATCTACTAAACCTTCTGTTTTACTGTCTGGCTGAGAGTCACATCTGACTGCAGAGTTGGGGTGCAGGGACCTCTGGTTGCCCCAGGACCAGCCTGGGCAGACTCACTTTGGAAAGTGCATGACGTGGAAGGGCATGCTGAATGCTCCGAGGTCAGACCCAGGAAGGTGTAAGCTTCTTGCCCTGGAGACAGTATGCTCTGAGAGAGGAGGCTCCCCCAGAGTCCTGACTGGCTTTGTATGGAGTTGTTCCAAAGCATCACAGCATCCCCTTCCACACCGTGCACTTCCCAGAAGTCCACACAGGCACTGACACTCCCTCCTCTGGCCTTTGTCTCTTTTCCAGGCATTAGGAGGCCACCCGATCTCTCTGTTCTCCAACACCTTCAGTTGGCACCTTGCAGGGGAAACTGATTTGGGAGAAATGAAGTAAAAGCTGCCCAAACCGAGCTTGAGCACTCCTGAATTTTGAGGTGTTCAAATCTGGAAGGCAGGTGCTGGGGGTGAGAGAGGGCTGTGGGCTCAATGGGGGAGCATGGCAGCAACTGTCTGGAGCTGCACGGAGCCAGATACGCTGGTCTGAGTGGCACAGTAAGCGGTTTGGGGGTTGGAGAAGAGGTAGGGAGTTCCGGGGGCAGTCAAGGGACAAGGAGCAGGGGGGGTTGGATGGGGCAGAGGTTCGAAGGGGCAATCAGGGGACAGGCAGCAATTGGATAGGCATGGGAGTCTAGGAGGTTTATCAGGGGACAGGTAGAGGGTGCAGTCCTGGGGGGGAAGTTGGGTGGGGTCTCAGGAGGGGGCAGTTGGGGACAAGGAGAAGGGAGGCTTAGATAGGGGCTGAGGTCCCAAGGGGCAGTTAGGGGCAGGGGTCTCGGGAGGGGGTAATCGGGGAACAAGGACCAGTGGTGCTTAGATAGGGGGTGGAGGTTCTGGGGGGCAGTTGGGGCAGGGGTCTGGGGAGGGGGCAATCAGTGGACAGGGGCTGGGATTCAAAGGGCTCTGGGCTGCTGGCAGCCGAGGGGATCCCAGAGCCCTTTAAATTGCAGCCCCGGCTCGGAGTCAGAGGGCTCTGGGCTGCCTGCAACCGCGGGGAGCCCAGAGCCTTTTAAATCCCAGCCGCGGCCCGGAATCAGAGGGCTCTGGGCTGCCTGCAACCGCAGGGAGCCCAGAGCCATTTAAATCCCAGCCGCGGCCGGGAATCAGAGGGCTCTGGGCTGCCTGCTGCAGCGGGGAGCCCAGAGCCTTTTAAATCCCAGCCGCGGCCGGGATTTAAAAGGTTCTGGGCTCCCCGCCGCAGCGGGCAGCCCAGAGCCCTCTGACTCTCAGCCGCGGCTGGGATTTAAAGGGCTCTGGGCTGCCGGCAGCGCAGAGCAGGGGAGAAACCTAGCTCCAAATATTGCTGGAGCAGAGCCCCTGTCTGTGAATATTCCTGGGGCTAAAGCCCCAGGAGCCCATATAAGTTGGCGCCCATGATTACCCCTGGTGGTGCTGCGGGCCCGGCGCTGCTCTCAGAAGCAGCCCCCGGGCCGGGAGGCAAAGGGCTCCATGTGCGCACGCAGAGCCCTCTGCCCCCCCCCCCAGGGGCCGCAGCACTTCCTGGAGTGGCGTGGGGACAGGGCAGGCATGCAGGGAGCCTGCCCTGGCCCTGGTGTGCGCCACTGCCACCCCGGAGCCACTTTAGGTAAGCGGCACCGGGCTGGAGCTCAAACCCCTCCTGCCCCCTGCCCCCCAACTTCCTGCCCTAAGCCCTCTGCCTGTACCTCGCACCCCTCCTGCACCCAACTCCCTTCCCTGTGCCCCTTTCTGCACTCCTGTGCATTCCAACCACCTGCCCTGAGCTCCCTGCACCCCGTGCACCCCAACTCCCTGCCCTGAGCCCCATCCTGCACTCCGTACCCCTCCTGTACCCCAACCCCTTTCCCTGAGCCCCCTCTTACACTCTGCACCCCTTCTCTGCCCCAATCCCTTGTCCTGAGCCCCTTCCTCCACATCCCGCACTCCACCCCCCCTGCCCCGGCCTTGTATACAATTTCCTCACCCAGATGTGGCCCTCGCCCCAAAAAGTTTGCCCACCCCTGGTTTAGACACAACAAATCCTGCATTTTGGTAGGGGGTTAGATTAGATGACCATTGAGGGTTAGAAGAGACTGATGATTTCATGATTTCAACTGTTATGCATCAGGGTTTTATTGTTCTACTAATTGGAAAGCTTAAGATCAAAGATCATGCTTTATAAGTGAAAAAGTGAAAGCCCCTCCCTGCCCCTTTTCCATGCAATTGCTCTTGGATGGAACATCTTGGGCACAGCCCTATCGTTTCTTGATTTCTGGGACTACAGCTGTGGCTGACCTTGAGTGACATGAGTTCCTAGACCCCTGTATAGTTGCATAAGGGCAGGGCATGGGTTAGCTCAAACACACTTGCCATAAACATAGTACATTTAGCTCTCGAGTCCACAAAAGTTTGTGCTGATTTTATTTTTAATTTGTACTGTATTACAGTTATACATATGCTTCTACTTAAATGACTATTAGAGCTAGGGCGACCAGACAGCAAATGTAAAAAATCGGGACTGGGGTGGGGGGTAATAGGAGCCTATATAAGAAAAAGACCCAAAAATCGGTACTGTCCCTATAAAATCGGGACATCTGGTCACCCTAATTAGAGCATTACAGATCCATAGGGCAAACTAATTGTTTGTATTCTTTTCATTTTAGTGCCTGTGCTGTATTGATCTGCTATTTAATAAGTCACTCAGAGGTGAGCATGCACAGTATATTCCTGAAGTATAGACTTTCAAGACAAAAGCATGTGAGTACATATTTCTCCTATAAGCTGTGGGAGAGCATTTGTTTTCAATAAATTGGGTCAGAATCATTTGTTTATTAGTGTGAGATCTACAGTTTTCAGCAGGTAGGAGAGGGAGAAAAGAAAGCCACAACATGGTGCAGCTTCATCCATGTATTTCATTATTATTTGTATTACAGTAGAAACTAAAGGTCCCAACAGAGATCAGTGCCCCCTTGGCACTGTAAAAATATACAGTAAGAGAGCTGTTGCTCTGATGAACTCAGTCTTGGCAAGCTTAGCTTCTAACAGGTCACTAATGGGAGCTCAAGCAGTAACTGGTGAAAAATTGCAGAAATATACACTTTATCAGTGTTACCATATTCAGTATGGGTTTTCTGAACTTAGGCTGTGATTTTTATGATTATTTGATTCTAGGCGGCCAGCATCATGAACAACTTTAACACTTTCTTGTAGAAGAGTGTATTCACTACACGCACACACCACTGTGGCTGGGCATAGCATAGTGGCTGTCTTCTCAAGTGCCCCCTGCCAATAGTTGCTCTAGTTTTGCGGTGGTTTCTGTTATTGTCCATCAGCCCTCTGACCAGGTCACCATTTAGTCCCACGCCTTTCAAGCTAACAAAGTCCTTTAACAAGTCCAACAGAAATATAAACAAACTGAATCTTCAACCCCTGTGGGGCTCGGCTGGCCACCCCTTTCCCTGATAGGCAAAGGCTCCTGTATAATGCTGTGTCCTCTCATCTATCCTCAGGCTAATGTGCCTCACTCCACCCCACAGGATAGGGCTGGCCCTGTTCTCCACCTTCTCAGAGTTTCAGGCTGGCCATCGTCCCTCAATGGCTCCTGATCATCCTCTAGGCTCACCTCAGGAGCAGACTGTCTATTTCTCTGCCCTTCTTAGCCTTCTATCAGGTTAAAAATTGATGAGTAATTGGGGTGCCCAACTTGAGACACCTTTTTGAAGTGGTATGATTTTAAGAAAGGGTTGAGCAGCCATCCATCTGGTTAATTAGATCCAGATAGTATAGGACCTTCCTTTTTAGTGACTGGCCCTTATTGGTTGCTTGCAGAAGGAAGCATCTAGACCACGTGGCCAAGATGCTAGCTCCTTACTTTCCTCAGGAGATGGTGTTCATTAATGAGGTTGGAGTTTCTTTTAAGACCTAGGGATACTTAGGTGCCTCAACCCCAAATTTAGGCACCTAACTCCCAGTTTTTGGCTCCATTACAATCCACAAGACTCCTGCCAAACCCAGTAGGTGCCTAAACTCACCCAGCACCTATGTTTTCAGGGTAAAATTTGCCTTTAGTGCCTATGTTTGGCCTCTGGATATGCACACTGTGGCCTCTCTAAGTGTCCAGACACTTATCTCCCCGTCTAAGCCCCAGAGCTATTCACTATGTGCAGGGTTTAATCTGGTAGGCATGCTCTGAGTTCATCTACCAAATCTGGTCCTATTCAGAATTGAATAGGAATTGAATTGAAGAGGAGGAGCCTTGCCCTCCGGACCCCCTTATAACTCTTAGCCCAATGGTTAGATCACTGGCTTAGGAATCAGCAACCCAGGTTCAATCCCCCTCCCCCCCAGGCAGAGAGGATTAAAAAGAGACTTTGACCTCTCAAATGAATGTGCTAACAGGTTATGGGATATTCTCATGTAGGGCTCTTTCAGTTTCTCCTTTGAAGCTGTTCCACTAAATAGTAGAAGAGTGAATGGAGGAGAGGGACTGGCCCTGAGGCCTCCCAAGTAGGGGCCCTGTCATAAATATAAAGGGAAGGGTAACAACCTTTATGTATGCAGTAACCTCCTGGCCAGAGGTACAGAATCACTTACCCATAAGGGAATGTCAAGGTTCCTCCCCCACCCTGAACTTTAGGGTACAGATGTGGGGACCTGCATGGACACTTCTAAGCTTAATTACTGGCTTAGATCTGGTAACACTGCCACCATCCAGAAATTTCAGTGTCTGGATCACTTTCTGTCCCCCCAAAACCTTCCCATCCCTGGGCAGCCTTGAGAGGCTTTTTCACCAAGTTCCTGGTGAACACTGATCCAACCCCTTGGATCTTAACACAAGGAGAATTTAACCATCCCCATTCCCTTCCCCCACCAATTCCTGGTGAGTCCAGATCCAATCCCCTTGGATCTTAACACAAGGGAAAAATCAATCAGGTTCTTAAAAAAGCTTTTAATTAAAGAAAGAAAGGTAAAAATTATCTCTGTAAAATCAGGATGGAAAATACTTTACAGGGTAATCAGATTTATATAGCCCAGAGGAACCCCCTCTAGCCTTAGGTTCAAAGTTACAGCAAACAGAGGTAAAATCCTCTCAGCAAAAAGGAACATTTACAAGTTGAGAAAACAAAAATAAGATTAACACGCCTTGCCTGGCTATTACTTACAAGTTTGAAACATGAGAGACTGATCAGAAAGATTTGGAGAGCCTGGATTGATGTCTGGTCCCTCTTAGTCCCAAGAGCGAACAACCCCCAAACAAAGAGCACAAACAAAAGACTTCCCTCCACCAAGATTTGAAAGTATCTTGTCCCCTTATTGGTCCTCTGGTCAGGTGTCAGCCAGGTTTACTGAGCTTCTTAACCCTTTACAGGTAAAAGAGACATTAACCCTTAACTATCTGTTTATGACAGGGATTAATCAGTTCAATTAACCTAGTTGGCCAGAAGGACCAATGGGGAAAGAAGATACTTTCAAATCTGGGGGGCGGGCAGAGAGAGGTTTTGTTCTGCTCTCTTTGTTGTTCCCTGTCAGGACAAAGGAAGAGACTAAGGAGATAAACCAGCTCCTAAAAAGATCCTGAAATGATATAACTAAAATTACAGAAATTATAAGTAATAGCAAGGAAATGCGTTAGATTATCTTTTGTTTTAGCTTGTGAATTTTCCCTATGCTAAGAAGGAGTTTTATTCCTGTTTTTTGTAACTGTAAAGTTGAGTCTAGGGGGGAGTCCTCTGTGTTTTAAATCTTTTATTACCCTGTAAAGTTACCTTCCATCCTGATTTTGCAGGTGTGCTTCTTTTACTTTTTTCTTTAAAATAAAGGGTCTGGTCTGTACTTTTATTACAGGCAATTGGTTGGTATATTATTCTCAAGCCTCCACAGGAAAGGGGGTGAAGGGGCTTGGGGGAATATTTTGGGGAAATAGGGACTCCAAGTGGTCTTTTTCCTAAATCTTTGTCTAAATCACTTGGTGGTGGCAGCAAGACTGTCCAAGGACAAGGAAAGGATTTGTGCCTTGGGGAAGTTTTTAACCTAAGCTGGTACTTATAAGCTTAGGGGGTCTTTCATGTGGGTCCCCACATCTGTACCCCAGAGTTCTGAGTGGGGAGGGAATCCTGACAGGCCCTAATCACTGGGCTATGGAGTCTGTCTATCTGTCTGTGTGTGTCTCTCTCTCTCTCTCTCTCTCTCATATCCAAAACTATTTAAGTATTTATCTACAGTGGTACAATCATTAGGCCCAAGAGCATAAATATTACTCTATAGTCCACTGGCACTCACCTGGGAGGAGCCTCACATAAGTATTTATCTACAGTGGTACAATCATTAGGCCCAAGAGCATAAATATTACTCTATAGTCCACTGGCACTCACCTGGGAGGAGCCTCACATAAGAATATCCCATAGTCCAGTGGTTAGAGCAGTCACCTGTGAGGTGAGCGAGCCCTGCTCAAATCCTATCTGCTTGAGAGGGGAATTGAAGGTTGGTCTCCCACTGCCCAAGTGAATGCTCTAATCACTAGGCTAAAAGTTTTATAAGCTAGGTACAATGCCCACTATCCCCTCTATCTTTTCCAGCTATTTAGCATGTAGTGTGGGAGGCAACTAACACTTTCCTTCAAGAAACACCTTAGGCACCTAAGCCATCTGATTCCAGGCAGTGGATTCCTGTTTGTGGATCACTAAACAAAGATGGTGCCTTCCTGCAGCCTGGACTAAGGTGCCCAATTGTGAGACGGGGTGGGGATTAGCACACACCACTCTCATCAGTATTTCCCATTGGCTATTTTAGGCAGCTCCCTACCTAGCAGGCTGGCTTTTGTGGATTGCATTCTAATTCACCCCTCTCTCCCAATTCATTGTAAAGGGAGCATAGGTGCCTAACTCAGGCTTTGTGGATCACACTGTGTTCCTGTGATATTATAGGCTCCTGAAAGGTAAGTGCTGTGATGCTTAGCATCATAGTATTTAAATCCTTTTGTGGATTTTGCCTCTAGATCATCCTCTGAGTGTTTTGCTAGTAGCAGCAATCAGGAGTTTTCCCTCCATATACAAGTGCATGTTGCCAAAGTCCTATATGCCTTTTTGTGATCTCCTGATTGAACTATTACACTGTACTACACTTATTTCTGGTGTTTTTCAAACAGAGCAGATTATACCTTTGCTCAATCGTCTGCATAGGCTACCACATTACTTTTTTGTGCAATCCAAGTGGTTGTTTTTGATCTAAAAAGCCCTTAGTTTGAGATCCTGCCTACTTTCGAGGCTTCCTTTAATCTTTTGAGCCATCTTGATAGTTGATATCAGCTGGGTTGCTTTTGGTAGACTGGCTTGCCAGTGAAGGGCTTTTGACTCTGGAACTTACCTTTCTTGTTGGTCTGACAGAGATTGAGTGTGTTAACTTTTGGAGTATAGTGTAAAATATTGCTGTGGGAAGCAAGCCTCTGCTTGCAGGCGATTGCCTGAGTGGGCTGATTTTGTTGGTTTCTTATTAGCCGACCAGTCAAGTTGCTTGTGCAGATGCAATCTGGTTTCAAACTGTTGTATGGATGCTAAGAAGCTACGATGAACTCATTTTCAAGAGCTCCCTGATAAATACACCTATTAGCTAGTAAGGAATTTGTGAGAAAGAAGCTAGTAGTTCCCCGGGCCAGGTGTTCATATCAAAACTTGCACTAATTTGATGTACATCTCACCAGAATGGTGAAATGAATGGCCATAAAGACTGAAGTATCTTGGATAGAGGTGGAGGCAGCTGAGAGGTATGTTGGAGAGGGAAATACTTTCATATGCTATACTCGTATAATGGGAAAATAGAGGGCTTTGGAATCAGCTAGCACTATTTCACTAAGGCATACAAATTACAAGAGCGAGAGATCCATACTGTTTCTTGTTTTCATCATCCATGCCTTGTTTTCCCCCTGCAGTACAATGCCTTGTTTTTTTGGACTAGACACATTGGCTTTGTTTCCTGTCTGCTAGCTAGAGCCATCTCCTTTATTGTATAACGTGAAGTGAAATCTCATTCTCTTACCCTTAAGCCACCATCCACACTGAAAAAGAAACTATTGATTATAAATGTTTGTCTGTCTGATTTGTTTCTCCTGTTTAAAAGTGTGATTGCAGAGGCCCTAAAAGTAATGAGGCATTTAATGAAAACATGCATTTTATAGGCAAAATACATGGGGGTGGAGAAATACATGAAGCTACTGCACATGAGTTAATGAAATTAAATACCCTTTACATTTTTGCTAATTTGACCTCAAGTTACCCCTTTGAAATTTCAGCCTTTTCTGCATGTATTTAATTTTTACACACGGGGTGTGTGTGTATGTATGTATGTGTTAATTCAGTAGAGATTATCTTACTTCTGTATTTGGCACTGCTGTGACCACTGTTGGAACACTGTGGCTATTTCTGTTGTCTACAATTCAAGAAGGATGCTGATAAATTGGAGAGAGTTTAGAGAAGAGCCATGAGAATGATTAGACGATTAGCAGAAATGCCTTTATAGTGATAGACTCAAAGAGTTCAATCTAGTTAACATAACAAAGAGAAGGTTAAGGGGTGACTTGATTACAGTCTAGGCCAGGGATTGGCAACCTTTGGCACTCGGCCCATCAGGGAAATCCACTGGCGGGCAGGGACAGTTTGTTTACCTGCAGCATCCACAGGTTCGGCCAGTCGCAGCTCCCACTGGCCGCGGTTCACCACTCCAGGCCAATGGGGGCTGCGGGAAGTGGCACGGGCAATGGGATGAAACTGAAAACTGACCATTTATTCCTACTCTTTGTTTCCTATCTTTTAACCAGTTACCAATCCATGAGAGAACCTTCCCTCTTATCCCATGACATCTTATCCACAGGAAGCCTGCTGGGATCTAGAATGCAGCGTTGCCAGTCCGAGGGAGCTGAGGGTGAAAATGCCTCTGCCTCACAGTTTTTGCATTTGCTCAAAGTTCCATAGGCTGGGGGCACGGGTGGCATGACCCGAGCACTTGTAGGCAGTGGTACCATACTAAATCAGTATGGCTGCTGCCAGAGCGGTCTGGAATGTTGCTCTAGCTGTGTGATCATAACACCCTTGAAATTTGACTTGGCCTTCCTTCCATCCAGATGGAGGTGTGGCTGGGCCAAATTGTGTTGTGCCCTGGCACATGGGGAGTCTCTTCTTCTAACGTGGAACTCAGCAGAATCCACAGAGATCTCAACTCTTGGTGGTACTGGCTCGTGCACCCTGTGGATAAGAGAGAGGGGAAAGTCCCCAGCTAAGGGACACCGGAGAGTCCTGTGGGAGGGGGGGATGAATAAGAATCAGAATGGGGTCCCTGCCAAGGAGTGGGAAACCAGAATTTGCCCTCCCCCCAAAGAAATATCTGAATTGGTGCTACTTCTGGAATGGGAAAAGATGGTGGTGCAGTTGGTTGACCTCTCCTCCTGTTTCATTTAGGGGAAATCGATGTAGAGAGCATATCCTTTGTAGATGGAGATGGGTGGGGGACTCACCAGGCACTAATTCCCAAATTAGATCAGCATAAAAGTTTGTATGCTGTGCCACCATTGTCCTTATTAGAATAATTTTTTTTAAATGTGGGAATCGAGAAAAGTGGCAAGTTCACTCATATGCCAGATTAATTCATTTAAATATTTGCTTGAAAAACAAGTTGAAAACAAACATTGGACAGTGTGACTTTTTCTGTATTGAAATAACACTGTGAGGAAAACCTAAAGTGTGATTTCTCTCTCTCTCGCATGCACAAACAGTTTTTTTTATTTCATTAAATCAAACTTTGGTAAGATTCATATGAAAAGGAATACAACATTTTCAAAGATTATTTAATTGCATGGATGTCTTCAGACTTTGCCACAAAAAACATCTTTTTACCCAGTTCTACGCTACAGTTGTGGAAGATTTTATGGGGTAATGATGATATGGAGATTATTAGACTTACTGCTCTGGCTACAATATATTCTCTTATTTTCAATTAAATATGAGTAGAAATGACATTTGTTCAATTTATTATTGTACTGATGCTGGGAAACCCAGGGCCCAAGCTGTGCGGTCAAGACCCAACTCCTGCTACAAACGAAATCAGTGGAAGTTTTGCCATTTATTTCAATGGAAGCAGAATCAGGGTCCCTGTCTTTCTTTCAATGCTACGGTTGTTCCACACCAAATGTTTTTCATTTCTCCCCTCCCCTCCTTTCCCCTGCAGGTTGTGAGTGCTCCCTTCCTCCCATGGCAATATTTCTTTTAGCCTTGTATGTCTGAGTACTGCTGTCTCAGTGCAAATATTTCTAAAAGGTGATCTGAGGGTTTCAGATATTCATGATCAGTAAATTTCATTTTACAAACAAAACCATAAATCCACAGTGTGTTAGTAGTGTTGGCACATTTCGGAATGGAACTGCTTTTGTTCCTGAGGTACCTGTCCAAAAGCAGCTTGGACTCTCCTTTCTCTAGACTCTTTCATCTTCTGAAAGTGAACTATGGACCCAGAGTATTTTATCACAGCATCCACAGAATTTACAATGCCTGTTTTGAAGCAGTGTTTTTCAGTGTTCACGATAAGACACATTGTAGAAAACAAGGAAATAAAAGTAGACAGGATGCTTAGCTTAGGCATTTTTCTTCACATGGCGTGAGATTGATACATTTTTCCGGCTCTATAAATAGCACCATTATCCTTTTAGGGTATTTTAGAATAGAAAGAGACTAAGGCTCATCTAGGTCAATCCCTTTTAAATCTTTAGGCATTATGTGATTATTTTCAAAATATGCAAATTGTAGCAAATGGTTTTAAAACTATTAGGAATTTACCCAGAAAGTATTAAGAGAAGAGCTTCTAAATGCTTGTGTTTCTAATTTACCTGTTTCAGCCCTTGTCAGACAATATACTAATGGTGTTCCCTTATTTTTACTGGGCACAAGCAAGCAATCATGTAAAAAGCTACATAATTAGAATAACTGTTGATCAATTTTTTACACAGTAAATGCTATATTGTTACGGAACAATTAGCAGATACTCATTTCCATCTTCTATGGTATGATCTTCTTGTACTACCTTAACACTGCAAATTATATAGTCATTGTAGTTGGTATAACTTGATACCTTCAAATATTATTTTTAAAGTTGTCACATTGGATAATGGGTTGCCTTTTGAAGGTACTCTTTGGTGCAGATTTCACTGTGTTTACATTGTTAATTGTACCCCAGAGAATAAATCACAACCATAGAATTTGAATGTGGTGAAATTATTTTCTCCTAAGCTTTAAAGAAAGAAGAAACTGCAGACACACACATCCCTGGGAAAGCCAAATATTTCTTCAGTGGCATTTTGTATGGTTCTGATTAGAGATTTTAATTGGCTGGTTGGTAATGTGATGCAAGCAGTGGGTATAGCAGTTGAAGGATAGGAGGATGTAGTAACCTACATGTGAGCAAGGTATAACCTTGGACAAAAGGAATGTTACTAAATTAAGGATTCAAATGAGAAAATGAAGAGCACAGGGTCTGATTGCTGTGAAAATCCATGCAAGAGGTGACTCCGCAGAAGGAAAGCCCTTGTGACATTTTTCTGGGCTTGTTCCATGAAGTGCGGGGTATATATTTTCTCTCTCTTGCAGTGTGTGCAGTGGTTCTGTCCCTATAGCCCATGGATCACACAGAAGACCAGGCCCACTCATCCAGAGGACCTTTGCATCTCCAGTGGCTCTTGCATTTCCTACTCTCTATTCAGCCCTTAGCAGTTTGTTTCTAAGCAGATGTCCCTCTGTCCCTCATTTAAAAGGAAATTCCCAGTCATAGGGTGGAGGCCTGCAAAAGTTAATACAGCATGTGGTGGGACCATTACCTTTGCACCTGAAAACTCTCGAGACTTAGGGAGATGCACAATATGCAATCTCACCCCAGGAGGATAGCTTGGAGAATACACTGTGTGTTGATAATCTTGTGAAACCAATAGCTGTTAAGTTTGCAGTGGTGATAAAACTGAAGCTATTGGACAAATATATTTGAAAGTAACAGATAGTGGACCAAATTCATCCTAATATAACTGTAAATAAATTAATGTTATGAATACAGAGTTTGGGTATGCATATGTAAAGGTAAGAGATCTGACTTGCTTTTACTTAATAATTTACTAATGAAGCCAGTACTTGCTCTGAAGGACTATAAACAGCTAAATATAATTCACAAAATACAAGGTCTAATGACAAGATTGATGAAAGCAGAAATTGTTACTAAGCACTTCGATGTATTTCATGGCAACAAAGATTAGACTGCATGCCAGCTATAAACAATCAATATAGATGCTAATGTAGTTCCTATGAACAAAGTCACATGGAATCCCAGTTCTCTGGTACAGTAAGATCAGAGAGAACTTAGATTGCATAGAGAAGTGAAGAAAAGCACTTAATCGGCCTCCATACTGACTTGGTGATCTTCCCTATGGTACAACTTAAACAAAGCTCGTCTGGTCATTGCTTGGATTGCCAGGAAAGCCAAGACTGCTACATAAAGTGCTTCTCTGAATTATCCAGACCTCCCAAATCTGCAAAATTGGACTGAAAATCTTGTACCAACAATCTCTCTTGCAAATGTTACTGCCCTGGCTGAGTTCTCCCTTGTAGTCAGATACCAGGCTGCTGTATTGGATCCGACCTCTGGATCCCACATGCTTCTGAGCCTACTGAGTCTGAGCATTGTCCAGACACTGTCTCTAAGATATAGATTCTCCTGTCTAGAATTACTTTTTCGGATGGGAGATGACTGTAGCCTAGCTGCCCTAGACCCCAACACTAGGGTTGCCACATCTGAGGTACAAAAAACTGGGAAAGTCAGGTTGATTCTGAGCCCCAAAAAACTGGCTGGCTGGCAGTGTGTACTGAGTATACTTGCAGATTTCCTATGACAGCTACCTCAAAAAAAGGGATCATCCTGGGAAAACCTAGAAAGGTGGCAATCCTCCCTAAAACCAGTGCTGCTCCCAGAGTCTCCCCAATAATTTAAGCATACTCCATAAACATACTTTAATTTTTAATTCTTCAGTGTTTGACAGTTAAAGCAAGTAATACACACTTTACTAAGGAACCTCTTAATCAGATGCACTTTATTCATAGAAAAGCACAAAAGTTATAGATATAGGCCAAAAATAATGGACACCCGCACTCCAACTCCTTCCTCCGGGGTCTTCACCACTCAAAGACCCATTTGGTTAGCATTCTTCCAGGGTCCCAGAACCCTCCCGCACCCCACTCCTCCTCAGTCTTTCTAATGTCAATCAATGGATGGCTGGTGAGACAAGGAGCTCAGACTTGAGATGATCTGGACCTAAAATAAAGCTCTGGCCTTCTCTATCAGGTGACCCTGGAGGAGCTTCAAAACTTCCATTAGGTGCTCAGTTATTGCTTAGCTCCAGCCCCACCTATAGTCCCAACTAGGAAAACTAGTTCCCTTGGACTGCAGCCAGACTATTGTTCTAGGATGAATCCATTTGAATGGAGGACAATCATTGCTGAGGACTTGATGGTTTTCCCACGGTTAGTCCTTCTGCTGGGCATAAGGATTTCTTCACCACCTGGATGTTCCTGTCCGAGATAGAGGTTACAGTGCAAAAGTAAAAGGTACAATAGGTTACAATAAAAATGACAAAACAGAATTGAATTTGCAGTTTGATATAAATATATACTAATCCATCACAGCATTATTTTTGCATTTTTACTTATGGTTGCAGTAAGAACAAGGAAGATCAGACACAGAAAAACAGATTCAGTAAATTTTAGAAGTCATCAAGTCCAAGATTTTCAGAAGAGACTAGTGATTTTTGGGTACCTCAGTTTCTGAATGCCCCATTTCAGTCTTCTTAAAAGGGTCTAATTTTTAGAAACTGCTGAGCACCTTCATTCCAAAAATCAGGAGTCTTTAAGGCATCCCAAGTTCAGCATCCAGTGTCTAGTTACTTCTGATAATCTTCGCCCAAGTATTTAAACTTCACAGGAAGTTCAGTATCAGCTCACTTTGGGTAAAGGGTTGGGTTGGTCCTTATTTTGTCTGAACCAGTTTATGTATAACTATTATCACGTGCTTTCTATCCCAGCATAAACCTGAACAGTTCCAGATTGAAGTTGTGATGTTCAAAGATCCATTCCCATAGAAATGAGAGTTTAGTATTTTTTTTGGAAAAGAGTAATTGTCATTTATTAATGGTGACACAATACTATACCCTTGGTAGGTCCTCAGACATCAAACCCAATCATTCAGGCATTGTAAGCAGTCTGGATGAACTCTCCCCTGACATCTAGTGGTGAGCTGTGGAAAAAGACTTCAGAAGCTGATCTCGTTTGCATGGACACACCCACCCTGCCTAGGTGCTCAGCATGGTGGGACTGCTTGCCCAAATGATCACTTGTGGCTGATGTTGTATCCCCAGTCTCCTTGTTATTGGGGCAGGAGTAATAGAGTTGCTATCCTTGTTGTGCGAACCGAGGGCAGCAGAACTGTACATGGCATACCCCAAAGGAGGGACTCACCCTCAACTGAACAGCACTCACTAGGCAGGGGCCATGGATTCCAAAGCCCAATGAGTTGAGAGGGTGGGGCCAGGTAGGGCTGCTGGGGGGGCAATTTTCCCCAGGCCCTGCAGGGGGCCCCATGAGTGTTTTTTGGGGGCTCCAGAGCTTCTTCCACTCTGGGTCTTCGGTGGCAATTTGGCAGTTGTGGGTCCTTCTGCTCCGAGACCCGTGGCTGAAGTGCCCTGAAGACCCGTGGCGGGGGGTCCTTCTGCCCCGGGACCCACCACCAAAGTGCTGGGTCTTCGGTGGCAATTTGGCGGCGGGGCCCTCTACTGCTGAAGACCCCAGGCCCCCTGAATCCTCTGGGTGGCCCTGGGGACAGATATTTGTATGTGGAGATGTGGGCCCTGTTTGACACCATTTGACCCTTCCTCTCTCCATGGCATAATAAAAGAGCTAATTTAGACTCCATTGAGAGTCTTGTTACATGCTGCAGAGCTGAAATCACTGATACCTGGGTCTATTGTAAGAGACTGCCCAGTGTGCACCAGTAGTGAGGCTCCCTACACTAACAGCTGAAATCACTGAGAGCTCTGTTAAGTGTGTGTAGGGGGCCTGAAGACATCTTGGCGAGCTGCCGGAGAAGCATGGCAAGTGGCTTCCAGGATGGCTGATGGAGAGGACTAGAGCAGAGCCCCACAGAGGTGTGGCAATTGGCCACTGGGGTGACAAGCAAGTGCCCGAGCAGTGCAGCATGTAAGGTGCCTCCTTCCCCTCCACTCTTCCGCCTTCCACACAGGGTGGGAGGTGAACTCTACGGATGAACCTCTGAACTCTGGGGCTGCACTGGCCGAGGACAGCAACTGTAAGTGGGTTATAGAGAAGGGATGGGCACGTTAAAGGAACTTTTGGGTTGCTGGACTTAAGACCCTGAGGTGAAAAGGACACTGCCCAACTTATTTGGGGGGTGGGTCTTTTGCTCATGGTTTGTGTTTATGAACCCCAGTTGCAGTGTTTTCCCAAATTAATGCTGTTAATTCCCTCCATTTATTAAAAGTTTGCTATACTCAGACTCTGTGCTTACGAGTGGGGAAGTATTGCCTCTTAAAGGCGCCCAGGAGGTGGTGTGTAATTGTCCCAGGTCACTGGGTGGAGGTCGAGCTGGTTTTGTGTTGTATGGTTGAAAAGGAACTCCTAGATACTGAACCTGGCCCTTGTTGCTGCTGGCTTCACCTGGCAGAAGGGTTACATATGGAAAAGCTATTTAGAGTTTTCTAAAATGTATGTATTCAATTTTTTTTCTCAGTTTCAGAGGCCTGTATAGTTGGACTCCTGGTACTAAGAGCCTAGTTTTATAGGTGGAAGGAACTGAAAAATAGCACTAATAAATATGTTCAAATATCTCTAAATCACTGCTAAACAAACTCTTCTGTAAAAGTTCATAGCATATATAGAATGCGTGATGGTGGTATTTGAGTGGCCTCCCAAATCTAAAATGGGTAATATGTCATTTGAATGGCAGACAGGGGAAGTGTAAAGATATGCAGTCTTTGTTTTTAAAGGTATGTAGCTAAATCATTTGAAGAAATGTAAGTTACCTTGAGAGTTAGCTAAATCTTGCTGTAGAGTACTTTGTGTTATCATAACAATCTATGACTATAGATTTATGCTATTTCAATAGTATCTTAGCACCTAGTGTGGTATGTACACTCCTAGTTGTTGTAACTTAATGGAGGAATGTAGAGCTGGATAAATGTAATTAGAAGAGAGTAACAATTCTAGCATATTCAGTACCCTTTCACTCCCCATGGGTATGTATTTATATATAAATAATATATATACTATACTAGATGTAAGCATGTTGTAGCCAGTTGGTTCCTTTTTATCATTCATTTATTGTGTGTTGTGTGATGTTATAATTAACTCATATGATATGCTATATATAATCATGGTATGCTAAAGTGGTAAGATTTAAGTGGTAGGATTATAGAAGTATAAGATTGATAAGTATGTAGAAGTAATAAGTATGCATTAGGTATCTAAATAAGTAGGGATGAAACGCAAGGCCTACATGCTGAAGCCTGTGAGATTTTAGCTTAGCCATACTAAGCCATAGGCTTAAGAAATGCTTAAGTGACCAAAGAATGACC
Organism: Mauremys mutica; assembly: GCF_020497125.1. Classification (NCBI taxonomy): domain Eukaryota; kingdom Metazoa; phylum Chordata; order Testudines; family Geoemydidae; genus Mauremys; species Mauremys mutica. The sequence continues at coordinate 80,308,959 of NC_059074.1, read as the reverse complement.
CTATGCCACAAAATTATGAGAAAAGATGTGCCAGTGGGTGTATTGTAAAAGATTAACTGCAATATTAATTTTTTATTACAAGATACCCTGTAGTCACATTTTTCTAACGCATGCCCTAACTGCAGGGCACAGGCTGTGCGTCAATGCTAATGAAAATAAAAGGAACTATGAACCATCTGTGGAAAATGGGGCACCCCAATATTTTTGAGGGACAAAATACAAATAAGGAAGAAGAGTGCTAACACCTTCATGCTCATGTGCAAAATGTTAGGTGTAATCAGAATCACAAAATAAAAGAGGGCTTCCAAACTGGGTAAAATTAGTTCCCTATGGGAAAACTCCAGCAGGAACCATCCCTCTATTGATGATCAATTGGCAAGGCCCTAAGAATATTGTTAAGGATGTGAGTATGACTATTTTTGTAACTTGTGTCTAGGTCTTCATAGGATTTCTATATGCTTGGGTAATCATAACCTTAACTGTAACTTTAGTAAAACTTGTAAAAACAGACTAGACCTTGAACTTGTAAATGTATGTGTGGTCACTATGTTTGGTCTTTGTGTTCCTGGAGGCTCTAAATCTGAAGCAGGTAGAAGAGGTGAAACTAGCCACCAGGGCCGAACCCACAGTGGTTTAAGACAACATTACTAATACATTCAATTTAAATAACATAAAAGCCTATCAAGTATTTGCATTTCTTCAGTCAGACATTTTGTGGTATTATGTCTTGCAATGAATTCAGACCAAATAAAACCCAGTACTGAAATGAAAAAATAAAGGGTACTTTAAAAACCAGTCTGAGGTGGATGATCAGCCACTTTGCTTAATTAGCAAAAATCAATGGGACAAGTGAGCACACTTCCCGAAAGCACAAGTAACTACCCCAAAGAAGTTAAACCCTACGAAAAGCTAATAAGAAATCTCTCACATTTAATTAAGGTGCATTCGCGAAACACAAAATAACTACTGACTCATCTCATTTCCCAAATAAAGCTTTAGAACTGAAATATTGATGAGCATTTTGACTCCCCTGAGTACTTCTTCACTATACTTATTTTCTTTCTTTTTTACATACATTAAAGTAGGACAATACCTCTGAACAAGCTTTGATACACTTCATATACAAGGAAGAAAAGTGAAAATAATAAAAACCACAATAATATACCAACTAGTCCAGAGGAAGGAGACCATACTAATTCCCACCTTGCACAAAAATAACCTGAACCAATGTAACCTACAATTAGAGGTGAGGCTGAATTGCAAACTTCATGTCTGAATTTGAACTCTGTGTCTGGGATGAAAGGGTGGTGTCCAGATGAGTGGTGAAATCCTAGCCTCATTGAAATCAATGGGGCTAGGATGTCACTTTTGGGATTTTGGTACAGTCTCTTTTTCTTACAGCTAAGGTCCATTCCTACATAGAACTAGAAACAGAGTTCTGTCTGACAAAGAATAAACTGGCGAAAAGTTCTCGGGGAAATACTTATAAGATCTTACAGAAACACTCATCTGCTTTTTAACACAACTATCCATTCTCCATATTAAATCTCTCTCACTGGTACTTGTCCAGCTATTAGTAATACATTGAGACAACAGTCCTAAATTCAAAACATAAAATGCAGATTTAGCTCCACTATGAGCTTCCTATCCAATGCTGCAGCATAAGTGGGGAATAAAATTCCCAAGGAGGCATGGGAATATCGCAGGGAAATGCAGATTAACCTTTGGTTCACTACATTATCAACAGCAGCATCCCACTACCTGCACTGGCTCTTACTGTAGTCTGTGTTTCAATATTTTATAACATTTTCGAAAACAGTTTTCAGAAATCTGAAAAAAAAAAAGTGACAGGGTGTAAAATTAATTATATACACACACGTTATTTTTTCCACTGGTCTCTAACATACAATATTTTTGAAGGAGAAGAAAATGTTTTTGTTGCTATGACAACAATACCCACTCTCTTGCTTTCCATCACAAAGCAGAGTTTCTGAGCATATTTAGGAAAATTGAAATGTGGGTAACTCAGTGATAAGGCCGAGTGCAGTAAATTTTCATCTACATCAATATTTGTATTTGCTCTTGGAGGCATCATAAAGCTCTGAAAATTTCAAGGTCAGAATATTTGTTTGCAGCATTGAGAGTGTGGCTGTTAAAAGCTTGGTAGGGTTCACTGTGCAAAATCATAGTTAAATGGGGCCTGAATGTTGTTAATGCTATTCTAAAAGAATTCAACTAATTAAAACATGTAGGAGTATTGTCTAGCATCATTCATAATGAAAACAATAGACTAGGGATCTATTGCCATACAATAGGACCATTCACATGAGTAATCACTATATATGGAAGTGAACACTTGCAGGATCCAACCATTAATTTGTAAACTGCTCTAGGGCTGGTCTCCCCTTTGTTCTGGACAAGGTTGAGCATGCTGTCAAAGTTCTACCTCATACAATTAGCACAGAAAGCCATGGCACTGATGGAATTTGAAGGAGGATAATTAATTCTCAAGATCCAGTTATGCTGCAACAAATACAACTAATCTGCCAACACATAACAATGAGGCTGAGTAGCAGCTGATAGTCATTTAAATAATTAAACATTTAACCTTAATTCTGTCACTTCTTAACATTTGAGTGCTTGACTTTGCAACCATAATAATATTCTTTTAACACAAGTTTTGTGTGTCATTTCCTAGGTGTTTTTTTTTAAATGCAAACTGAAAAAACTGAAATTCCATCATGTGGCAGCATATTGACACCCATATGGGTCATCAGGTGGGTTGGAACCTTTAGATCCACTGCACAGACCGCTGCCACTTGAGGTAATGGAGTAACTGATAGAGGATGACAACCTATTACTTCTATGTGAACCAGTATGGGAAATGGATGAGAGAGACACTTTGCCAATGAGTTTCACAGATATTTGCTCACAGCGGAGCAATGGTCAGATGCAGGAATCATGGGTTCTGTTCCAGGCTGTGGAGGGGAATGTGCTGTAGTGGGTATATGACGGGGTGATCTGCCTCCTTAAGGATAATAGTGCATAGGGATCAGCCCATTCCTGTCATGTGGCGTGGCTCCTTTAAAATTTTTGGAGGTCTGATGTACAAAGATGGAAGATATACTGGGAGAGAGGAAGTAGTGTTTGGGAGGAATCCCATTATTGTTTCTTTAAGAGACCAGGAGCCTTGCAGAGGGGGTAGGTAAGGCTCCTCTCACCCAGACAGTTGGGATGAGATTTAGACATGGGCCCAGCATATATGCTGTCGCTTCTCTTATAGCAGGACGGACAGTGGCAGGAGACTAGCTTGCTGACCTCTCTAAACTGGAGGGTAAATCAGAGAAAAGGGTCCAGCTCAAGGAGAAGCTTGCTATAGCCCTACCGCAGGAGGAAACTCCTGCCTGAAGGAGGGAGATACTTACTGCCTCAAAGCAAGAGGCAGGGGTACTGCCTGAAATAAAGCTCAGCCGCTGCCAGAGGGGCTAGAAGTGACTGTGAGGAAGTGCCTCTGCAGCAGCTTAGAAGAATCCATGAGGAATCACAAATCTAAGGTGGGAATAGCAGAGTTTGCAGACCTGATGAAGACACTGGCAAGCAGGGCAAAGATCAGAGCAGCTTAGGGAGGTGGCAAAGGGATTGATGGAACAGTCCCTAGCCACCTAAAACAGGGACCCTGGCCTGGAACCCAGAGGAGAGGGCTAGTCTGGGTTTCCCTACCTCTTCCCCAGACCAAGGGGGAAGTAGAGGCCAAGAGTGAGAGAGGCCAAGAGATGGGTTTGGAGGCCACTAATCTTTGGGTTTTCTTATTTTGAACTTTTCTATTAACCCCAGTAGGGGAATGGACTGAGAGGTGAGCTGGTTGGAGCGTTAGGCCACTAAAGTGGCAGACCACTGTGAAACCAGAATGGATAAAGGAATGCTAGAGGAAAACAGCCCCTGCAACACCGCTCCCTGACATGAGGGAGTGTTCTGGTGTGAATGTGCACCCTTACTGCATAGACTCTTCAGCCCTCTTTCTGGCTTCTTTGCTCAGCCAATCCCAGTTCTCCTCCTCCAGCAACTCGTTGGATCTCAATGTCTCTTCCCCATCCAGCCTCACCAGGTCTTGTCCTAATCTACTCTCTTTCCTCCTCCTGATCTGGCATTTGTCCCCTGTGCATGTGAATCAGATGACTTCCTCCACAGTGCCACCGGAGTCGGTCAGGGCAGTGCACCAGCCTCACCTATGTATGCAAATTATTTATACTTGATTGTCTCCCTATTATTCCTCCTTTGTATTTTGCTCATAGTCTTAAATTATAAACGCTGTGGAGCAGTTACCATATTTATCTTTTCTTGTTCAGAACCTAGCATACTGTGGCCCTAATCCACCTCTTCATGGTCCAAAAGAGTCTGGCAATTCTATGGGGAGGGGGTGGGAAGAAAAAATTTAATCACAGGAGGAACATATGATTGGTGAAGTATGACAGTCTGTAAAGGGCTTCTAGGAAAAAACAGACACCTGTTCATGCAAATGCACCCACCCTGTCACTTTGTGCCCCAGGTAGATTCATACATGGTGGTATTTCTTCACCACTTCCTTCTCATGGAGGGTCTGCCATTTGGGGGCATATTTAAGTTCACCAGGAGATCCATAGGAACCTTTCTGGCAGAGTTCTGGCCAAATCTCTCTATAGTGGACTTTCTGCTGCCATAAGCCTCCCCCCACCAGCACCGAACCCAATAGAAGCTGGCACAGACTGTGCTGTGAATCTGGTCCCCTTTGCTTTTAATCAGAGGTAAAGTGTGCATTAACATAGCCTACAAAAGACTGTGACAAATATATGGGAAGGACTGAAGCTAGTGTGTAGATTCCCAAAGCAATAGTTCTGTTTCAGCTGCATTAAATTGTCAGAAGCTTTTCAGTATCAATCACAGTCTTATCAGCAACTCAGAAAGTATGAGGCCAGAAGGACTCTTGGGAGATAATTTTCAGATAAGTAGATATATCAATATATGAATGAAATTTAAGGCCACATTAACTTGTCAAATACATAGAAGAACTGCCTGTAAACTACAAAGAAAGGAGCAGTGCATCAGATTTGGAACAAAATCAAAGTCCTTATAGTTGAGGTAAATGCACATAGATTTAACATACTGTAGACATAAATCTGCTTTGCAAACTTCAGAACATTACATATGTTTGTGACACACAGAAAAGACATGACAATTACTGTTTAACATGCTTTCTTCTACTTCCCCTGATGCCTTTTCATAGTCTGAGGGCTTTTGCATTTTGTTGCTGGCGTTAAATCAGAAGTTCAGCTATGAAATTAAATTATTAGCTCAGTTGCTTATAAGGAGGTTCATTAAAGGGTTGGTAGCATCAAGCATCTAGCTTTGTTGTTTGAAGCAACTTTTCTCATGTCTCCTCTTTCCCTGCTTTGTTGTCCCACTTCTTTTCTTTTGTCTGGGGGTGGTTGGGCCTGTTTCACAAGCAATGAGTGGTGCAGCCAGCAGGCAGTTATAGGAAATAGATCTCTGTTGAGCATGATGAAAGGTCAGGGTTTGTCAAGTGGCCTGGCCTCAGTTTGCATGTCAGTCCCTGGTGACCAACCAAACTAGGTCCTTTCTGAAATGTGACCCTCTTTCATCAGTGTCTCTGGTACTCTTGGCTTCTCAACAGACTCACATGGGGTGATTTTTCATTCTTTCCTTCTTTGTCTGTAGTCTCATAGGTGCCTGCAGTGTCATTGCTTTTGTCCCTCCTGAGTGGTCACTTCACATGACCTGGAAGCCAATGCACTATGCATTATTCCTTTAGTCCTCCTTTTCTTGTATCTTTCCAAAGGTTGGATCCACACTGGAATGTCATCTTCCAGAACTGTAAGATCTTTGGCTGAGCAGTTGTAATAACTCACTCGCTTCCTGTGATTGTTCGCCCTCTCCATTTTGTGGTTTCCCACTATTTTCATATTGGTCCCCTCTGAAGAACTTGTACTGCCCTAAGTTTCATTGTGTTTTAGAGAATAATTTGTCTGAGAAGAATATTGGGAATAACATACAGAGCTAGGAAGATGAATGAAGAAGTCAGAAAAATTACCGGACGAGGTACCCTCTCACAAATAATCTACAAAAGAAGACGTCAGTGGCTGGGACATGTGCTGAGAATGGAAAAAGAATGCTTACCAAATACCACCCTTGAATGGAAGCCAGAAAACACAAGAAGAAAGAGAGGAAGACCATGAATAACATGGAAATTAACAGTTCAGAATGACATCAAGCACCTCAACATGAAATGGGAAGATTTGGAGAGAAGGGCAGTTGACTGGCAAGGATGGAAAATGTGGGTAGCCCAATGTGCAGCAAAGCACAAGATGGACTAAGGTCTAAGGTATTGTCTCCAGATCTCAAACACAGTTGATCATGCTCAAGTGGTGATGAGCTTCAGATTGGTACGTTCTTCATGACCCAACACCCCATTGAAAAAAAATAAGTTTTATATTCCTACTATTCTCCATCTGGTGAAAACTGTGAACAAACTCCAGGTCCACACCTGGGCTAGATTTCTGTCTGCAAAATCCAGACTGCCTAAGGGATTCAGGCTATTTACCAAGGTTCAAAGTACTAGTTGCTGCACTCCAGAATGTCTTAGAGACAAATTTCTGCCACAATGTTTTGTTAGCAATGAATGAGTGATGGAGCAGGCCAGCAGAACAGTAGGAAAGTTCATTATTGAGCACTCACAGAGGGCAGTGTAACAGGCTGAGAGGCCTGTGTTTGTCTGGTAGCAGCTAAGACCCAGCCTGCATTTGTGAATCCCTGGCAGCACATCAAACTAAGTGCTTCCTAAATCCTGATGCTTTCTCCAGTTCCACTTACCATACTGTACAAATATTAACTTTTTTTCTGTTCAGAACTGGAAGTGGTTGAAAATAAAAAAATCTGTCTCCCATTAAATTCTTATGTTTTGACATCTACTTTCATATCAAATTGGGATGAAGAGTAAAGTCTCTGAGGTTTTTCATGGAATGAAAAGTTTTTGAAAAACTTCAATTTGGAAATGTCAAAAATGCTTCATTTCAGTTTGTTGAACAGAACTTTAATAATTTACTTTGGACTGGTTCAATATTGTCGATGGCCACTATAAGTCATGGCAGTTGTAGTTTGGTTCCTTCATGCCCCTGCTCCCCTTTATGGGATGGGCTTCCTGGCCAGACTACATTTCCCATGATGCACTGTGACAGTGTAGTCAGCAGAGAGACTCTGATCTAGCCTGGCCTACAGAAGAGAATGGGGGCATGAGGGACCCAAAGTACAACTGCTATGAAACATCACGGCAGCTCAAGAGGATAACTAAAATTGAACTGACCTGAAACAAAACATCTTAAGTCAGTTTAGCAAACTGAAATATCTGTATTTGAAACCTGAAACGAAACTGTTCTATTATCCTGAATGGAAAACGCAAATTCAAAAATTTTGCCTAAATTGAAATTTTCCTTCAGAAAACACTCTGTGGAAATCACATTTTTTGTCAAAAAGGTTTAGATGAAAAATTCCCAACCAGCTCTCTTTGTATGTTTGGAAGTATGTATTGAACAGGCGAAGTGTCGACTACTGCCTCATGAAATGTTGACATGTTTCCTTCTGAATCTGGTATGTCTTTGAGTTTTAATATTGGAAATAAATTAGAAAAATTCTATTTTTAATGTATAAAATACAAAAATAGGTTGAAGTGCAAAAAGACATTGATATGAAGTAAACATTCACTACTGAGCTGAGACACTGAATGAAGAATTGCAATCAGTTTTATGGCTAGTCATAAATCCCCTGAAAAATGGGGTTTATAATGGAAGGGCTACTACTGACACAACTTTAATCTGCATTGCTAACGGTGACACTGTAGCTTTATACTACAATTTAATGGTAAGCTTTTTTTGCTTTGGCAGAGGCAACACAGCCAGTTGAGGTGACTGGGTTTTCACATTATACAGCAACTCAACCTTGGAGTGCACGGATGTAAAAGCACTCATTCTTCATTAGACAAATTTAAAATAATGATCTGAAAAAAGCATGTGCATTGTGTGTTCCATTTAAACTAATGCAGGATTCATATAATATTCACCTCACCTTCTAGGCTTAATGGACTTAATGAACAGTTAAAATGTTTTAGGCAGCCCATAACGGGCAACTGTGATGTCCGTCAACACTCAAAATTGACATTTCTTCCTTTTTAGTAACCCATGTGCATCAGAGCCTGACACAGTACGAGCAACTTCCTTTTATAGCTCTGCCAGTGCCCCCTCAGTTCATTCTGTTTAATAGTTTAGATTAGCTGGATCAATCTACTTGTAATTTGTGTAACACTTTGCAAAAAGGAAAATACAGCAGTTCCTCATATATTGGTTTTCACGCTGACCTGAAATGTAGAGCTGGTAGAAACTGGAATTTCTGTTTTGTGGGAAACTGGCCCTTCTTCTTTTTTTGGAATCAGAACAAGTAGCTGAAATTTCCTGTAAGGTGAAATTCTGGAAAATTTGTATTTGGGACCTCAAATTGTTTTGAATATTACATTATATTAAATATAATACAACATATAATAATATATAAAAGTCTCTAAACAAAATCAAAATGATAAAATCTAAATGAAACAGTTCAACCTTGTCTGAACCATTAGTCTTGACTTTGCCCATTGAAAATTACATTGAAATTGACAGTCCCGCAAAATGTTTAGATTTCAGTAAAACTGCATTTTTCAACTGAACTTCCATAAAAAAAATGGTTTTGAGCAGCCCTGCTGAAATGCTCTTCCCATTGTGGTCCTCTCCTGACAGATGGTTGCTTACCATGCCAAATTACATGATGTTAATGGTTTTGTGAGGTGGAAATCTTTCTTCTCCCTAGTTATATTTTCAGGACAAAAGGAAAAGTACTGTTCCTAGAATGTGATTATAACATGACAGCTGGGATTTTCAGTTACTCAGCAAACCAATATCAAAGTACTTGAACAACAACTTCTTTTTTTGTTAAAGTTGGTCTTCTGTTATGAAGAGTCAGATTTGCCCAATAGAAAATATAACAAGAAGTATTTGCCTTCTCCATAAACTTGTCTATACCCTAGAGGACTGCTGTCATAAACAGATAGTTAAGGATTAATGCCTCTTTTACCTGTAAAGGGTTAAGAAGTTCACCTAGCCTAGCTGACACCTGACCAGAGGAACCAATGGGGGAACAAGATGTTTCAAAAGGAAGGAGGGAAGTTTCCTTTGTTTAGAGTTAGTTTCAGCCGGAGTGGAAAAGATCAAGGAACCAGCCTCTTATCAGAGTAGTAAGTTTTAGAAAAGAATAAATAGGTTTATGTTTATTTTCTTTTTGCAACTTTGTCTTTGTGCATTAGGGGAATAATCAAAATTGGGTATTCTTGTGTTTACTAAGGTTTTTGCCCAGGGGAACATCTTGTGTTTTAAATCTGTTATCTGTGAGATCAGCTTGTATGCTGTCTCCCAGAGGTTTTTTTTTCTTTTCTTTAATTAAAAGCCTTCTTTTTAAGAACCTGATTGATTTTTCCCCCTGTTTTTTAGATACAAGAGGATTGGCTCTGGACTCACCAGGGATTGGGGGAGGGGGAAGGGAGGAGGAATGAGTAATTCTTCCTTGTTTTAAGATCCAAGGGGTGTGGATCAGTGTTCGCCAGGGAATTGGTGGAGGAGTATCTCAAGGCTACCCAGGGAGGGTAAGGTTTTAGGGGGGAAGACAGAGTTTTCCAGATGACTCAAACACTTGGATGGTGGCAGCCTATTGATCTAAGCTGGTAATTAAGCTTAGGAGGTTCACATGCAGGTCCGCATATCTATATTCTAAAGTCCAGAGTGGGGGTGAAACCTATGACAACTGCCAACTCTCTATTGATAGTACAGTCCTCTCCCCAGGCTCTAGTCAGGATTGGGGCCCTGTTGTGCTTGGTGCTCTACAAACATCTTTCCTAGAAGACTTTACAACCTGGAAAAAGTGTTTCATGGCTGTCATTTTTATAATATACTATGTACTTCCTTTGTGCTGTTTTTTCCCTTTCTATATAAACTATCTCCAGCTGTGCCCTATCTATTTTATATACTTTTCTTTGAAGAGAGCAAGTAATGCTCTGTCTACTACTCCATCCCACTACATCAGTATTTCTTAACTTTTTCAGGTTGGCAACCCTTTAGCCAAAGTATCAAAAAAAGTTCACAACTCCCTTACATTTACTGTAAAAATGTATCCACGATAAACCTCTATAATTTGTGTGAGTTGAGAAGCTGACAGGGAGTACTTGACCTTGAAGGGTATGGGTGTGCAAAGAGTGGGAAAAGCAAGTTTTAGATTGAAATAAAATTTTCAGTGCCTCTCAAACCCCCTGATTGCCTGTTGTGACCCTTGTGGGGGCTGAGAAACACCGCTCCACAAATAGATTTCTTCTCCTGGGGTGAAGAGAGTGACCCTGTATGTGTACGGTACCAGAGAGCAGAAAGGTCATTGATCAGGTCTGAAGCTTATGTTCTCTTGTCACTGTGGGGTGGTCATTAACTTAACTACACCCATACTGAGGGTTTGTCTACATTTTTGTTGGTACAATTTTTGTCGGTCGGGGTGTGAAAAAAACACACCCCTGACCAACATAAGTTTCACCAACAAAAGCATTGGTGTGGACAGCGCTATGTCAGCAGGAGAGCATCTCCCACAAACAATAGCTACCACCACTCATTGGGGGTGCTTTAATTATGGTGACGGGAGAGCTCTTTCCCACAGGCATAGAGCAGCTACACAGGCACAGCTGTGCCTCTCTAAGCATAGTGTAGACATAGCCTCAGTTATCTGCTTCCCTTCATTGCCCTCAGCTGTCAATTGACACCTGAGTCCAAAGCTGCTAATGTCATCTGAGATCTCATGGTTATGAAGGTGCTAATTCCTGGTGTTGGGAAAGGCCTCAGAAGTCAAATTCCTTCTAGGGAGGCTGAGATCAGTTCAGCTAGTCTATTCCTCCAACCTTCTGATGATGTTAGAAATGGCTGCTGGAACAACTTGTATAGTGAGGGTGCGGAGAGCCATTGAGCCAGACTGTAAACCCTGTATATGGTGGAAACCACTTCAAGCCAGGGGTTGTGGCAGCACCCCTAGTTCCAGTACCTATGATGGCTGCTGTCTAGTCTCTTTTTCTTGAAGGATGCTGGAACTTTCTTAAAGGGGCACTTGTCTAGAAATATGTAGCCCACACAGATCTCCTAGATGACCACAGTTCTGGATCTTCAGAGGCTCATCGAGGCTCTCCCACCTGGTGTGATTGGCAGTGTCTGCTTCCCTCCCTCCTCCTCTTCAAAATCAATTAGAAAAACTCACTAAGTAAGGCCTAATTTCAAAGCCTATTAAAGTCAAGGGAAAACTTCAGGCCCCTAATAATCTGAGAAGTAGAGTAATGCAACCCTGTCTAAGGAATTCTGTCTAAAAGAACCTACTGAATGCTATTATGATTATTTCAGAGTACCCATAAATGTACTAGCCACTTAAACAAAATGTATAGAAGAAAGGCTCCTTTTTTAAAATTCTTTTGATCCCACACCCAGTAACATAAGAACATAAGAAAGGCCGTACCGGGTCAGACCAAAGGTCCATCTAGCCCAATATCTGTCTACCGACAGTGGCCAATGCCAGGTGCCCCAGAGGGAGTGAACCTAACAGGCAATGATCAAGTGATCTCTCTCCTGCCATCCATCTCCATCCTCTGACGAACAGAGGCTAGGGACACCATTCTTACCCATCCTGGCTGATAGCCATTTACGGACTTAGCCACCATGAATTTATCCAGTCCCCTTTTAAACATTGTTATAGTCCTAGCCTTCACAACCTCCTCAGGCAAGGAGTTCCACAAGTTGACTGTGCGCTGCGTGAAGAAGAACTTCCTTTTATTTGTTTTAAACCTGCTGCCTATTAATTTCATTTGGTGACCCCTAGTTCTTGTATTATGGGAATCAGTAAATAACTTTTCCTTATCCACTTTCTCAACATCACTCATGATTTTATATACCTCTATCATGTCCCCCCTTAGTCTTCTCTTTTCCAAGCTGAAGAGTCCTAGCCTCTTTAATCTTTCCTCGTATGGGACCCTCTCTAAACCCCTAATCATTTTAGTTGCCCTTTTCTGAACCTTTTCTAGTGCAAGAATATATTTTTTGAGGTGAGGAGACCACATCTGTACACAGTATTCGAGATGTGGGCGTACCATGGATTTATATAAGGGCAATAATATATTCTCAGTCTTATTCTCTATCCCCTTTTTAATGATTCCTAACATCCTGTTTGCTTTTTTGACCGCCTCTGCACACTGCGTGGACATCTTCAGAGAACTATCCACGATGACGCCAAGATCTTTTTCCTGACTCGTTGTAGCTAAATTAGCCCCCATCATGTTGTATGTATAGTTGGGGTTATTTTTTCCAATGTGCATTACTTTACATTTATCCACATTAAATTTCATTTGCCATTTTGTTGCCCAATCACTTAGTTTTGTGAGATCTTTTTGAAGTTCTTCACAATCTGCTTTGGTCTTAACTATCTTGAGCAGTTTAGTATCATCTGCAAACTTTGCCACCTCACTGTTTACCCCTTTCTCCAGATCATTTATGAATAAATTGAATAGGACTGGTCCGAGGACTGACCCTTGGGGAACACCACTAGTTACCCCTCTCCATTCTGAGAATTTACCATTAATTCCTACCCTTTGTTCCCTGTCCTTTAACCAGTTCTCAATCCATGAAAGGACCTTCCCTTTTATCCCATGACAGCTTAATTTACGTAAGAGCCTTTGGTGAGGGACCTTGTCAAAGGCTTTCTGGAAATCTAAGTACACTATGTCCACCGGATCCCCTTGTCCACATGTTTGTTGACCCCTTCAAAGAACTCTAATAGATTAGTAAGACACGATTTCCCTTTACAGAAACCATGTTGACTATTGCTCAAGAGTTTATGTTTTTCTATGTGTCTGACAATTTTATTCTTTACTATTGTTTCAACTAATTTGCCCGGTACCGACGTTAGACTTACCAGTCTGTAATTGCCGGGATCACTCCTAGAGCCCTTTTTAAATATTGGCATTACATTAGCTAACTTCCAGTCATTGGGTACCGAAGCCGATTTAAAGGACAGGTTACAAACCTTAGTTAATAGTTCCGCAACTTCACATTTGAGTTCTTTCAGAACTCTTGGGTGAATGCCATCTGGACCCGGTGACTTGTTAATGTTGAGTTTATCAATTAATTCCAAAACCTCCTCTAGTGACACTTCAATCTGTGACAGTTCCTCAGATTTGTCACCTACAAAAGCCAGCTCAGGTTTGGGAATCTCCCTAACATCCTCAGCTGTTAAGACTGAAGCAAAGAATCCATTTAGTTTCTCCGCAATGACTTTATCGTCTTTAAGCGCTCCTTTTGTATTTTGATAATCAAGGGGCCCCACTGGTTGTTTAGCAGGCTTCCTGCTTCTGATGTAATTGGATAATGCTAAGAAATATTATGTGAAGTTGAATAGCTTTCTGATTTCTGCTTACTATATATATCAGGGGTGGGCAAACTTACTGATCCACTGAGCTGCATACAACCAACTTTAGAAGTTTGGGAGCCAGGGCATGCCTGCCGGAGCTGGCGACTCAAGCCCGGCAGGAGGGACCTGCTGGGGCTTGGGGCTTCAGCCCTGCTCCCGCTGAAACCCCAAGCCCCGGCAAGTGCACCTGGTGGGACTGAAGCTCTGAACTCCACCTCCCTGCTGGGAAGAAGCCCCTACCTCACCACCCTGGTGCAAGGCAGAGGTCCCAAGCTCCCCCCACCCAGTCTAGTAGGGGGTGAATGGGCGGGGCTCTGCAAGCCTCACTTTGACTGTAAAAGAGCCACATGTGGCTGGCGAGCCATGGTTTGGCCACCCTGATATATATATTTTTATTTAATTTTTAGTTCTTCAATTAATTCTCTGAACCTTTTGTCACCTTCTAGTCTCACATTCAATTAATTATAACAATAACCTAATATGTCAGGAAAAAAAATAATTCTGCCATCAAATGGGCCTGGACTTTTTCCATATACCATTCAAATAACTCCCTTAGGCCTGGTCCACACTAGGACTTTAATTCGAATTTAGCAGCGTTAATTCGAATTAACCGTGCACCCGTCCACACCAGGAAGCCATTTAATTCGACCTAGAGGGCTCTTTCGTTCGAATTCGGTACTCCACCCCGACGAGGGGAGTAGCGCTAAATTCGACAAGGCTATGTCGAATTAGGCTAGGTGTGGATGCAAATCGAACTTACTAGCTCCGGGAGCTATCCCACACTGCACCACTCTGTTGACGCTCTGGACAGCAGTCCGAGCTTGGATTGCTCTGACCAGCCACACAGGAAACGACCCGGGAAAATTTGAATTCCTTTTCCTGTCTGGACAGTTAGAATCTCATTTCGTGGTTGGACATCGGGGCGAGCTCAGCAGCACCGGCAGCGATGCAGAGCTCTCCAGCAGAGGAGTTCATGTAATCTCTGAATAGAAAGAGGGACCCAGCATAGACTGACCGGGAACTCTTGGATCTGATCGGTGTGTGGGGCGAGGAGTCTGTGCTTTCAGAGCTGCACTCCAAAAAACGGAATGCAAAGACCTACGAGAAGGTCTCCAAAGCTATGAGAGACAGAGGATACAGCCGGGATGCAACGCAGCGCCACGTGAAAATCAAGGACCCCAGACAAGGCTACCAAAAAATCAAAGCGGCAAACGGACGCTACGGAGCCTGCCACCACTGCCCCACCAGTGACCATGGACTCTGACGATGGGACAGTGTCGACGGCCAGTTCCTCGGCGATGTTCGCGGATGGGGAAGATGAGGAAGGGTTTGTGGACGACGAGGCAGGCGACAGCGCTTACAACGCTGGTTTCCCCGACAGCCAGGATCTCTTCATCACCGTCACGGAGATCCCCTACCAACTGTCCCCGGCCATTAACCCGGACCCTGAATCAGGGGAAGGATCACTCGGTAAGTGCTTTAACCATGTAAACTTTTATTCTTAATATAACAGGAATCTGAAGTATGTGAAAAGGAGGTCTCTCTATATATGGGGATAGAACAGAAATCCTCCTGGGAGATCTCCACGAAGCTCTCCTGGAGGTAATCGAAAAGCCTCCGCAGGAGGTTCCTGGGGAGAGCTGCCTTATTGGGTGCTCCGTGGCAGCACACTTTTCCGCGCGAGGCTTTCATGAGGTACTCAGGGAGCATTGCCTCCCCAAGCACGGCTGCATAGGGCCCTGGTTTGTGCTGGCTTTCACGCAGCATGCGCTCTCTATCTCCTTCAGTGACCGTCCTCAGGGTGATCTCACTCGGAGAGTCCTGCATCTAATTAGGGGAATTACTGTAATGTTACGCCTGGTCCAAAGTATTTTTCAAAAAACTCCGGACAGACGGCATAGCACAGACTCAGCACGCTGCTGCGTGACGAGCGTAACGGAAAGCCAAACAATCAAATGGACACTCATGGAGGGAGGGGGGACTGAGGACGCAAGGTATCCCACAGTTCCTGCTGTCTCCGAAAAGCATTTGCATTCTTGGCTGAGCTCCAAATGCTTCTAGGGTCAAACACAGTGTCCGCGGTGGGTCAGGGCATAGCTCGGCAATTTACGCACCCCCCCTACCCCCAAAAGTGAAAGGGAAAACAATCCTCTGTTGACTCTTTTACATGTCACCGTATCTTTACTGAATGCTGAAGATAGATGCGATGCTGCAGCACTGAACACCGACATCCTCATTCCCCCCCCGCCATGGGTGGCTGACGGTACAATATGACTGATATCCATCCTCATCATCAGCCTATTGGCACATGGGGCAGTGCAAAAGGACTGGTAACCATGCGTACTAGCATCAGTGAGGTCGATCAAGGGCGCCTGGCCCTAATTTTTCCTGGTAGATGGTGCAGTATGGCTGGTAACCGTCCTCATCATAGCAACAGGGGGCTGAGCTTCATCAGCCCCCACCCTTCATGTGTAAAGAAAAGATTCATTTGCCCCTGGACTAGCAGCAGGATGCTGGGCTCCTCTCCTCCACACTCCTTAATGTCCTATCTGGACTATCATAGCAACTGGAGGCTGCCTTCCACTCATTTCTCACTAACAAGGCACTGTGTCTTATTCCTGCATTCTTTATTACTTCATCACACAAGTGGGGGGACAATGCTATGGTAGCCCAGGAAGGCTGGGGAAGAATGGAATGAACAGGTGGGGTTGTTGCAGGAGCACCCCCTGTGAATAGCATTCAGCTCATAATCTATGCAGGATCTGACACAGAGCAGCTGTGCTCTCTGGTTCTCTGATACAGTGGTTCTCTAGTACACTTGCCCATATTCTAGGCAGGACTGATTCTATTTTTACATACAAAAAGGAGGGATTGACTCAGGGAGTCATTCCCAATTTTGGCTTTTGCGCCCCTGGCTAAGAGCAGCCAGGGGCACTTATGACAGCAGCAAATGGTGCAGTGCAAAAGGACTGGTAACCATGCCCATCTTATTACCAATTTATGGTATGGTAGATGGTACAGTATGGCTGGTAACCATCTCTGCTATCATGCAAAAGCAAAAGCATGCTGCTGTGTAGCGCTGCTGGACCGCCTCTGTCAGTGGCATCTAGTACACATACGGTGACAGGCACAAAAGGCAAAATAGGTTCCATGGTTTCCACGCTGTGGCGTCTGCCAGGGCAATCCAGGGAAAACGGTCTTGAAATGATTGTCTGCTGTAGCTTTCCCGGAGGAAGGGATGACTGATGACATTTACCCAGAACCACCCGCGAAAATGGTTTTTGCCCAATCAGGCACTGGGATCTCAACCCAGAATTCACAGAGACAGACTAGACTGTGTTCATTGTTCGCCAAAATTTATCTTTGCAAGGAATTCACTCCCTTTTTCCCATCACACAGCTTCGACTGTCTCCAGACCTGCCACAGCATCCCCCTCACAGAGGCTGGCAAAGATTAGGCGGCGAAAGAAAAAGACGGGACGAGATGTTCGCTGAACTTATGGGGTGCTCCCGAGACGAGGCGGACCAGGAGAGCCAGTGGAGGGAGACCCTCTCTGTGTACCAGCGCTCACACAGCGAACGGGAGGAGAGGTGGCGTGAGGAAGACAAGCAGTCGACTCAAACGCTGCTTGGACTAATGAGGGAGCAAACGGACATGCTCCTGCGCCTTGTGCATGTTCTGCAGGACCTCAGGCAGGAGGACAGAGCCCCCCTGCAGTGTATCTGCAACCGCCCTCCCCCGCCACAAAGTCCCATACCCCCCTCACCCAAAATAACCAGAAGGAGGGGCGCCAGAGGCCGTGTAAATTGTCACTGCACCCCAGCAGAGTGCTCAAGTACCGAAAAGCTCTCATAGCCTAAATTTTGAGAAGTCCTTTCCTTCCCGCCTCACCCAAGCCCCCATCCCAGTTTCATCCCCTAACTGTCTAGTTGATAATAAAAAATACTTTTCTGTTAATTACTGTTTCTGTCATGTTCTTTTAGAGGAGACTGTGTTTGAAGGGGGGGAAGGGGGTTGGTAATTTGACAGGACAATCACCTTTACCAGGGTACAGACATGGGGGCAAGATCAGCAGCAGGTCACACACACACTGCAGTCAGTACGCACCCTGGTCGGTATGGGAGGTGGTTTGCAGGTTCTGTGTGGGTGGGGGGGTACGTGACTTTGTAGCGGGGGAGGGGGGTTACAGATCTCATGCAACGGTCCCTGTCCTGGACCACAGAGCCACGCAGCAGATGAATCTGTATCTGTCTTCCCCCGCCAAAAGGCCACATAGCCCCCGCACACAGAGTCCCAAAAAGGAGGGATGGCAGGCTCCGTTGAAACATCCAGTCCGGCACTGCAGACCGCTCTGGGAGCAGGAGCCTGTCATTCCTCGAGTTTACAGGCGGTCTTTACATCACTGCACACCCTACCCAGCACAGTCCGTGTCCCAGTTTCAACCCTGTAACGCAAAGTCATCAATAAAGAAACCTTTGTAAAGTTACAGTGGAACGTGTATTTTATTTTTAAACGTGTGTTGGAAGTTGGGGAAGCGGGGTGGGCGGGGTATGTAACTGCAGATGCTAGTCAACAGTAACTTGCTAAAGAAACAGGGGCAGGTTCAGCTTCTCTGTAAAGAAACTGAACAGTCACAGGTCACGCTGCTCGCTAGTACTTGAAGAGTTCCTTGTCGCTGTGCAAGGCGCCTGCACAGAGCTTCACGAGCCAGGGCATTAGCGGGTAGGCTGGGTCCCCGACGATCACTATAGGCATCTGCACATCCCCAAGACTTATTTTGTGGTCCGGAATGAAACTACCTTCCTGCAGGCGTCTAAACAGACCAGAGTTCCTGAAAACACGCACGTCATGAACTTTGCCTGGCCACCCGACGTTGATGTTGGTAAAACGTCCCCCAAGGTCCACCAGTGCTCGCAGCACCATGGAAAAGTAGCCCTATTTCTCAGCAGCTGACTGTGGAAGAGGTGGACGATAAGGTGCGAGGAGCTGACAATGGCCATAACTGCAGCGGGATCCGTGCTCAAAGTGCTGTGGCGCCCGCGCTGTCACTGAGCAGAAAAGTGCACGAACAGATTGCCCGCAGGCACTTTCAGGGAGGGAGGGAGGGCGTGATTGATGGTTCAATGATGACAGTTACCCAAAACCACCCTCGACACATTTTTCCCCCCAGCATGCATTGGGAGGAAATCCCAGAATTCAAATGGGCAGCGGGGAGTGCGGGAACTGTGGGATAGCTTCCCACAGTGCACCGCTTCCAAAGTCGACACTGGCCCCGTTACTGTGGACTCACACAGTCGAACTAGTGTATTTAGTGTGGATACACAACTTCGACTTCATAAGGTCAATTCCACAAATTCGAATTAAGTTGATTCGAAATAGTCTTGTAGTGTAGACATACCCTTAGAGAGATCCTGGGCAAGCAGGTCTTTCAGTCTGGCTGGAGCGTAGCAAAATCTGATTCTTTCACACTAAAGGGGAGTGAATTACAGAGTGGAAGGCTTTCTGATGAGAAATGCCATATTCCTCGCTATGCAAATAATAGGATTGTTAGCTGGAGCATCCAAGGATTAAAATACAAAAAGGAAGCTGGTCTCAGAGACACACGGCACCCAAACCTGTGGATAGTCTTTGGAGCACTACATGATTAATTGCTGTGTGTGTGAGTGTGCATGCATGCACACATGTTTAAATATATCACTCTTGGGAATTTTAATCCTATTACGTGTCTCATAATTTTGCTTCTAACCTTCCAGTGTCACTGCTTTCTTTTAGTGTGTCTTTCTTTTGATAGCTCCAATCTGAGGTGTTTGACAATGCATGCCAACAGTTGACAATGGGTGCAAACCAAGTCCTGGTCCTAGAAGTTGTTTAAGTTTGGTGAACTGTATTTAAAAATGGAAATACAAATGAAAATAATACAAAGAGAAGGCTGCATAGATTATTTTTTGCCCAAGAGAAGCAAGTAGAGTCTTAGCTATATTCATGTAAATGCAGCTTTTAGCGAAGCCTTTCTTTCCTAGCCTTAATTATGAAAATCCTCCTGAGGTTTTTCAGTCTGTTGTGAGCTGTGTTGCTGTTTTTTTCACAACAGAGACAATTTGAGTTATCTCAGAAATCTTTAACTGCCTTCAGCTTGATACCCAGAAGACTTTGCTGGCACTGTGCTTAGGGTCAATTGTTCCTTAAACTACTTTTAGAGTCTATTCAACATGACAAGCGAATCAATCTTTTCAAGTCAGGAGCTGATGAAATTCTACATTTTATAAAGTATTGCTGTTAGAGTATGAATTGAATAGATGGCTTTCAGGCCTGTTCAGTGTCACTTTACACTATTTTACTAGGGTTTCTGTAAATGGAGAATACTAAACCCATTTCAGGTTGTTAAACATGTATAGCCAGATCAGACTAGATAAGGCATCCCTCATATAACTATATCTAAATAGTACAAAGGAATTTTGGCACTGCCTTTTAAATGCTAGCATAACTTTAAGAGCCTTTGAATAATATTGGAAGTAATAAGAAGCTTTCATATAATGAACTATTTAAGAACTGTACCACATAATCAATAAGTAGTTATAGTTAGAAAATGAGACCATGTCATTTCTATTATGTTCTCTATAAGAGGGCGACTTCAAAATTAAAACCTTTAGTAGACTCATAGGGTATGTCGACACAGCAACTAGACACCTGTGGCTGGCCTGTGCCAGTCAACTAGGGCTCGGGGGACTTGGCTGTGGGGCTCTTTTATTGCTGTATAGACTTCTGGACTCGGGCTGGAGCCTGAGCTCTGGGACCCTCCTACCTCGCAGGGTCCTCAAAGTCTGGTATCTAGCTCCAGCCCAGAAGTCTACAGAGCAATGAAACAGCCCCATAGCCCGAGCTCCATGAGCCTGAGTTGGCTGGCACAGGCCAGCTGTGGGTTTTTCTTTGCTGTGGAGACATACCCATAGACTTCAAGGCTAGAAGGGACCATCATGATCTTCTAATTTGACATCCTGCACATTGCAGGCCACAGAACCTCACCCACCTACACCTGTTATAGGCCCATAACCTCTCTCTGAGCTACTGAAGTCCTCAAATCTTGATTTTTAAAGCTTTCAAGTTACAGAGAATTCACCATTTATGCTAGTTGGAACCAGCAAGTGACCCATGTCCCAAGATGCAGAGGAAGGTGACCCCCCCCAACCTCAGTCTCTGCCATTCTAACACAGGGAAAAATTCCTTCCTGACCCCAAATATGGTGATCAGTTAGAGCATGTGGGCAAGTTCCACCAAACAGACACGTAGGAAAGAATTCTCGTTAGTAACTTAGAGCCCTCCACCGCTAATGTCCCATCTTTGGCCATTAGAAATATTTGCCAATACCAGTTGCAGATGGGCCATATGCCATTATAGGCAACTCATGCTATCATCCCCTCCATGAACTTACCAAGCTCATTTTTAAAACAAGATCATTTTTTTGCTCCCTCCCAACCATTACTCCCTTTGGGGCCGTGTTCCAGAAATTCCCTCCTCTGATGGTTAGAAACCTTTGTCTAATCTGAAGCCTAAAATTATTGATCTTATTTACATCCATTTGTTCTTGTGCCAACGTTGGCCCCTAACTTAAATAACTCCTCTCCCTCCCTGGTGTTTAGTGGAGTATTCGCCTCTTAATCACATACCTATCATTAATGCCAAAATCTTTGTGCCTACTGAGGAAACTTATTATAATATATTTCAAACATGTAATTGGTTTATCCTTTGCATACTGCTGCTCAGTTATTCCTTAGAGTAGGAGTGAAGGAATTGATTGTTACATTTGTCCCCTACAATTTACACTGGCTGTCAGTTTTCCAAAAGATGCAGTTCAAGATCTTAGTATAGTTTAAACAGTCTGTATTAGTAGAGGCCATAATGCCAAGATTTTCAGAAATGATTAGTGATTTTAGATACTCAGTTTTTGGGAGTCCAATCTGAGACCCTTAAAGGGGCCTGGTTTTCAGAGGGTAGGTGCTCAGCACTTTCTGAAAATTGGGCCTCTTCAACATTTGAAGCACCCTATATCACTAGTTTTATTTCTGAAAAACATGGCTGAAGTAGTTACGTGATTGCTTCTTTCTTTACGTATATGGTCAGTTGTGGTGGACTAGATTCTTTCAGGTCCTCACCTATGAAATTACTTCCTGAAGGACACCTGCAGGAGTCCCTGCCTTTTGGACAGAGCTTTCCTAAACCTGCAGGATTTGATTTGCAATGGTGTTTGTGAACTGAACCTTGCAGTGTGGTTTGTGAGGGGCTGAAAATGAATTATCCCCTGCAAATTCACTTGGAGTTTTGTGACAGAGTGCTAGGAGCACTGACCCAGCATTTTGATCACTAAAGCCTGGTCTACACTACAAAGTTAGGTTGACACAAGCTGCTTTGTGTTAACCTAGTTATGTATGTATGTATGTATCTACACTTAAATTTGTCTCCCACTGATGGGAGTACCTCATTATGCCTACATATTAACACCACCTCCCCGAGCGGCATAGAACCCCGACTGATGTATGGCGGTCAATACGGAGTGAGTGTAGACACTGAGTTACTTATGTTGATCCTAATAATCACCCAGCAGCTGTTGCACAATGCCCGACACTGACCGCTCTAGTCACAATTGTGAGCTCCATTGCCCAGAGGCCACATAGACTGGAAGTGTCCTCTTAAAATCCCTGTAAATTTTTGAAATGCCTTATTCTGGTGTCCATCTTGGTCAGCACACCTCTATCTGCTTTCCTTGTTGTGCACATCTGCCCAGCTGACCATGCTGGCTACATGTTCCAGACATATGATGGCCTGGAGTAGAAAGGATATATTGGCTCTCCTGGGCCTGTGGGGAGAAGAGGCAGTGCTGGCACAGATCCAAATCAGCAGTAGAAAAGGTGACATCTAGAAGTAGGTTGCCTGGGGAGACGGTAAGAGAAGGGATATGACAGGGACCGGCAGCAGTGCCATGTGAATGCCAAGGGACTGTGGCAGGAGTGCCAGCAGGCCAGGGAGACCAACAATAAATTCTGAGCCGCAGATCTGCTGCTTTTACAATGAGCTGTATGCCATACTTGGTGGAGACCCCTACACGATCCTGCACAGCACCATGGATACCTCCAAGGAGCCTGAGTCACAGGGCCCTGCCATGACTAGCAAGGAGGAGAAGGTGAATGAGGAAGAGGAGGAGGCAAATAGGGGTCAGGTGATTGGGGGATCCAGCTGTGCAGCAAGACAGGACCTGGTTTTGACTCCACCACAGTCCAGCCAGTGCCACCAGACAAGCACGGGAGAGCCCAATCCAAGGGAAGGAACCTCAGGTAAGTGTGTAAATAAATTTTCCATTGCAGGATGGCACTACTAAATTAGTGGGACAGAGCTTTCTACTCATTAATTTACTCAGACTAGAAGAAGTAGTGGTACAACAAAGAGAGGTAGATTTGCTATCTGTGAGAATATCCTCTAGAACATATTGAATCATGAATCTGGAATCACTTTGAGTGGTTGCTACTTTTGGATGTACTGCAAAACCCATCTGTTTCAGATAATTTATGCTACATTGATTTTTCTTCCTTGGTGTTTGGGACTGATATCTTCTCTCCGCCCCCTCCTTTTAGTTTTATTTACATTTGGCTGAAATTGTTGGTGGATTGGTTTGTCTTGAGGATCATTGAAGTGGTTGCTCCTGTTTTGGATTCTTTTAAGTTTAAAAGCTTTACTTGGTTTTTTTTTTTCAAAAAGTAGTAATACAAAGAAGAGAGAAGAGGTTTTTTTCTGTTGATACTTAACACACACAATGTTTTATGTTTTGTCTTATTATGTGGCACTTAAAAATCTTGTAATAGTTGCCCTTCTCAGAGAGCATCCAGCACCTCCCAGGAGTTGCTAAGTACCTGTCAGCACTGGACTCTAAGTGAATTAAATCAGTGGTCATTTATGATGTTTTAAAGAATAGGGTGCTACATGATTACTGCCACTATCCATACAATGCAATTTCCTGTATTGTTGCTGAGAAAATGTTCATGTTACGGTGTTTTCTGCTCTTGATACAATGCTTTTCACATCACAATCTTTGACTGAAAAATCAATAATATACCTTGTCTTATTCTGAGTCCTACTGTGCCATCATTGTTTGAACAGAAATTAAAACACATTGGCAAAATATGGCCAGGAGTAGTTAAAAGTTTCATAAAGTTTAGGGCCAGAAAGGATTATTAGATCATCCACTTTGACCGCCTGCATATCACAGACCATTACATTTCACTTAGACTAAGGGTATGCCTATAATGCAATCATGGGGTGTGAATGCAGCTTGTGTAGCTATACCCCGCACCTAGCTTAAATCTATCCAGTTTGGGTACCAGAGTAGTGAAGGCGCGCCAGCACAGGCTTCAGTGTGTGCTAGCTGCTGACATAATTACCCAGAGTTCTGGATGGGCTTGCACAGCCCACGGTCATGTGTGTGCTGTTGCGGCTTCACTGCTCTGGTACCCAAACTAATTAGATTTAAGCTAGTTTAGGAATACCTACATGGGCTGCAATCACACCTAGTGATGGCAGTATAAATATAACCTTAAGCATTGCAGTCCTCAGGAGACTAAACTGTGTACCACAGACAGAGAACAGGAGAGAATATGGTGACCAATGCCTGAGGCCCCTGCAATGACAGGGAATTGGTTTAGGTGAGATATATCCAGATGATCCCAGCGGGTGAACCACACCCCATGCTGCAGTGGAAAGAGACAACCCCGCCCCCCGCTCTCTTCTGATTTGACTGGGGAAGAATACCTTCCCAACTCCAAATCTGACAATCAGTATGACCATGAGGATGTGAGCAAGACACACCAGCCAGGCATCTCAGAAGAGGATTCTATGTGCCACCCCAGATCACTGGTCCACTCCCAGTGCCCCATCTCCAGCTGTGGCCAATCTCTTCTTCTTCAAGGCAAAATACCTTCCCCTGATCTTAGAATTTTGATTATGATTATCTGGTCATGCTAGTTGTTGGGGCTACAAAAAGGGAAAATTGATATTACCCAGCCAGTAAACTTTAGGACATTGAGGAGATTAGAGGAGTCCAGGTTATTCTCAGCTTTCACAGAATTATGAGGTATTAAACTTCTTAGATCTCACTCTCATGGCAGCGATTGTGACAAAAACAGAAATTAGAACCACACAAATCTAAGCTAATGACAATGAGTATAACAAGAATAGGGAATGGCACAAACTTCAGCCTTATGTACTACAATTTTAAGATTGCAGTCTAGTGAATCCTCTTGGATGCTGAACCCTGCAGGCAATTAGAATACAATTTCCCCTTAGGGTAATTTATTGGAAGGGGTGAAGGGATTGTAATATAACACCAGACAGGAAGACTTTCAAATGCAAAGTTCTCTAGTAGCTCAGGGCACTTTTACCCATATGCTTACAACTTCCTGCAAAATATATGTCAAACCCAATATTTCAAGTCCCAAAGATGCTTAGGCTCTGTATATGTTGAAGTACAGATATAGCTGAACACAGCTTCAATCTGAATATATTATAGAGGTAGTCAGGAGGTTTCAGATCAGTTTCCATTATGAAGTCCTGTTTTTACACGTTACTTCCTGAAATATTCACCTTCAAAACTGAAGCTTTCCCTGCCTGAACAAAATGTTTTAGTTTCAACAGAATACTTTCAGCTATGTTTGTTATAACACAATAAAGAAAAATACTGTTCATAAATATAAATTCTTCTCTTTTGTGTTGGTGGGAGAGGAGGGAAATGACTCAAATCCAATTGAACCTTTACACTTGTCCATGTAGGTAGATCATAACTATCAGCTGAGTTGTTTGAAAAGATTGTCATAAAATAGAGACATTACACTTATTTATAAATGCACCATAGTGCACATGCACAGTATGAAACAAAGGTAACCTCAATCTTTAGTGTGCTATGCAGCTATCTAAATGTGCACTCAGTTCATTAGTAAACTGTCATGATTTAAATATGCAAGAACTTTTAAAAGTCGTCCTGTGGTTTCTGAGAAAACACATGGCCTGGCAAAATAAAATAGGGCTCAAAGCCAACAACTCCTCCTGATTTCTATTTATATCCCGTTGGATTTAATAACATGCTGAACTGCCATAGCATGTTACAAACATTATTTAGTTAGACATTCTAATAACGTTACAAATAAAGTGAATGTCTTTGCTTATCTATTTCACTGGGATACCCATCCCATAGATTTCTTTCTGGTACTCTGTATCCGAACTGTCTCATTTGTTGACTTGGTGTGGTATGTAAGGTGGACAATTCAAATCGCAACAAACATGTGGAACAGTTGTCAGACCTCCAATGTTGTATGTGTGAATGCACTCACTAGGTCTATTTTAGGTGAGGAATCTTGAATGGGAAACAAGGTAGTGCTATTACAAAAAACCAATATCCTGCAGTATGCCACACCTTAACCACTGGACTCTTTCTCCCCTCACAAGCTAACAAAGCATCAGGAGTGAAATTCAAACTCATGCTACCACATGATGCTATGTTCTCAAAATAGCACCTTGCACCACTCTACCATCCTAATCTCATACACCCATGTGGTGTATGATTTTCATGGGATGCAGAAACCATCGATGGTTTCTTGCTGAGATCCACACAAACCCACAGTGCTTGGAAGCAGCAAAGGATTGCCGTTGAGGGCAGGGGTGAAGCGTGGTTGACTTTGGGTACTGAGGTGCAGGGGACAGTGAGCTGGTAGAGAGATGCTTTCCTCCCTGCCCACCTAATACTCTGCTGTAGGGAAGCACCACTTCAAAACCAGCTGCATAGCTTCTTTGAGTGGTGCTTTCCCATGCTTGGAGTTTAGAACTGCAGGGGTGGGGAGGACTCAGGACATGTAGCCTGATAGTTGGATTTTGTCATGGGGCAGGGCACGGACACAAAAGGAGGAGGAGAGAGGGAATGAGCTGCTCCTTCCTCCCCTTCACAGACTTCTGCTGAGTCCTGGGATTTTACTGATTATTATTATTTTGGTTTCTCAGCCAGTGGCATGCGACCCCTTGACAGCCCACTTTTGCATCGTATTCTACAGATTTGAGAAGTTCTGGACTAGTGGATTCGACTTGGGCCTGACTCTGACTTGTTGTGAGACTGTGGGTAAGTCACTGTACTCTGTCTGTGCTAGTAGTTTCACCATGTGTAAAATGAGGTTAATATCTGCTAGCCTACTTCACAGGAGAGCTGTAAGGAAAAAAATGGTTACTGTTTGGACAGTGCTTTGAAAATATACAAGACTTCGAATTGTTTCCTTTTCAGTGTGGAAGAGAAGATAGGAGCACTGCACAATAAGAACAAGCATCCCTCCCTCTCCCCCAGGTTTACTGTTTTCCACGTTGTTTGGGCTGGGGACGGAAATTCTCAGGATATGAGAAGGAAATAGGAGGCAGTAAGGAAGAGAGGAAATGTGGCAGAAGTATTTTCTGCAGATAGAGAAGCAAATGGAAAAGAAAGAGAGAAGGAACATACATCAAAAGAGCTTCTAAGCATTTCTGGAGGGCGAGGCATTGAGGTAAAAAAAATATTAAGTTTGCCATACTTATGACCCCGGAGGCCCAGATTTAATTCTACATTAGACTGATTTAGCCTAGTCTTTTATCCTTGAGTTAGCTATATTGAGTTCCAGCCACCATTCAAACATGGCTTGCTTTGTAGATTTCAATAAGATTTACAAATAAAGCCAAGTCTGAAGACATTATGTACCATATAACTTTATGTAAGATTGTATAATGATATTGACAGATAAGATTTTAAACCATAAGCATAGTTGGGACAGAGTTAAAGTTGACCACTTAGAAGTCAAACAGAGGGTTAAAACTGAGTGCTTTCTCTCTCAGACTTAATATTGCATTAATGCCAGCTTATTGCAGAGACTAATAGGTAAATGAAGTATGTTGTAATGTTTCCATTGCTATTGTCCAGTTACCTAGAGCTAACCTATGTAACCTACATTACAACTACAGCTACTCTCACAGAAGTACATTACTACAAGAAGAGGAAAGTCATGCTTGCCTATCATAAGCAGTCCCATTGAGTTCAGTGAAGCTGCACACATCAGCATAGGGTCTATCAATCCACCTAGGTGTTTATGTGACTCTCGTCACCATCAAAGCTCTATTGAAAGCTCTTTCTTTCTCTTTCTTCCAGGCACCAGGAGAAATCGCTTGAATAGTGAATAGGTTTTTCTTTGGTGCTGGTGTGTACGTGCTGAAGAATTTACTGAGAGAAAATGAAGTCAAAGAGCTGAATAGGATGCAAAGAGACAGACACTGCAACACTTCTCAAGCATGTAATCCCATTGAAATCAATGGGGCTACGCAGATGAGTAAGAATTAATCATACAAATAAAGGTTGCAAGATCAAGCACAAATAGTTGATGGCTTGTGAATAGATCAATCTGGTGCTGGGTCAGAAAAAGAAGCTGCACACTTTTCCCCCTTGAATTCTTGGAACACTACTGCGGTAGGAATCCTATGGCAAGGAAAGTTTTTTATCTTTTTAAGTTATTTGGTAAAATAGAATAGAGTCCTATGCAAGGATTAGTCTTTCACAAGAGGTGAGATTGACTGAACAGTCTCACTTTCCACTGAGTTCAATATGAGAGTGCCCAAGGTGCAGAATGCCTTGAAGGATCAAACCCTTAATATAAAGAATAAGAGGTAAAGGTATGAAAATATTCTTCAGAATGGGCTAGTGTATTCCCTTATTTTCTATGTGTGCATATGCAAACCATTTAACAGTCAGTTTTTATGCTAACACTTCTGATTTTGCTTACCTCCCTTTGAAGTTTTGACTGAAGATGCAAATACAGTCTACCACTAGATGTTGCTCTAAGACAGCTCCAAGCAAAAGCAGAAACTGGAAAACTACATGCTTTCTCTGAGATTTACATGCTCCAATATGTCTGTTAGTCTATAAGGTGCCACAGGACTCTTTGTCGCTTTTTACATCAATCACAAAAATTCACTTTTAAAAAAATTTCATACATTAAATCTAAAGCTTAGAAAATAAGCTCCCCAAACCATCATGACCTGTTATTAAAACATATAAGGCATACATATCAGCGCTACCTAGTTCTAGAAATAACATGGATGTAACAACACTGCATATTTCTATGGTTTGTGTTTTATAAGGGCTGTTTTTCTACTTCTGCTAAATGGTGACTGGTATCTGACATATAGGCCTTCAAATAAATGTGTTCCTTCCCAGCCACCCTCCTCCCCCTCTATTTTTTAAAATTTTTTTTCCAAAGCACGGGGCAAATACATTAGCCATGCTATTCTGGAAGCCTAGGCTAAAATCGAGCTGAGGTCACCAGGTAAATGAGTTTGCAAGTCTCAGCTAAGACATCACGGATGTTTCTTGGCAGTTAGCAAAGTTTCTCTTGATTAATGTGTGCTTTCCCAGAAAGGCTCAGGATTGGAATAAGAGGGGTATTAGCTGGGTCACTATTAAAGCAATTCACAGAGCTAGGAGAAGAAGCTTGTATACTTTCTGCTGAAACAGGCCTGGTTTTAGCTTAGGATGTCAGATTCTTACTTTCGTGAGCACCAAGGGTCACAAAAATCTAAAACTTTTATTAAAGAGGGAAAAAACAACATTGGTTGATCAGATTATCATAAAATTTGGTGTGCCTCATGGAGGTACAGGGTACAGTCAGTGATCCAAATTCAGGGCCATTTGACCACAGATTTTCTGAGATATGGCCCCCAGCTTTTCTTAAAGTTGACACATTCTGGCACCTTTTTTTCTTTCTTTTTTCTCACAGATAGAGATCAAAACAGGGCTCAGATAATTGCACCAGGGTCTCAGACGTTTGAGGGTTATCCCAACAGAGTGCACCCACCAGGCCTTTGGAGGAAACTGAGGTAAAATGCTGTCTGAAGAAAAGTTTGTTTCTCCAGTGAGGTGCACTGAGGCTGTAACAGACTACACTGAGCATCTGCAGAGAATGAGGCTACTTGTTGGGAAAACCACCCTTATGTCACAAGATCTTGGTGGCTCTAAAGCAGGGGTAGGCAACTCTGGCACGTGTGCCAAAGGCGGCACGCAAGCTAATTTTCAGTGGCACTCACACTGCCCAGGTCCTGGCCACCGGTCCGGGGGGCTCTGCATTTTAATTTAATTTTAAATGAAGCTTCTTAAATATTTAAAAAACCTTATTTACTTTACATACAACAATAGTTTAGTTATATATTATAGACTTATAGAAAGAGACCTTCTAAAAATGTTAAAATGTATTACTGGCATGTGAAACCTTAAATTAGAGTGAATAAATGAAGACTCAGCACGGCACTTCTGAAAGGTTGCCGACCCCTGCTCTAAAGGTATAGCATGGTCATTGAACGTGAGCAGTACCTCAGGCATTGTGAGTTCAAATAAATCTCAGGGGAGAAATCTTAAGTTAAAAAAAGGGGGGAGGAGGTAGAGTGCTCTATGCTGCCTCTCAAAGGGGGATCTTCATTTTGGCAAATATAATGTGAGCACAGCAGAATATTCTGGGGTGGAAGAGTAGGTGGGAATAGGGGGAGAGGGGTTGGGGATCAGGGGATGATGGGGGGAGAGGGTGGGGTTTGAAAAGGGACATGGGGGTGAGTGACAAGGAGACTGGGGGAGAATAGAGACAGGGACACCTGTCAGTTTGACATTCCCTCCCATGTGTGTGCCATGAGCTGGGGGTTCCTAGCCCATCTACAGGGGTGTGACCCCCCTCATGTGAGCCAGGTTCTAGAGGGGGCTTGCCTAAGCTGAGGGGGAGTCTGAGCCTCTCCATATGTTCTGTGTGAGCTGGGATCTGGGGGTCCCTTCCTCTCCGTGAGGGTCTGAGCCCTGCTTTCTTCCCTCCCATGTGTGTGCCAGCCTCTTGGGGGGTCCCTGCCAATCTATGGCAGTCTGACCCTCCACCTCATGGGAGCCAGGTTCTGGAGGGGCTTGCCTTTCTGAGGGTGTCTGAGCCCCATTCCCTCCCCCCTTGTGACCCAGGATCTGGGGAAGCCCTGCCCTTCCTGGTGTGGAGCTTAGAACAGGCATGCCAGAGCATGCACCAAGAACACACTGCTGAGAGTGGGGTGAGGAGCTGCGAATGGGCATGCCCAACACATATCAGAGACTCTCCAGACAGTGCAGGGGAGGGAGGGAAAGGAACACACACTGACATGAATGGAGCAGTTCATATATCTCAGAGCTATTGTTTGAGGCTTTATTCATCTGCATTCAGTACTCTCTCTCAGCTAGGAACATTCACCCCTTTTTGAGCCTGATATGTTTCTCATGGGTGAGTAGAGCCCCTTTCCTCCATTCTCCCTCTAATTTCATAAAACTTACATGAAATTTATAATGGAGCACCATCTCTGCTGTAGCTAAGGTTGGGAGGCCCTTCCTGTTAAAAGGACAACTCTTTGTAGTCTAAAATCTGTGTATTTCCATGGATTATCTTGAAATTTGGAATGCCTTGTGGGAATGCAGGATAGGGTTAGTGATCAAAATGCAGGTTCATTTGTGGAAGAAGTTTCCAAGATACAGTCCCTAGAAAAAACAAAATAAAATAAACCAAAGCCAGCTGCATTTCATTTAGTTCACAGATTCAAGCAACTTTGAAGTGTGAAACCTATGCTGGATATGCAAATTAACTGTAAACATTTGGGAAAAATCTGCTTTTGTCCAGTGTGTGTGTGTGTGTGTGTGTGTGACAGAGAGAGAGAGGGTTATTATTCATCTAATCTGAGTACAGCAGAATATTTAGATGCTGCTGAAACTATTTTAAAAAGAAAATAAATAACATATGTGAATGCTTACTGGGATGGGTGGGGCTATTAGAGGTGCAAGAACAGCTGGTAATAGAGGAATTAGGGGTTTGGATCTGCAGCAAGGAATGGGGTATTATGGGGAGGATGTTAAATGGGAATGGCTGGTAGTGAAAGGAAACGGGGTTGGAGGGCTAAGGTAAGGTGCAAGGAGTAGGAATTAAGGGGAGTAGGGTGAGAAGATGGGAGTGGTTGGAGAATGAGAGGAGTAGCAGAGGAAGATGGGGTTTAGGGGTGGAGGAATGTCAACCCTGAATTCTCTCTTTCCATGTGCTGGGAGCTGAGGGAGCCCTACCCCTCTGCAGAGGTCTGAGCCCTTCCTCCTCCTTGCTGTGTGTTTTGGGACATGGGGGGACCTTGCTCCTCTTGTGGTGTCCTCTCCCT
Source organism: Mauremys mutica (assembly GCF_020497125.1). NCBI lineage: Eukaryota > Metazoa > Chordata > Testudines > Geoemydidae > Mauremys > Mauremys mutica. Next base: position 80,277,174 of record NC_059074.1, on the reverse strand, counting down.
GCACTGCCATGCAAGCTGGGAACCGGGGTGGGTAGGGTTGCCAGTTTTGGTTGGAAGATGTATTCTTGGAGGTTTCATCACATGACAATCTTTAATTAAAGATTAATCTTTAATTCCTGGAGACTCCATGACAATCCTGGGGGATTTAGCTTGTGAGCTAAATCTCATCCATGGTCTATATCCCAAAACCTTGACAGTTTTATTAAATGGGGAAGTTTTATTAAATGGTTGTTACAGTACCTTTTAAGCATGTTAGGGAAGACTGGTGTGTCTGTCTCCTTGTCCACTCCCTGCCCCACCATCGTCTTCAATATTTGGCCTTCTGCCCAAATGTCCAGCTCTTCCTCTCCTTCCCATCCCATTAAGCCATTAGCTGGCACTCTAGAAATCATTAACATGTAAGAAGTTGCTCCTTGCTCTTTCCTGCCCTGTGACACTGCATACACACCACAGGCAGCAGCCTACTGGAGGGCTGCATGCTATTTGGTTATGTAGCCAGAGCTCAACTCTGAGCTGGACCCCTTACTCCCACTACTCACCCCAGCTGGGATTCCTGCCCCTGCTTCAGCCAGGCTTCCCCAGCCATGCCCCCGCCACCCACTCTACCCACCCTCCAAACTGGGTCCCTCTCCCATACACTCTGGGCAGCCCCCCACCCACCCAGGGTTGATCTATATGTCACTATTCATTTTCTGGGTTTCAGATATTTAAACTTGTGTTATCTTCAGGCCCCGCCCATTACAAATGTTTCAAAGAATGGCCATTGTCTCCATTCAACTGTAACACAATCTACAGGAGGTGGGAAGAGCACCAAGGAATGATGTAGCAACCATGTTGCCCAGTGGATAGATACCTGTACTGGGGATATTCCTAGCTCTGCCGCTGGCCTGCTGGGTGACCTTGGGCAAGTCACTTCACTGCTCTGTTCCTCAGTTTCCCATCTGTAAAATGGAGATAATGATGTAAAGTTTTGTGAGATCTACTGCTGAAAAAATTATATAAAATCAGATGTGTGGATACTTTGGTTAGGTAATAATCAGCATCAAACCTAGGTGAGAGCTACAACTGTGTAAAGGACTGTTACTTCCTACCAACAAACATTTCTTGTACTGTTTAGGAAATTTAATGGCAAAACACTTTAACACAGAGCTAAGACTGCCCGGTGCTAGCTTATGTTCATCCCGAACATTGAATTAAGCAAAACTCAAACTTCAGAAAACCAGGAAACACCCACACAACCTTAACTCTGCCCTCCGAGCGATGTCCCAATGTGCCCATAACACACACTCCCACTTTTGCCTTTTCACAGGAATGAACCGGCGCTACCTCCACTTGTACTCCACTCAATCACTGACCCTACTCACCCGACAGAATATCATACTTGTAAATTTTAACAACCACTTCATACCCTTTTTACAACCCTTCACACATGCACAGAGGACACCACCAACACCTATGCTTACACCTACCCATCGTTAAATCCATACTGCTCTCATATCCCACCTCACTACTGACTCCTGGCAAGAAGACCCCAGTACTTTGCTACTGACACAAGTTGGTATTGAAATGACCCAGACTGGAACCTCAAGATACCCATGGATCTCTTTCCTTTGATAACACACACAGCTCTGTGACACTCCTCAAACTAATCCCTGGGTCATCTCACATCACAATCACAGCTCTCCCAAGCTGCTCTGACTTACTACTCCACCATTCAACACAGCTATACCCAACGTCGTGAGTGTTGCTGGAGTGCATGCCAGAAGGTATTACCAACTCCAAAGGGACAGGGTTAAGGCTGCGTGGGTGTTTACCTTAACTCTGTATTTCCTGATTTTTCAGAAAGGCACAAACTATCACCAGGCAAACTTAACTCTGCATTAATGAAGATTTTTGCCATTTAATCTATTTATACTTAATTCACCTGAGTGAATAGAAAAGAATAAGATCAAAGCTAAAGAAAACACAAAAATCCTAGTCTCTGTTTTTGAAAATTAGTATTGCTTTGATTAAATATGAAGTGGACACAGAGGTCACTAATGCTATGAAATGGGTTTCTGACATGTTTAAAAACTGCATCTCTTTAGCTCTTCTGGGCTTCAAGGAACAATGTCTTAGCTGATGGTTTTATTCCTGTATCACTACTGGCGCTCAATGGAAAATGTTTGGAAATTAGTATTAATTAATTCATTTACACTCAACTCCTCCACAACTTGACCTTGACATTCTGTAGGAAATGGCCACAAACTTTCCTTATTCAAATATTCCTAAATATACATCTTTTAAAAGAATTTATGAAAACAAAATAAAAATACTTTATTTTTAAATTATTTTAGATACCACACTCCAGTTTTTAATGAAAAAAATATTTGATAATGTCTATGCCTATTTTTACAATAGTGTCTCAACCTATAGCCTGTCATAAAAATGTACAGTAGTCCAAGATTAAAACATCCCCCCCCCAACAAGCACATGACATTATACTGTGTTAGAAGCTAATAATGATGTCAATTGCTGTCCCTCTTTATGAGCTGTGACATACCATACAAAACACCCCATTTATTCCTGGCATTGCCATTTTGTATAAGTGCTAACTTCACTTCTTTTTCATTAGCATCAACAAAAGCATGTTGGAAGAGATTCAATAAAGCCAATTAATTAGGCTTCCTTTTTAGGCAACAATGGAAACAGGAGCCCCTGGAACTGTGTCTTGGGCAACACTCCAAACAACTGGTATTTTTCTCTTCTTAAAAGCATAATCACCCTGGTCACTATTGCGTCTCTCTGAAGGAGGGAGGGAATGCCTTGTTGAACTTCTCCTCCACCTCCTTGTGACAAGTTTTGCCTGGGCAATGTAATTGTTTCTGGTGGCAACAATATAAAACATGCCGGAGAGTAGTGTCATTTGCACTGTTACTGTACATCAAAGGCAATGCCACTATTTCCAGTAGCAATACAAACCCCGCTATGTGTGGGGTCTAGCTCTCATTTGTAAAAATAGTCCTTTTTGCTTTCCCTCAATCTAGACAGCTTTCTATTTTTTGTTATTTAGTAACAGTTTCATGCTTTACACAGATAACATGCATATATATGGTTCAATGCCACCACCTTTGGGGAATTCTGTAAATAGAAGAATCATAAATGATCACTTATGCTGCTTTTTGAAGCACTCTGCTTGCGTGCTGAGTGTGCTGGAGTCTGAAAAGTCTCGTCACAAAACTATTGCAGCTTTGAGTTGTCAGCCTGATGGCTCAAGAGCATTCACTCTTAAGAGGTCTTCCTTGTTTATTTACATCCCAGAGGCTGCATTATAAAAGGTCTGTAAATGTATGTTACTCATGTACTGGGTACCAACACCTATTTCCTTTACTTGTATGAGTAGGAGTTTAGTCCTTTTCCTGCTGATAGTTTTCGCCATTGCCAGCAATGGGAGCAGAATTAGAGCTTAACTGCACTCAAGCCACGGGGGAGTGTTCGGGCTAGTAAGGAGGGCAGGATCTTCCCTAGAACGTGAATGTAACAGTTCGAAAAGTTTGTTGTTCTGCCTCATGTTCTTCTATTGCCTCAGAAAATGTGTTGAAGGGATTTTTCTCCCTTCACTTCCTTTCTCATTCTTAAAGAAAGGAAATCAGCACAGTGGGAAAGCATGGGGATTTCAAAAGGGAATTTAAGTTTAAATTAATATGAAATTCTTTTATCAAAATGTTTATAGTTAGCTTTCAGTGTTTCCTTTCTTGTGCTATTGCAAGGGAGCTGCTGCACAGGGAAATGGAACCATACTGGTCTGTCTGCAGGGAAGTGGTGTCTCCATATGATGTACAGACAGTGCAGATTAGGGTTTCCATGGATATTAGAGAGTATGCGTCAACCACTCTGAGTGCAGTCTCTTTTTTGGTGTTCCAGCTTTCACCAAACTGGCTCTCCTCTATTCAGCTCAAATTCGCCCAGTCCAACAACTTAATATAACATGAATCAAGCAGCTCTTAAGCTCCAGGGCTTGAAGCGTTTATTTTACTTCCTTACTGGTTCCCTAGAGGTAGCCTGGTGTGAGGCTGTTCCCCTCCATTATCCTAGGCCCTCCTGTCTGCCTCTCTCTCTGACCTCTTTCCTTTCTAGCTGGGCTTGTTTTCCTTATTGGTCCAAGCTGTGGGTGTGGTCTCGATGATTGGCAGTTCTGAGATGTGGTTAGCCTGATTGTCTTGAAGTCGGGGAAGGCTGTCCTCTCTCTTCTGCCTCTTTCTGTATGGAGTTTGTACACCCCATTAGAGCATGGATAGTCAGACAGCTCACCCATTTTTGTTTGTTTGTTTGTTTGTTTTTGGGGAGGAGACAAAAAAACCTAGAGCCAGCCCTGCAGTTCACTCTACATTGTGCCCCAGTGGGAAAGGAGCTGGAAGTTTTTGGTAATTTTCTTTCTTTCCAAATTCCCCATTGTGGCATTAATCTCTCATAGAATATGCAGCTGTAGCGGAGGAACCTGTGGTAGCCTGGAACTGAAAGCAGCATTGTTGCCTGAATGGAAGAGGGTGCTTGAAGGGCACACAGTGAGACAACTACTCTGCAAGTCTGATTGAGGAGCTGTGGAGTCTGAGCCTATCTTTTCCTCTACACTGATTCCAGGCTAGGCAAACACGCCACCTTCTAATTTTATGCTGTACCTGTGAGAGGAGGATGCAGTAGTAAAACCAGTGGCAGATTACTGCATAGGCCAGTGGGGCCCCAAAGCCCTGCCCCTTCCCCGCCCCTCCTCTGAGGCCCTGCCCCCAGTTCCATCCCCCCTCTCTCTGTCATTCGCTCTCCCCCACCCTCACTCACTTTCACTGGGCTGGGGCAGAGGGCTGGGTACAGGAGGGGAGTAAGGGCTTCAGCTGGGGGTGTGGGCTGTGGGGTGGGGCTGGGGATGAGGGGTTTGCGGTGTGGGAGAGGGCTCTGGGCTGGGGCAGGGGGTTGGGATGCAGGAGGGGGTACAGGCTCTGGACTGGGGATTCAGGCTTTGGGTGAGTCTGAGTGGTTTGGGGTGTAGGAGGGGGCTCAGAGCTGGGGTAGGTGGTTGGGGTGTGTGGGGGGGTGCAGAGTGCAGACTCCGGGAGGCAGTTTGGGTAAGGAAGGCGACTCTGGACTGGGGCAGGGTGTTGGGGTGGGGCATGGGGTCCTGGTGGCACTTACTGTGGCTCCAAGGAAGTGGCTGCGAGGTCCCTGCAGTGGAGGGGCAGCCAGGGAGGCTCTGCACACTGCCCTCATGCCCGTAGGCGCTGCCCCCACAGCTCCCATTGGTCGCGGTTCCCAGGCGGCCACTTCTGGGAGCTGCGTGGAGCTAGGGCAGGCAGGGAGCCTGCCTTAGCCCAGGGCCCCTGCTGCACTGATGACAGTACCTTTAACAGCCGCCGACTGGAGCTTCCCAGGTCCCTTTTTGACTGGGTGTTCTGGTAAAAAAAATGGATGCCTGGCAACCCTATCCCTGCTCCTCCTCTCCCACCCTGCCTCTCGGCCCTGCTCCTCCTCTTCTCCCTGAGGCACTGCCCCCTGGTCAGGCCGGAAGATGGATCCTGTGGTATGGACAGTGTATTCCCCCAACCTTTCCCCATGTGGAGGTAGATCAGCCACTTACTAGACCACAGCACAGAGCTTGCCTGAGGCCCCCCCCATGCTGAGCTGGCCTGAGCCTCTCCCTTGCCCTGTGCAGAACTGTCCCAAGCCACTCTCCCAATCCCTCCCCCTCATCCAGGACTGGCCTGAGCACCCTCTCCCTTCCCCTCCAACTCCCCTGCACAGAGCTGGCCCAAGCTCCTCTCCCTTCTCCCCCCAGTCTCTTCACATGGAGCTGGCTTGAGCCTCTCCCTCACCCTGTGTGGAGCTGGCCCAAGCCACTCACCCATGTCCCCATCCTTTCCTGTGCAGGATTGGCCTGAGCCCCACCACTGACACTACCCCTCCCCCCTGAGCCCCTTTTTGACAAAACTGGACATTTGTCCTTAGACTATCAGGGCTAGAAGGGACCTCAGGAGGTTATCTAGTCCAACTCCCTGCTCAAAGCAGGACCACTCCCCAATTAAATCATCCAACAGATTTTTTTGCCCCACATCCCTAAATAGCCCCCTCAAAGATTGAACTCACAACCCTGAGTTTAGTAGGCTAATGCTCAAACCTCTGAACTATCCCCCCAACAGCTGGTGATCAGTGGCAAGAGCAAATAGGACAAATGCCCAGTTTTGCAAAAATGTCTGGATGTCTGGGGCCAAAACGGGATGTATAGTCACCCTAGGCCATGGGTCCCCAAAATATTTCAGTCATACCCCACATTCAGTCCACACACCCCTTGGAGCTGGGGCCGGGGGCCATGGTTGGGAGCTGGGCCGAGGCTACCGTCAACTTCCAGAGCGTTGCACTGTGGGTTGCTGTGGGTAGCTATCCCACAGTTCCCACAGTCTCCGCTGCCCATTGGAATTCTGGGTTGAGATTCCAATGCCTGATGGGGCAAAAACAGTGTCATGGGTGATTCTGGGTACATGTCGTCAGGCCCCCTCTCCCTCCCTCTGTGAAAAGAATGGCAGACAATTGTTTTGTGCCTTTTTTCCTGGGTTACCTGTGCAGATGCCATACCACAGCAAGCATGGAGCCCGTACAGCTGACCGTCACCGTAAGTCTCCTGAGTGCTGGCAGACATGGGACTGCATTGCTACACAGCAGCAGCTCATTGCTTTTTGGCAGCAGCGGGTGCATTACGACTGGTAGCTGTTGTCGTCGTACTTCTGGGTACTCTTTTAACCAACCTCGGTGAGGTCAGTCAGGGGTGCCTGGACCAACATGGGAGAGACTCAGCCAGGTCATTCCCATCTTCTGCCGAGCACCTAGGAGATGACAATGGCTAGCAGTCCTACTGCACCATCTTCTGCCAAGCACCCAGGAGGTGATGATGGCTGGCAGTCAAACTGCACTGTCTGCTGCCAGCCTAAAGATGTAAAAGATAGATGGAGTGGATCAAAATAAGAAATAGACCCAATTTGTTTTGTATTCATTTGTTTCCTTCCTCCGTCCATGAAATCAACGGCCTGCTAAACCCAGGGTTTTAAGCTCAATCCTTGAGGGAGCCATTCTGTGTGACAGTTGTTTGTGTTTCTCCTTGATGCAAAGCCACCCCCTTTTGTGAGCTTTAATTCCCAGTAAGCCATGTCATCAGTCGCCCCTCCCTCCATCAGAGCAGACAATCGTTTTGCGCCTTTTTCAGCCCAGACGCCATAGCACTGGGATCATGGAGCCCGCACAGATCACCGCGGCAATTATGAGCACTGTAAACACCACGTGCATTATTCTGGAGTATATGCAGAACCAGAACCTGCCAAAGCAAAACCAGGCAAGGAGGCAATGGCAGCGCGGTGATGAGAGTGATGAGGACATAGACATGGACATAGACTTCTCACAAAGTACGTGCTCTGGCAATGTGCACATCATAGTGTTAATGGGGCAGGTTCATGCTGTGGAACGCGGATTCTGGGCTCAGGAAACAAGCACAGACTGGTGGCACCGCATAGTGTTGCAGGTCTGGGACCATTCCCAGTGGCTGTGAAATTTTCGCATGCGTAAGGGCACTTTCATGGAACTTTGTGACTTGCTTTCCCCTGCCCTGAAGCACCAGAATACCAAGATGAGAGCAGCCCTCACAGTTGAGAAGCGAGTGGCGATAGCCCTGTGGAAGCTTGCAATGCCAGACAGCTACCGGTCAGTCGGGAATCAATTTGGAGTGGGCAAATCTACTGTGGGGGCTGCTGTGATGCAAGTAGCCAAAGCAATCACTGAGCTGCTGCTACCAAAGGGACATGTGCAGGTCATATTGGATGGCTTTGCTGCAATGGGGTTCCCTAACTGTGGTGGGGTGATAGTTGGAACTCATATCCCTATCTTGGCACCGGAGCACGAGGGCAGCCAGTACATAAACTACAAGGGGTACTTTTCAATGTTGCTGCAAGCACTGGTGGATCACAAGGGACGTTTCACCAACATCAACGTGGGATGGCCGGGCTCGCATCTTCAGGAACACCAATCTGTTTAAACAGCTGCAGCAAGGGATTTACTTCCCAGACCAGAAAATAACCGTTGGGGATGTTGAAATGCCTATAGTTATCCTTGGGAACCCAGTCTACTCCTTAATGCCATGGCTGTGGGGAAACCAGTTTCTCCGCTTCCTTGCTGTGAGCTATCTTCAATCTCTTCCTCTTCATCTTCCTCATCTCCAAAACCCGCTTCCGTGTTGCGTGATTTTCCATTGACGGAGTCAAAGCACAGGGTTGGGGTAGTGGTGGCTGCACCCTCTAGCATGGCATGCAGCTCATCATAGAAACAGCATGTTCGGGGCTCTGATCTGGAGCAGCCGTTTGCCTCTCTGGTTTTTTGGAAGGCTCTCCTTAGCTCCTTAATTTTCATGAGGCACTGCTTTGCGTCCCTGTTATGGCCTCTGTCCTTAATGCCCTTTGAGACTTTTTCTAATGTTTTGGCATTTTGTTTATGGAATGGAGTTCAGCTAGCATGGATTTGTCTCCCCCATACGGCAAACAGATCCCGTACCTCCCATTTGGTCCATGCTGGAGGTCTTTTGCGATCCTGGGACTCCATCATGGTCACCTCTGCTGATGAGATCTGCACTCACCTGCACCTTGCCACGCTGGCCAATCAGGAAATGAGATTCAAAAGTTTGTGGGCCTGGCCAGTGCATCCGAGTTGAGAGCGCTGTCCAGAGCGGTCACAATGGAGCACTCTGGGATAGCTCCCGGAGGCTAATACAGTCAAATTGCGTCCACACTACCCCAAATTCGACCCGGCAAGGCCGATTTCAGCACTAATCCCATCGTCGGAGGTGGAGTAAAGAAATCGATTTAAAGAGCTCTTTAAGTCGAAAAAAAGGGCTTCGTTGTGTGGATGGGTCCAGGGTTAAATCAAGGTAATGCTGCTAAATTCGACCTAAAATCGTAGTGTAGACCAGGCCTTAGTGAGCTCTCTACTACTGAATTAATGGAAAAAAAGACTGTCTAATAGAAATGCTTGGAAAAAATATGAGGATGTCTGGTCACATTGAATACTTTTTCAGTTTATTATGTATTTGTCCCTGATATTCAGAGGCTATGTTATCTAGTCACTGACCTCTACAGGTAGAAGTGTGTGTTTTTTTGTTTTGTTTTTACCCAGTTGTTACAAATAATGAACACTGAATTTTGTTATTTATATGCTATTTACATCTTGTGCATATGTTTTATGTGTTTATGTGTTTCATTATGTGTTTATATTTTATATAAAAACAATAAAATGTTTTTAAAAACATATCTAGGAAACCAAACTTTGAACCTTTTCAGAAGTGCACCCATCACTACCAGTTAGTACCATTTGTGTGCATGGATGTTTTGAGATACCAGCACTTGTTAGTTAGGAACTGGACTAAGACCACCAAGTAAATGAAATAAATACATCTCATTTTGCATGATTAGCCAAATAACCTTCTGACAATAACTTTCGGTTGCTGCCAAAGCGAAACCATAAGTGAAAAAGAAAGCTCCCTCTTCTGCTCCTTTTGAAGTGTATTGTAGAAGTCTGATATAGTTTGCAAATATGTGTTCTATAAGCCTCAGCTCAGTTTATGCTGTTACAAGTCATATGTGCTGCTACAACTGTTAGGCATGGTGAGAATGTCAAAGTTGGAGTGCCAGCCTTAGTGTTGATTTTGCTGGCTTTCGTTGATTTGCTCCACAACAGTAATGTAGGTTTTTTTTTAAATGCCTATATGTTTTAGACTATGACTTAATGTTTCCTTCAATTTATTCTTCTTTGTTAATATAAATCCTTTTTGGGTTTAATTTAAAGTAATTCATAAATCCTAACATAAGTAATTTAGGATTCTGTGAAGGAAATGGTAGCTGTGTTTAATCCTATCATACATTCCTTAATCATTACAGCGCTTAAAGGGTATAGCAGCGTTAGGCAGAAAGCATTACGGTGAGTCTGAACAGTACATTTAGGGCAGGGAGAACTGAGAATAGCACAACAGATGGATTAAAAAAAAGCCCAATAAATATGTATTTAGTTATTTATTACAAAATAAATTATGTATTGACATAGGAAATTACATGATAATTTTCTGTTTGAAATGTTACAAAATTGGCTTCCATCTAAAGGTAGCACGGAATAATGCTTTTGTGTTTCTGTCATGACATTTAACTCATTAGCATGCAGGTGTGCTGCCTGGGCTTCATGCAATAACTGTCTTCTTTCACTGTGTTTACAGATAATCCAGCAAGTTTGCAGGCCAAATGGCTTTCTGAATATGAGCCCACAAAGCATTGAATCAGACGGTGTATTGCTCCGGGAGATTCCAGCACAGTTCAGCCACAAGGTGAATATCCATAACAGCATTAAAAAGAACAATGACTCGAAATTGTTCATAATTTATAATTGTAATAATTAATAGTGACTAACACTGCAGTCACTAATTAATTTTTTGCTGTATTTAAAATTAACTCCATTGTTAACAACTGATCCGTGGGTGATAGGGATTAACATTGTACATGTGAGCTCCTGGTTTACTAAACACTGTAATTTATTCTGCCTCATGTCTTGTGTTTTGTGTGTGAAATAAGAAGTCCTCTGGTTCCCTTTTGTAGAGGCAGAGGGCTCTTGGGAGAATGGAACCATTGTGATTCTCCTTGTGGGGATCTCCCCCTAGCTGAGAGGTCAAAAGATAAGAGCTATACCCCTCAGAGCTCCATGGACGCTCATGACATAATATGGTGGTATGGAGTGGAGAGAGGTAGCATTGGCCAGTGGACCTACGACTAGTGGAGTGAAATTATGGTTGTGTGGTATTGGCCTGGACAAAAAAGATCTGGATTCAAATGCTGAGTCTGCTTCAAACTTCCTGTGTGACCTTGGGCAAATCACTTAGGCCCAGATCCTCAAAGTTGTTTAGGTGGCTGACTGCCATTGAAATAATTGATTTAACTGAAATAATTGATTTCAATGGGAGTCAGGTGCCTAAACAACTTTGAGGATCTGGGCTTTAGTCTCTCTCTTTGTCAGTTCCCTGTCTGTAAAATGGGGATAATAACTAGGATTGCCAACATTGTATTTCAAAAATAAGGGACTGTTTTCTTAGCACCTAGGCCTCACCCTTAGGCCAGATATTATTGTTGTTAATGTAATTATTAATTATTATTATTATGTATTGTATTTAATAATAAGCAGTATTCACCTACATTTGCCTGGGGTACTTATTGCTGCTTTTTGCAGTGCTCAGCAACTCCTGAACTACTTGTACAGAGATTAAAAAAAGAGAGATGTCCCTTGTAATAAGGGACTGCTGGCAACCCTAATAATAATACTTCCTTTTGCTCACCCTTTGTCTGCCTTGTCTATTTAAATTGTAAGCTTGTCTATGCAGGGAGTGTCTTTTACTACTTTGTGTGGACAGTGCCTAACATAATGAGCTACAATCTTGGTTCAGACTTCTAGGCAGTACTTTTATACAAATAATAAAAATTAACCACAAGGAACTACTGGGTAGCTCCTCCATAGCCTCTCATCCCCTCCCCCTTCACATTCAGAATGGGAACAGAAAATGTACAGCTGGTATCCCGGCACCACAGCAAAAGCTGCACAGCCGGGGAGAGGATTCAGTCCCCCCGCACTGAGAACCCCTGTAGAAAACTTCTTTCACTTGGGCTTTGTGCTGAGGTTGAGGATTTGTCCCAATTGTCAAGTCTGCTGCAGAGCTATAAACATTTGCAGTGAACGTACACTATACTACAGTGAATAGGACAAAAGAAATGGGGCAGAGGGTCTAGCCAAAAAAAAAGAAAAGAAAAAAAAGAAAGGTGTAACAGTGGCTTTCATGCATGATTTGGTTGGTAAGGTTATCAGAAAAGTCAATACAAATGTGCTCTGAAAACATAATATTAGTCAAGCCTCTTGACAGGTATCCCACAAAGCAAATCAGTTTAAGTTTATTCTAAGCTGGCCAGAAAATTTCCATTGCTTCTGAAGGTAGAAACACCTCTTCACGCTGGGTTTTTTTATGAGCCTACCAGCCCAGTAAGCTGTTAGCATTGGTGCTGCTCCCAGATGAAAAGACCTCACATTTGGAAATGTATCCGGGACTTCTTATCTCTGTAATGTGCCAATTTGGCACTCTTTTAAAGTGGGTGAATGGATCCTCCTCCAGTAAGATTTTAGTGCTCGTGAAAGATGCCAGAATGAAAACATTGGAGGCTGAAGTCCTCTGATTATTCACACAATATATACAGTATGGGCAGCAGCAATACAATCTTCCCATGCATCCCTGCCTATGTTGTCTCAGAACGCCTCTGTTTGAAGACAGCAGTGAGTGAGTAGTTCAGATTCCATTTCCATCAAGTTTCTCTGCTTTGATGAGGCTGTCCTTGTGGATCCTAATTGTGATGGGGCTTCCCATGAGGTTGATACATGCCCCATAGAAACCGGAACAAGACAACCAGACAATGCTAAGATGGTAATGACTTCAAAATTGCTACTAGCCTTAGCCATACTTCAGGCCATGAAACTGTAAATGAAAGGATTTGTAGTCAGTCCCTGGAGATGTCCAATTGCCAGATGTAAAAGTTTTAATTAGTTATTTAGCAACCTTTGTAACCTGGAGGGATTACTGAGCAGAAGCAAAACACAGCAACAGGCAGTGATGTCTGTTCAGACAGCGAGAATCTTTATATATTTGCCCGCATCAAAACAAAGAGGAAAACAAAAACTATCTCAGGCTGGGAATCAATCAATCTCTCGGAGCGTAAAGCCCCGATTCAGCAAGACACTCAAGCTTGTGCCCCAACTTTAAATTGACTTCAGGTTTCAGAGTAGCAGCTGTGTTAGTCTGTATCCGCAAAAAGAACAGGAGTACTTGTGGCACCTTAGAGACTAACAAATTTATTTGAGCATAAGCTTTCATGGGCTACAGCCAACTTCATCAGATGCATGCAGTGGAAAATACAGTAGGAGGATATATATATATACACACAGAGAACATGAAACAATGGGTGAACGAGCCTCTGATAGTGTGGTTGATGTGAAAAGCCCGTTGCCAACTCTGTCCACATATCTATTCAGGGAACGCCATCATAGGACCTAATCACATCAGCCACACTACCAGAGGCTCATTCACCTGCACATCTACCAATGTGATATATGCCATCATGTGCCAGCAATGCCCCTCTGTCATGTACATTGGCCAAACCGGACAGTCTCTACGTAAAAGAATAAATGGACACAAATCAGACGTCAAGAATTATAACATTAAAAAACCAGTTGGAGAACACTTCAATCTCCCTGGTCACTCAATTACAGACCTAAAAGTCGCAATATTACAACAAAAAAACTTAAAAAACAGACTCCAATGAGAGACTGCTGAATTGGAATTAATTTGCAAAATGGACACCATTAAATTAGGCTTAAATAAATACTGGGTCATTACACAAAGTAAACCTATTTCCCCATGTTTATGTCCCGCTCCTCCCCCCGCCCCACTGTTCCTCACAACTTCGTGTCAACTGCTGTAAATGGACCATTTTGATTACTACTACAAAAAGTTTTTTTCTCTCCTGCTGGTAATAGCTCACCTTAACTGATCACTCTCATTAGAGTGTGTATGGTAACACCCATTGTTTCATGTTCTCTGTGTGTGTATATATATATATCTATATATATATAGATATATATATATATATCTTCCTACTGTATTTTCCACTGCATGCATCCGATGAAGTGGGCTGTAGCCCACGAAAGCTTATGCTCAAACAAATTTGTTAGTCTCTAAGATGCCTCAAGTACTGCTGTTCTATTGACTTCAGTGGCACTTGTTTAATTAGCTTATTGAACCGGGGCTTAAGTATGGGGCCTTGGCTTTCCATCATGACTTTTTAATATATGTATTATATTAATGCTTAGAGAGTGAGGTTGGGGTCCCACTGTACGAGGCACTGTACAGCACAAACAAAGAAAGTCTCTGCCTTGAACAGCTTAAATTAACGTACACAAAACAGACAGAAGGTGGGAGAAAGCAAGTGCCATTATCCCATTTATCAGACGGGGAACTGAGACACAGAGCGGTGCAATGACATGAACAAAGTGACACAAGAAGTCTGTGGCAGAGCAAGGAAATGAGTTCAGTTTAGAACTGAGCGAATTTTTTAATCTCAACCTTTTTATGGCAAATAATGCAGATTCAGCAACACTGAAATGTTTTGTGAATTCATGTTGATTTTGCTGAGTTGTTCATGTAACTCTCCCATATGTCTGTCCAGGGCCGGCTTTATGACCCGCGGGGCCCGACTGGAATACTCGGTGGCGGTCCAGGGCTTTGGCAGCACTTCGGCGGTGGGGGGTCCGCTCCAGGTTTTCTGTGGCACCGAAGGACCCCCCACCACCAAAATGCCTCTGAAGACCCCCGGAGCAGACCCCCCATGACCGAAATGCCGCCGAAGACCCCCGGAGTGGGTCCCCCTTAGGTGCAGGTGTGGGCCCCTCTTCAGTGCAGGCCCGATTCCAGGGAATCGGGTGAATCAGCTTAAAGCCAGCCCTGAGTCTGTCCCCCCCAACTCCCCTCAAAATTCTCAGTCAAAATGTTTCATTTTGGCATTTTTCACATGAAATGATTTGAGTGTTTGATTTAGGGTGACCAGACAGCAAATGTGAAAAATCGGGACGGGGGTGGGGGATAATAGGAGCCTATATAAGAAAAAGACCCAAAAATCAGGACTGTCCCTATAAAATCGGGACATCTGGTCACCCTAGTTTGATTTGAAATTACTTTTCATATCAAAATTTTCTTCAATTTTATCAGAAAAATAAAGTTAAAAATAGCTCAATCAAAACAAAATGCTTTGACCCAAAATGAAATTTTTTGACCTTTCAATTTGCTAAACATTTTAAAAAACTTCCATTTTTGTGTTGATCCAAAATTATTTTTTTTCAGAGTAGCCAGTGAACTGAGAAATCAGTTATTAAAATAGCTTTACATCCTATCTCCTGAGTCCTGGTTCTGAGCCATAACTATCTGATCTTCTTTTCCATAGATATTCTCATTCTTAAGCATATGAGTCTTAAGCATATGAGCCAGAGGAAGGGAAAGGGAAGATGAAGTTTACCCCATTGTGTACTGGGGACCAGGAAATGCTTTTATGCCCTGTCATAGCATTTATATGGAAACTTCAATATTCAAGAGTAAATTAGGTTAAACATATTTTCATATAACAATCCTATGCAAGTTCCACAAAAACAAACAAACAAAAAAACCCTTTTTTTGGTCTATGAATTTAGATAATTGTGATTGATCAAATCCTTGCATATCAGCTATAGGGTGACTAGATAGCAAGTGTGAAAAATCAGGAGTGTATGGAGGGGAATAAAAGGACCCTATATAAAACAAAACCCCAAATATCAGGACTCTCCCTTTAAAATCGGGACATCTGGTCACCCTAATCAGCTAATCTGTAAATCCTCTTTTTCACAACACAGAGAGGCAAACAATAGATAGCCGACTCACCAAACCAAGCAGTGCTTGAGTAATTAAATGTTAGTCAGAGCAGTAGTAATAAGGAAAAAGAAAACACTGGGTAAAATTTTTGAAAGGAAAAAGGTATAATTACTTCAGCCGAAGGGCAGCAATAACACAGATGCTGAAAGTATATGAGAATTTTATGTGCTTATTGACTCAGTCATTCACAAAAAAAGTCATTATTGTAGCAAATGCCATGACACAATGGTAATCAAGCTACTGTACTGTACCTCTGAGATACAAAGCACCTTTGATTGAAAATCAAAGGCCCTTTATAGAATATTTAAAGAAAGTACATTACAGTACGTGTGATAAGGACACACTTTCCCTCTTGCTTTTTATAACATCTAAAGTCACTGATTTTAAAAAAAAAAAATCTTTTTTTCTTGGAAATTACCTATATTCATGCCCATGGAATCTCACTGAGTCAGCCATGAAACTAGTGTTAAAGCTGGATGGCACGCCCAGACCAGGCATTCCAAACCTCCTCAACATTGCAAAATAAAGTCAGGATATGGCAAAATTAAAGGTGTCTGTGTACCCTTAACTCTGCCCCTTGTGCAGAACCATACAATCATTATATGTGTTCATACACCATAATTTCTTCAAGATCTCTACTGGACAAAGACTGAGGAGACTCCAACTGGAACACTTCTGTTAATAGAGTTGCAACAGTATGCCTGGGCAGAGAGAGGATATGTCTACACTGCAATTAAAAACCCATGACTGGACCGTGCCAGCTGATTTGGGATTGCAGGGCTTGGGTGTAGAGGTTCAGGCTCAGGCTGCAGCCCAAGCTCTGGGACTCTCCCACCTCATAGGGTCCTAGAGCCCAGGCTTCAGCCTGAGCCTGAACATCAATACAACAATTAAACAGCCTTATAGCCCGAGCCCCGGGAGGCTGAGGCAGCTGGCACAGGCCAGCTGTGGGTTTTGAATTTCAGTGTAGAAAGACCCTGAGACTGTCTGTCAGTTAGGCAGACCTCAGGCCATTTTGGGATAATAGTTTAACACCAATACTTGAAATTCTTCGTGGAAACTCATGGGTAGCCAGTGCTGATCCCTGAGTACAAGTGTTGTGCTCATACCAAGAAACACCACTTAGCGCAGAATGTAGCAGCTTTCTTATCTTCAGCTTCTGTGCATATTTCATGTAGAGTGTGAAGCAGTAGTTTAATAGAGAGGCAATAAAGTTTTGGATGTTGGGACCAAGGTCCACACTTGAGAAAAAGTCTCAATCTGCTGGCCACAAGCAGATGGGAAAACAATCATGGTCACATGGTTTTATTGTCTAAAATCAGCTGGGATTCTTACCAGACCACCAAATTGTGAAGTCTAGTGAGAACTGACAGACCAAATGCCAGTTAGAGGAGTTTTAATGCCTTCTCTGTCCTCTCTTATTGGCTTTTTCTTCCAAACCATCATAATAACCTCAGTCTTAACTGGATGTGAAAAATGATCTCTGAAGGTGAAAAGCTAGTGAATTGTGCCACTAGGAGCCAAATTACAGGTATCTGAGTCTAATTGTCTGTCCATTAAAAGGTCAGTGATGTATTTTAAATCTGCTCAAGCATTAGAAAAAGCAAAAGCCCTGCTGTACATAGAAGTTTACCCAACTTAATGTACAAGGGGGAGTAAAAAAAAAGTGTTACTATAGCTCCATGTTTTCAATTTAGAAGTCAGCTGCAGATGCTTACACATCTTTATCTGTGGATGTATGTTACTTTCCCAACTGGCATGATATGGAAGCAAAAGATCATGTAGCCGTAGCTCTTAGCAAGGGCCACAGAGGCTAAACTTCATGGCCTTTACAACTCATAATTATATACTCTTTGGATGTACTGGCAATACCTAATGACTAAAATCATTTTTATCTTGGTCATAAAAATGGTATGCTGTTTATTAGACCATTTTAAGGTGCACTAGGTTATTCAGTCACAAGGGTACAGAGCAGGCATGAAACAGATTTTTTTTTAATGTATCAGTTTTAACATCTCCTGTATCTATGAATAACAGGTTCTCAGGTGAACTGCTGAGTATGTCACAGTAGGCCCAGTGGAGTTAAGTGTGCAAAGTCAGTCTGAGCACACGCTGTAATGGATTTGACCTCAAAGAGCACTACAAAGAGAAATTGCAGAAAACCATCTGAACTGACTTGTGAAGCTTGTAGCTCTGACTCCCTCGATACAAAAAGAAAACAGACTGGAGTGAACAAATTGAAACTATGAGGATGAATATAGGCTTAATTTTTTAAATGACTATAGTAAAAGGAAAAAAAATACATATAAGAATTGTTCATGTTCCCTTACTTGATTCTGACCAGAAGTAACATGTATATATTTCCAGAAAGACAAATATGTAAGTAATCGTATACACTAAATAAACATTTGACATGCTAAATTCAATAATAGCATAATATATAAAGGCAGGGCAGGCAAGATTCTGAACCCCTTCCCCTGGTGAGCGTTTACTCCCATGAATGGGCTCATTGCATAGCAGTTCCTCCTCTTAGTTCCAAAGTGAGTAAAGGTTTCACAATCTGGCCCTTTATCAATATATCTTTTATTAATCGGTGTACGAAGATGACAAGTACAAACACATCAGACAATAACCAATTAGAGATACATTTATTATTTGTATTTTAATAGAGGCTAGAAGCCCCAGCTAAGAACTGGGCCCCATTGTGTTAGGCACAGGACAAACATATAGTGAGATAGCTCTTCCCTTGAAGAGCTTATGGCCTGAACTGACAAGCCAGACAAAGGACAGGAAGGGAAACCAAGGGACAGGGAGTCAAAATGACGTGTCCCAGTTCACATAGCTGGTCAATGGCAGATTTAGGAATAGAACTCAGGTCTCCTAAATCCCAGAGTAGTGCTTCACAACACCACCCATACTGTATCCATTGAGGTTGTGGAGTGCCACTGTGTGTGTGTGGGGGGGCATGGATTTACACCCCCTCCAGTTCCTCTCTCAAGTACCCTGACCCACTAACAACTTGACCCCCTTTGGCCTATGAACCCCTACACCCAACCCTCCTAGGAGCTTCTGCTCTTGAGAGAGCCCCTCCATTGTCCCCTCCCAGAAGCCCCTGCCTCTCCCACCCCACTTCTTACCTTACCCATCCCTGCTGGCAAGCCTCACCCTTTGGTGACTGGTCAGTCCTGCTTCCCAGCTGGCTTCTGTGACACTGAGAGGAGCCGCTGCAGTTTTGGCAGCAGGCACGTGAGGTTCTGGGAGATGACATGCTGAGCACATGGAGGGAGAGCTGGGTGCCAGGTACAGCATGCGTCCAGCTCTGATGTGCACAGCCGCATGTGCATGCAGCAAGTAAACCTGGCAAATTACATCTTTTGACTGGCAACTGGCAAGAAAAGAGTTAAAAGTGGCCCGGTCAAAAACCAGTCAAGTGGTAACTCTATTTTCCATATATCTGCTTAAAAGCGGTTGGGCCATGGCTCAGATGCCACCCCAGCTCTGCAGACTATGGTGTCCATTTCTTATTTTAAAGGAGGGGCTTGCTCCTCACTTATTCTGCCCATAGTATTTTTATTAGCAAGACAAGGTACTAGAAGAAGCTTTTGAGCAGTTTGGCTGGGATCAGAGAAAGCTATGATCAAGTGCTACTTGTTTCTGCCTGTTGTGTTTATAAGCGCGCGCACACACATACGCACGATATAATAAATGCTCTTGTACACTGCTCTACAAAACACCAAGCCAAAGTCAAAATAAACCCTTAAAGAGAATCTAGACAGTCATGTATTTAGTTTTGATTTATTAAAATAGTTTTCAGACCGTAGTCTTATTTGTCCTGTGAGAGCTGCACTCTCCGGTAATGGGAGCATTGAATTTTCATGTGAGGCATTTTAGAGAGCATTTTTTTTCCTACCTCCAACAATGTGACAGGAATTTGTTCTCGTGTGATGATATGCATGTTATTATAGCTGCTGTGCTAAACATATATTTATGAGCATGGCTGGCACCAACGCTCTGCCTTGTATTTTGCTGATGTTGTTAACAACGTCTCTATGACATTATAATAATTTTTTTTGTGATGCTAGTCCACTGAGATGGAATAAGTCATGCCTCCTCCCTCTGGGCTGGCCCTTCCCATATTATCCTCTTGCTCTTCACTTTCCTGAAGCTGTGATGCCAGGTCCCAAGCCAGTCTCAGGTGTCACAGGTATGATGCCAGAGGGGAAATAAAACTAAAACTGTGGTACTGTTGTCAGAGCATGAAGCCATAAGCCAAAGCATCAGAGAGCTATTATCCTTCAGCCAAAATAATTTGCTTTCATTAACAATAGTTTTTTGGGCCCAGTCCTGTGAACCCTTACATAGGTAAGTAGCAGCTATGGGGATAATTTCACCAAAGTGAAAGAAAATGGACTTCTAGCACGCATAAGTATTAGTCAGATCCAGCACTATATTTTAGTGAAGTACTCCATCAAAGATTTCTATTTTCTCTTTCATGAGGCTCTCATCTTCCAAATTACAGAGGGAGGGAGTTAAGGGGGAAGGCAGTTTTTAGTGGCTTTTAATTTGATGTGACTTTTCCATACTCTTCTCCTAGCAATCCCATTGTTTTCACTGAGGCTGTGTGAAAACTGCAAAACTTGAGGTTTTTGCATTGATTTTCATTTGCAATGAAACTTCCACAAGAAAGAAGGTTCATCTTCAAGTAGTATCACTCTGGGTGCGCATGTGGGCCATACGCTCTTGATTGGAGATTTTCAATATCAGTATCCGTTCAGCCTGCTCATGGGCTATGGTATTCTCGTGCCCCGCACCGAGGCTATACCAGGCTGCACAGGTGAACCACCCCCTCAGTTCCTTGTTAACCACCTCAGCTCGAGACACAGCTAGTGTGTCCGTTTCTTGCCTACGTTGGCAGCTACAGAGCTTCTCTTTAGATTAGTTAGCTGGTTTGTTAGTTGTAGTTAGTTTAGTGTTGTTTTACAAAAACAAACAAAAAATCTTTTTCGGTTATAGAGACTTTATATTCCCTCTGTGGGAAATTCTCCCTGTGAGAGGCATGCCTGGTTCACTGGGGTTTAAATACTGCCTCTTGTGCAAAGAGGCCATCTTGGTCAGTGATGGACACTCTAAGTGCATTTGCTGCTGGGCAAGTTGCCCGTACTGCAGAAGTGCAGCTTCTGTCTAGCTCTGAAATATAGGGCTCAGAAGAACCGAGAAGTCAAATGTTGACGACTCATAATGGAGCGTTCCCTCTGCACTGCTTTGGACTAGGTCAGGACCCCCTGGAAATCAGTCTCTGGGAGTTTCTAGCACCCCTTCCACCTTAGTGCAACAGTCTCCTAGGAAGGAAAAATCCTTGGACCCCACCCCCTCAAATCCTCTCAGAAGAGGATCTAGTTCCCCTCCCAAGGCTTTTCCCTCAAAAAGACCTCAGTGTCCAGCCAGATCAACAACTTTCAAGGTTCTGTACCATAGAGGGGAAAGACTCCTCCAGTAAAAAGGACATGAGAAAACATGACTGTAAGGCTGAACAGGGTTCTGGGAAGATCTGGGGGGTGGGGGTGGTGCCCTGATGGGGACAGCACCAAACATAGAAGATTGGTACCATCAACTCTGACTTCTCTCTTGATGACCTTACTAAGTTTTGTGATACTATATAAGACTCTAACCTCCAGCCTCAAAGTGCCTTAAGCCTCCGGTACCATTGGACAAGGACAAACACTTGGTACCGCAACCCCACTCGGCACCTCAGCACCATTCAGTACCTCAGGCCTTCATACACCAGAAAGACTGGGTGGTGACTGCTGAACTCACAGGTACCGAGCATCTTTTGGTATTGAGAACTTCTCAGTCTCTGGATCCTTCTGCATCCCCATTACTATTGTTCCCCTTTTTCTGTGGGAGCTTCTCCATTAGAAGAAGAAGAGGATGCTGATGATGACATCCCCTCTGCTTCTTCCGTTTCAGTGCAGGGTTCTCCAATACATCTTTACATTAACCCCCTCCCCTGAAGGGGCAGGAAAGATTCTTCAGGACCTCATCACTCCTGGTGGGAGCAACTCCAGATGCCACCCCTTCTGCATATGGGCCTCAATCACCATATTGGGATTCCTGGGCAGCCTATCATTGGCAGTTTTCTAGGAGCCTGACCCTATCCCACTGGGATAATAGGGAGATCCAAGCTTCTCCCCTGCCCCCCAGCAACAGGAGGAAATGTTTGAGGAACCCGAGACCAGGGCAGACAAAGAAGCCATCCCACAAACCATCACCTCACCCTCTTTGCCATATGAGATCCTGATGTTACTCTCTCCATCAATGGCCAATGATTTTTGGCATTTCCAGGTCCTTGTTAAGCAGGTGCAAAACTCTCTGCAGATACCTCTTGTGGAGGTTGGAGAACCCCAAAACAAGCTCTTGGACATTCTACATTGTGCAACATCATCTCTCTTAATGAGCGCTACTGGAACTCACTAGGACCATCTGGCAAACCCCAGCTACAGTGATACCCACTTGTAAGAGGGCTGAGAAGAAATATTATACACCTAACAAGGACTCTGAATTCCTTTTCTCCCACCCACCTCCCAATTCCCTGGTTGCTGATATGGTGAACAAGTAGGGCAAACAACACCATTATAAATTCTTCCTGTATGACAGAGATAAAAAGCGCTTGGATGTTCTGGGAAGGAAGTCCTACTCATCAACTTTTCTGCATTGCAATTTACCAAGCGTGGACAGCCAAGTGCAACGTTACTAACAACAGGAAATTTAGTTTGTTTATTTAACACCTTCCTTCAGATCAAAGGGAACAATTCTAGGCCACTGAAGGACAGTGCTGAGGGACAATTTCCGGCAAGAACATCATTTCAGGCAGTGCTTGTTGCTGCAGACACCAACGTCCATTCCATTTCTATGGTGATGGTGATGCATAGGGCTTCCTGTCTACAGTTGTCCTGGTTCCCCAGAGAAGTCCAGAATATGGTCAAGGATCTCTTGTTTGATGGATGGAAGTTGTTTTCAGGGAACAATGATGGGTCATTAAATATCCTTAAAGATTCCAAGGCTACATTACGCTAATTAGGCAACCGTACTCTTGCAAACAAACCAAAGTTCAGCAAATTGCAAAGAAGTCAAAGATCCCACCCTGTGCAATTCTCTGGATTCTAGAGACCCGTGGAACTCCCCAGGAACATACATAGGTTTCAGAGGAAGAGAGCTTCTAACCTATCTGACGTGGCTTCGCAACAAGTGTCATCATCAAAGCACCAGTCTTGATGGGACAACTGAAGGTTTGAATTCCCCCCTCTCATTAGCCTGTTAGTTTCATTGTTTTGCCAACTTTCCCCATTTGGAAACAGACTCTTCCATTTCCAGCATATCACCTCAGACAAATGTATGCTGAAAGTAATATAATTGGTCTATACCAATAACTTTACCTCCTTTCTTCCTCCTCATTCCCCTTCCCTATCCCTCTTCATGAGCCCCTGCTAAACACTCTTCTTTATTTAGGAGCAATATAACTGGTACCTGCTCAATACAGGGGAAAGGGTTTCTATTTCAACTATTTCCTTGGGCCAGAGAAGAATAGAGGTGGAGACCAATTCTAGAGCTAAGATTCTAAACAAAATTCACGAGCTCTCAGAAGTTCAGGATGGTGATCTAGTAGCTATAATTCTTTCTCTAGATTATGGGATTGGTTTTTGGTAATCAACCTCCAAGATGCGTACTTCCATATAGTGATACACCATCTCACAAGATTTGTAGGGGGCCAGGATCATTTTCAGTTTTGAGTGTTCCCCTTTGGCCTCTCCTCTGCTTCAGGAATGTTCTTGAAGGTTCTATCAGTAGTGACGGCTCATCTGCATTGTCAGTCTCTCATGGTATTTCTGTACCTTGATAATTGGCTACTCAAATGTTGATCCTACCAGGAGGTGTTGTCTGCCATGTGAAGGAAAACCTAAAGGGGCCGTAAAACTCTGGTCAAGCTAAAGGCCTAAAGTATTGGCCGAGCATGTTTCCATGTATGAGGGGCTGAATGGAAAGTCCCCAAAATGGAACAATGGCTTTCTGTGTGTAAGGGGCATGAGAAGGTGGAGTGGAAAAGTCCCCAGACAGAACAATTTGCAATAGCCAAGCTTAAGAAATATACAACCACAATAGTATTGTTAGAAAAGTCAAACCGCAAAAGAACCAGACTGTGAATAACAGGAAAGGCCAAATAAGGGAATATAATTATTCTTTTTGCTTTTGAACCTTGTATTGATTTTGCAATATATTCCAAATAAGGTAATTAAGATGAAAGTATGTGTAATTTATTTGTGGTTTTAAGCTTTAAAAGCTTGTGTGTTCCTTGAGCCGGGGGGGGGGGGGGGGGAGGGCGGCAGCTCTTATAGCTGTCAGCCCCTGCACGCTTGTATTCAATAAAGGCTTGTTCTGATCCAAACACAATGCTTGGCCGTTTTTTCCATGACAGCCATAAGGACACCACTTTCTCTGTTTTTAACCTGGTCCTTCAGCTGGCACAGCTGGAACCAACGCCTGTTCAGAACATTGAATTCATAGGGACGTCTGAATTTCTTGACATCCAGGGCATCTCTTCCCATGGACAGGTTCCTGACAGTATTGAGCTTCGTCAGAACAATCCAATACCGCCCCTACACCTCAGTCAGAAACTGCGTTTGACGTCTGGATCACATGGCTGCTTTCACTTTAGTGACAGAGCATGAGAAGTTAAGTCTCTGCTGTTTCTAGGGGTGGCTCTGAATGGTTTACTTGCCAAACAGACAATATTACACCTAGCTGTGGTGTCCTTCTACATCTTTCCCACCGCTAGACTTCTGGCCCGCAGCCCTCAGACCCAGCTGAGTTCCACTGAGTGAAGGAACTAAGAAGTGGGGGGATGCAAAGGTGCTTTCACATCACTTTTGTGGTCCCTCAACCCTCAGCCTTGGGGCTGCTGTAAATTATGATGGCTTTAAATGTTTCTTGAGGGACTGTTACAGCAGCCATGGATTGCCCGAGTACAGAGTGCTCCAGCCATGCCGCCTCCTACACCTGCTTAATTAGGGTTGGAATGGGTAACATAGAACCAGTTATGCTGCCTCTATGTCTGCTCAGGATTCCCTCATGCTTAAGGAATCTCCAGCTGCCCATTCAGCTCACCTTTTGATCTTTCTGTGCTGCTCTGGCAGTATAACAGGGGCTGGAGTGTAGGCCAGGATCTGGTCAGATGATTCTGTAATACATTTATCTCTATTATATTAAGTGCTGTCATGTAATTAAAACTGAAGTTACATTTGTAAAAATAAATAAAGTACACATTTTGATGCAGTATCTTGTTTTTGAAAAATGTCATTTGTTCACTTCATCGCTAATTCACAAAATTCATGACCTACCTGGGCTCTCACAGACATTAGTATGAACTGACAATTTCCTTTCTAGATAAAAAGCACAGGTATAATTTAGAGATAGTGTTAAAATATCTTTTAAATGTCCTTGAACCACTCAGTAGCCCCCCATGCTCTGTAACAAACCCCAATGGTCAGCCACTAAATTACCTCACCCTAGGTAAGAAATGAGAAACTCTGAAAGCTATAGAACAGTAAATTTTCACAGCAGATCAGCACAGATATGGTTAGCACAGGGGTTTCTGTCACTGTCATGTATCGGGAAAATTGACAGTGTTCAATGGCTCTCAGCATCATGCTTCTGTGGTTTGTCTGTGCTGCTTCTTTTTTCTCTTTGCTTTAGTCTGTTGTGTTCATATATTCTGCATATTATAAAAAGAACCCTATCGTATCCCGGTAAGAGATCATTCAAGAGGACTTGACCCGACACTGTTCTGCAGATCTTACATTACAATAACCATCAAAAAGAACAAGTTCAAGGACATTTAAAAGATACTCTTGATGCCGGAGTAAGCATTCATAAGCAGGGATCCTAGTTTTCCCTGATTTAAAAAAAAGAGTTCTTCAATAAGAAAACATAATAATCTGTTTTTCTGCAATTAAAATGAAACACTGAATTTTAGTTTCCTTAGTCAGACTATATATGGATATTAGTTTAACACAATGTTTTACTGATATACTGTAGAACTAGGGTGACCATATTTCCCTATGCTGAATACAGGACACCTGGTAAAATTAGTCATATTCAAGCAAGTTCAATGGCAATCAGGCAGAACTCTGTAGTAGAAACATTCAGATTAACATTAAGTTGACTGAGCCACCATTAAAAAGAAATACTGTGTAGTTGGATTATTTTTATTTACTTTCTTATTTTTAAGGCTTTAGGGTTCACACAGGGAGGGGTGACATACACCTCCCACCCCCTTCCCATGGGAAGAGGTGACATACACATACTCCTGTACACCTCTCTCACACATGTGGGTGGGGAGGTGACTGACCGACATGACCCTCCCTGCCCAGTGCTCTCCGCCATCTATGCCTGGCTGTGCCCTCGAGATAGACCCGCCTCTCCTGCTACCTGGCACCACATGTTCCCAAGGCAACACATGGGGGGGGAGGGTCACATGCCCTCCATCCCCAGATTTCTGCCAGGGTTCACACCAGAATGTTGCCAGCAGCATTCTTTCAGCACTGTGTGGGAGGGACGGGACGGGAGCTGCTTCCAGCTGCAGGGGAGGAAGGGATGACCCGGCCCGTGTCTTTGCAGAGCTCATCTCTTTGTCCCTTCCCGCCTCTCCCATGTAGCTGGAAGCAGCTTGTCCCTTCCTGCCTGCACAGTGTCGAAAGTCAGCCAACACCTCCAGGCAGCTGCTGGCCACTGACATAAACCAGGTCCCTCCAGCTACAGATGGGCAGGAAGGGGTTAAGCCCTTAGGATGCATGGTGCACCAGGGCCCAGGGAACCTGACTGCAGGGACTTCAGCAAACCTGGCCAGGGAGGTGTCTCAGCAGGGGAGGGTGCCTACGGGAAGGAGCAGCCCCACGCTCCCTAGGGGGAGGACCCAGGGCAGGTGGGAGGGGCAGGTGAAGAGGGTGCTAAGCCCCTTCCCTGGGGGCTGCTGTGAAGCCTGCAGGTTCAGGGCATGAGCAGGCTGCAAATTGCTTCCCCACAACCACTCCAGAGCTTAGCTGAGGGGCGGAGAGGCTTCCCTGTGCCAGCGCTGTGTGGAGCTTTGGCACATGCAGGGCTCGGCTCCTCCTGGCCAGCACCCCAGGCAGGAGGGTCTTGGGCTATCCCAGGGCACCAGTGCAGCCAAAGGCAGTGGGGGAAGGAAGGAACCTGATGGCCAGGCTGTTGGGGAGCTGAGCGCTCTGACCAGGGGCTGGTTCTCCTCACAGTGCTGGGAGTGGGATGTGCTTTCTTGGGGAGGATATGGAGAACATAAGAACGGCCATACTAGGTCAGACCAAAGGTCC
The DNA here is from genome assembly GCF_020497125.1 of Mauremys mutica. Taxonomy (NCBI): domain Eukaryota; kingdom Metazoa; phylum Chordata; order Testudines; family Geoemydidae; genus Mauremys; species Mauremys mutica. Next base: position 80,250,258 of record NC_059074.1, on the reverse strand, counting down.
ATCCAGCCCAGTGTCCCGTCTACCAATAGTAGCCAATGCCAGGTGCCACAGAAGGGGTGAACCTAACAGGCAATGATCAAGTAATCTCTTTCCTACCATCCATCTCCACCCTCTGACAAACAGAGGCTAGGGACACCATTCCTTACCCATCCTGGCTAATAGCCATTAACGGACTTAACTTCCATGAATTTATCTAGTTCACTTTTAAACCCTGTTATAGTCCTAGCCTTCACAACCCCCTCAGGCAAGGAGTTTCACAAGTTGACTGTGCACTGTGTGAAAATGAACTTCCTTTTATTTGTTTTAAACCTGCTGCCTATTAATTTCATTTGGTGGCCCCCAGTTCTTATCTTATGAGAACAAGTATGGTAAATACCTTTTCCTTATTCCCTTTCTCCACACGATTCATGATTTGATATACCTCTATCATATCCCCCCTTCGTCTCCTCTTTTCCAAGATGAAAAGTCCTAGCCTCTTTAATCTCTCCTCATATGGGACCTGTTCCAAATCCCTAATCATTTTAGTTGCCCTTCTCTGAAACTTTTCTAATGCCAGTATATCTTTTTTGAGATGATGAGACCACATCTGTACGCAGTATTCAAGATATGGGCGTACCATGGATTTATATAAGGGCAATAAGATATTCTCCATCTTATTCTCTATCCCCTTTTTAATGATTCCTAACATCCTGTTTGCTTTTTTGACCGCCTCTGCACACTGCAGGGACGTCTTCAGAGAGGAGGAGCAGCAGGGCTTGGGTGGGGAGAGAAGGAGCAAAGCAGGGAGAGGACAGCAAGAGGAGGAGCATGCAAAGGGCCGATGAGTCGGCAGCAGAGGCGACATGTAATGGGCCGCCACCTGCCCGCACTCACTGGCCACTGCAGCGCGCAGCCAGTGCTGGCCAGAAATGGGATGGGGGCGGGGCCCTGTTGCCCAAGAGCGAGCACGTAGCAGTGTCCCTGGTGGTGGAAAGGGCTTCAGAATAGAGTCCAGCATTGAAGAGAGGATAGAGTCCAGCACTGCAGCATCACATCTGGAGGCAGTAACCAGGGCATAGTATATAAAGAAGGTAAGTGCCAAAGACGGTGTAACAGCTCTGCAGATTTCTGAAATGGGGACATTTCTAAGGAGAGCCATCAACATAGATTGTGATCTAGCTGAGTATGCCAAAATGCTGATGGTGGTAGAATGTTGACAGCTTGGTAGCACACTATAATACACATGGAAATGCATTTAGAGTCTCTGAGTACAAATGGTGGAACACTTTGATCTGTCTGCAAACAAAACAGTTTACAGGTTTTATAAAATGGCTTAGCTCTATATAGATAGAAGGATAATGCCCTGCTGACATTTAGAGTGTGGAGAATGGTCTCCCATTTACAAGTATGCACTTTCAGAAAGAAAACTGGCAGGCATATGGTCTGATTTCAGGTAAAATTTGGAAGTTACTTAAGGGGAGAAATCTGAGTTACAGCCATAAAAACGTTTTATCTTTATAGAACATTGTGAAAGCGTTGTCTGCCATTAAGGCCCCAAACTCTCCAACTCTGTGAGCTAACAATCACCACTAGGAAGGCTGTTTTCCTTGATAAGTTCAATAAGAAGCAGATGGCCATTAGGGGTTTTGTGAGGCCTTTGAGAACCAAGCTCAGGTCCCAAGCAGGAGTAGGAACCTTTATCTATAGGAAGAGATTCCCCAAACCTTTTATGAATCTCACATCTGCAGGGTGAGCAAACAAAAAAAACCCAAACCCCTCAATAGTAGACTGGACATCGTCATCACCAGCGAAGACCGGAAGAAGATCATCATGGTAGATGTCACAGTGCCCTTTGAAAACAGGACCCCGGCTTTCCACGACAACTGATCTCAAACCCTGGAGAAATATACCCCTCTGGATGACACCCTGAGAGCTGGTGGCTACAAGGTCCAAATTCACGTGCTGATTGTCGGAGCCCTCGGTGCATGGGACTCTGGTAATGAGCGAGTGCTGAGAGAATGTGGAGTCGGTCAACTCTCCACTCAGCTGACGTGGTAACTCATGTTGTTGGATGCCATCAGGCGGTCGAGGGACATCTACATAGAACACATCACCAAACATCGGCAATACCAGGAGGGATGAGCTGAAGTGCCAATGAGAAATGCAGTCGGGAAAGTAATTCAAATACTTTCCTGATGGATTGTTTTTTTCTCTAAATGGACAATCTATCCTAAATTCTCAATTACTGAGGGACAATATTGCTTTCCGCCACCAACTCTCTGTATAACTTTTTTCATGAGTAATGTACCCGAATACATGGATGCTAGATATCTAAACTGTATTCTTAAATTTGTTAGGTAAAAAGCAAGTCCTACTCACCTCTCCAGCACCCGAGTTTGTGCGGAGTTGGTATAGGGCTCAGAAAACTGTCAGAGACCAGACAATAATTCGTTGATCAACGGGCTCACACCATCCTTAGCTTAAGAGCAAAGCTTCGGAGTAAGTGTGGCAAGTTTATTAGGGGTGAGCATCAATGTTTATACACAGAAGTAAACAAAGTGATTAACAGATCTTAATGGTCATGCATAATCAATCAAGATTCTACAGGATAAAACAGGTTAAAATGTAAATTAGAAAAGACAAAAGAGGAGATGGCTACTTATTGGGAGGGGGGAGGTGTCAGGAGTAGTTCGCAGGTCAGAGCTTTGATTAAAAGTTTCAGATAGAGACATCAAGTCTGGATTAAGTTTAAACTCATGAAAAGTTCAGACTCAACATTCCTCCATTTGTAGCTTTGGGATAACTATTTACCAAAAGCTACACCCCATTTTAAGGAGCCAAGGGCCGCTTGGCAATTTCAGCCTGGGCCAACTCGAAGAGAGTAAGGCCTTTGGCTGAAGTAGGAAAAGAATAAACTGACCCACAGGGTTTCTTAAAAGCTGACTCTGAAGGCTTGTGAGGGATCTACATATGGGATAAGTGGGATGCGCAAGGCTTGAAGCCAAGATTTTTACTAAAGGCGGTGCCATTAAAATACATGTTGCATTTACTTGTTCCCACAAAAGTTGACCCCTTTTCTTTAACAAAACACAGTGATCCTGTCTGATTGGTTACCCTGAGATATCTGTTAATTGGCACTTCTGTTTTGTCCCATGTAAGATTGTGTTGGACTGGATCTTTTACTCTAGCTGGTGGCATCCAAGTCATATTAGCAGTAGTCAGGGGAATGGGTGTGAAGGGGAGTCCCTGTTCTGCATTTACTGGAAATTGAGTACATACCCAGCAATTACTTCTATTTCCTAAAATACGAGTTTTAACCTCGTGGGAATATCTAATAAAAGCATTATCTTCATAAGCAGAAAATAAACTAAAAAGGCATGATAAAAAACATACAGTTGTCAGAATAAAAGGTCCTCTCATTTTTTTCGAGTCAATTTAAGTCTGATGTCTGAAAGAGGTAAGCTGGTCCACTGGTCAGAGGCAGTGTCCTTAGTGGTGGCAAGAGCTGCTGGTCCGTCACTGTGGTCCACTACGGCTGGCTTGACGTGGGAGTGGTGGATCCAGGATTTGCGTCCTTCCAGGAACACTGCAGTCTGGGTTGTTAAAAGAACCTGGTGGGGTCCAGTAAACCTCGGCTGGAGGGCGTCGCCACGAACGAACTTTTTGGCCCAGACGAAGTCCCCTGGTTGGAACGGGTGGATCTGTTCTTCCAGCGGCACGGTCTGGGAAAACTGCGAGGCTTTCCAAAGGGTACGGAGGCGAGCCTGTAGGGAGAGAAACTGGCACGCGGTCATATGATCCCCTCCCAATAGTGAAACATCAGCACGTGGTAGCGCCCCGCCTTTGAAAGGGGGGTGTCCATAGAGCAGTTCAAAGGGGGATAATCCCAATACACGGGTTGGGCGAGTACGAAGGTGAAACAGGACCAAGGGAAGTACCTGAGGCCAGTTTAACCCTGTTTCCTGACAGTATTTAGCCAATGTAAGCTTAAGCTCCCTATTGTCAGAGGGCAAACCAAAACAAGAAGGTGCTTTTTCCCAAAAGCCTTTGGCATATGTGCAAAGTCAATTTGAAGATGTTGAAATGGAGCAGCAGGCGGAGGTTTTTTTACCCTTAATTTTGTTAAGAGGCGGAGCAGGTTCATTACGCTGACATGTGCTGCATGCTTTCACTATTGACAGGCAGTAGGGTTGAATGCCTGGAGCATACCAAAAGTGAGCGATGGTGTCCACAAGGGCGTGCGTGCCGTAGTGACCCCCCTTATCATGGTGCCAGCGAACTGCCACGGCGTATGTGGAGCGAGGGAGGCAGGCTCGGCCATCCGGCATAAGCCAGGTCCCTTTGACCAGAGTGGCTCCGAGGCTCTCCCACGACTGTAGTTCAGCAGCGGGTACTGGTACGGGGTGCGGTGGAGTAAAGGAGGAGGTCACAATAGCCAACGTGGGCATGGCTAAGGGTAAGACGGCAGCCGCCTTGGCGGAGGCGTCAGCCAGGGCATAGAGTTCGGCGGCTTGGGCTCCCCAGTTGCCTGGCAGTGAGGCGGCCTCTTGAATGTCTCATTCAGAGGTGACTGCATAACCGGTGAAACGCTTGCCATCAACATAGAAGGAGCTTCCGTCCGAGAAGAGGATGCAATCAGGGTTGTCCAGTGGCACGTCAAACAGGTTGTTCCTTATCTGTAAGATGCTATGAACTACTTCCACACAATCGTGCTGATCCTGGAGGACTGGCAGGTCAGGAAGCAAGGTAGCTGGATTAAGGGGCCCACACCTTTCAAAAATTAGGTTAGTGTCTTCTAGGAGTTCGGCCTCTAGCTGCTGCTGACGATGGGCCGAAAAGACTTGGGTCGTGCCCCTACGCAGAAGGGCTGACAAGGCATGAGAGGTCCAGACCGTGGTAAAATGACCCAGGGTCAGGCTCTTTGCCTTTGTGATCAGCAGGGCAGCTGCTGCCAGAGTCCGGGTGCAGGATGGGGTTCCCTGAGCGACAGGGTCGATCTGCTGGGAGTAAAAAGCAAGCGGGAAATGGTGGGGCCCGCTCAGCTGGGTAAGGACGCCACTAGCAATTCCGCCCTTCTCGTGGACAAAAAGGTGAAAGGGTTTGCTGTAATTGGGGGGGCGGAGAGACATGGAGGAGGCCACACTGTCCTTGAGTAACTGAAAGGCTTGGATCGTGTCTGGGGACCACTGCAAAGGGTCAGGAGCAAGGTTAGCAGTGAGTCGGTGGAGTGGTTTGCTCAACTCCCCGCAGGACGGCAACCAAGGTCGACAGAAGCCAATTAATCCTAAGAAACCTCGAAGTTGTTTCTTGGTGTTTGGCAGAGGGCAGTTTTGGATAGTCTTTATGCGGACTGGGTCCATTTGTCTCCCCTCTGGGGTTAACAGGAAACCCAGATATCGAACCTTCTGTGAGACCCACTGAATCTTGTTAGGGTCTACCTTGTGGCCTCTGGTGTGTAGGTATAATAAAAGTGCCTTACCATCGATGCGGAGGGCGGCTTCTTCGCGGTTACCTAGTAGGATGTCATCTACGTATAGGACTAACGTGGATCCCTGCGGACTGGTGAAGCCTTCCAAGTCGTGGCGTAGGCATTGGCTGAAAATCGTGGGGCTGTCTCTGTAGCCTTGAGGAAGTCGTTGCCAGACATAACTTTGTCCCTCCCAGGTGAAACCAAAGAGATATTGAGAGTCTGGGTGCACAGGAATGCTGAAAAAGGCTGATTTTAAGTCAATAACAGTGAACCACTCAGCATCCCAGGGGATTTGGCTGATGTGAAAAAGGCTGATTTTAAGTCAATAACAGTGAACCACTCAGCATCCCAGGGGATTTGGCTGATGATAGTAGCTGGATCAGGAACTACTGCATGAAGAGGGACCACATAGTTATTAATAACCCGTAGATCCTGTACAAAGCGCCAACGAATAGGGTCTCCGTCCTTTTTAGGAGGCTTTTTGACAGGCAGTATAGGGGTATTACAGGGAGTGCGCTGAGGGCGAACTAGCTTTTGTGCAATGAATCCCTCGACAATGGGGCGGATGCCTTCCCGGGCTTCCAGTGACAGGGGGTATTGGGGGACTGACGGGGGGGCTAAGGAGGGCTTCACTTGAATCCTTACTGGCTCTGCCGAAAGGAGCAGGCCAACATCAGTGTCAGAAATTCCCCAGAGGGTTGAAGGCAAGTCAGTGAGGTCAGGGGAGAGAGAGGGGGGTTTCCCAATTACCCTGAGCTGGGGCCGAATCTCCTAACACTGTCATCAATAATCCTACCCCTTCAGGAGTGCAGGTTAAAGTAGCCTCAAGCTTACAGAGTAAATCCCGGCCCATCAAAGGGATCGGACAAGCTGGGGAAAAAAGAAAACGGTGAGAAAAACATTTATCAGCATAAATAACATTTAGAGGCAAAGTGAGTCCCAGAGACTGTGGGTTGCCTTCCACCCCAGTTGCAGTTTTAACCTCAGAGGATAGCCAGGGAGAGGGGGCATGATTTAAAAGAGAGAAAGTAGCTCCAGTATCAATGAGGAAACAGACAGGCAGTCCCTGGACTGAAAGGGTTAGATGAGGCTCTTTGCTGGGAGGGGAGAAAGTGAGGAAAGAGCCGGCTAAAGACATTAAGGAAATAAGACCATCACATTGTTTGCCTTCGCCCCCGGGGTACCGTCACTGAGAAGGCTGAGTTTGTTGCAGCTGCTGCTGTTGCCCGTAGTTGATCCAGGCCTGAGGAACGGGCTGGGCTGGTGGTGCAGCGGTGTATTCGTCCCTGGTGTAAGTATCTGCGGATGCGACCGGACCCTCTGGGCGTCCCCAGGGGCATTCACGTTTAAAGTGACCGGGCTGTCCGCACTGAAAACAATTTCCTGATGGCTGGGGTTGCCAGGACCCTCTTCCCCGAGCACCCTGAAATTCCCTGCCACGGCCACGGCTTCTGCCTCGAATACCACCGCGAAAAGCTAAAGCCATCAACTTATATTCTTCCTTTTTCTCTTTCTTTTTACTACTTTCCCTTTCTTTCTCCCATGCAAAACTCCTTCCGAGGTGTGCCCCTCCAATTCCTCCTTATCCCTCTGCAGAGATTCCAATTTGGAGTCCTGCAGATTCCCCTCTGCGCTCTGGAGAGAGTCCCCTTGCGGAGGAATAGGGGCAGGTGCAGTGGGGATCAACTGACGAGTTAAAACACGCCGTGGTTTACACCCTTCATTGAAATAACATGGAGGGGGTTCACTCTCGGAAGAATACCTGACTGCCATAATTTTTAAAGATTTCCACAGCTCTGCTGCTGTGTCCCAACAAAACCAGTAACATAACTGTCCCGGATGGTCTTTTTCGATCTGGCTCCTTACTCCTCTTAAGGCAGCCTGTTCGAAAGAGCCATACGAAGGCCACCTCATCTCCGGGTCGGCCAATACCGCGGTATACCCAGTCCAATTCCTTACACACAGTGTGTACAACTTCCTCCTAGACATTCCTGTCTGTACTGGGAGTTTCCCTTCATTCCATAACTTATTTACAATCCCCAGCAGACTCTCAAGAGGCACGCTAGTCCCTTGACCCATGGTGTCTGACAGGAGCCCTCCAACTGGCGTTTATCCTGCTGTCCAGTACACGACCCTCAATATTGAATTGGCTGGGAGAAATCTCCCGTGGCGCCTGCCAATTCGTATATGAGTGGTCTGACCACTGGACAGAGGCACTGCACCAGAAGGAATCCCGGACGAGCCCCCAAATTGTTAGGTAAAAAGCAAGTCCTACTCACCTCTCCAGCACCCGAGTTTGTGCGGAGTTGGTATAGGGCTCAGAAAACTGTCAGAGACCAGACAATAATTCGTTGATCAACGGGCTCACACCATCCTTAGCTTAAGAGCAAAGCTTCGGAGTAAGTGTGGCAAGTTTATTAGGGGTGAGCATCAATGTTTATACACAGAAGTAAACAAAGTGATTAACAGATCTTAATGGTCATGCATAATCAATCAAGATTCTAATTCATTCACCTAAATTTGGGTTATTGCTGATTATACACTATATGTATCTTATGACTTTAAAAACAAACTTTGTATTTGTGGATAATCTAATCAGTATACCTAGATGTACAGACACTCTTTTCTCAACCAATGTACTATATATATATTTTTTAACATTAGCTTTAATAAAAAATTTAAATCTGAAAAGCTGTTAGGGTTGCCAAATGAACTTTGATGGAACTAAGGGATAATCCTGACTTCTTAAACTGTAGCAGGTACTCCAGAATGAGCAGAAGTGGAGCATATTCAGGAGCAGTATTGTGGAATTGAGACCAGTGGTCAATCTTGTCCACTTTTGAAGATAAGTAGTCCCAGTGGAAACTTTTCTACTATTTAAAAATACATATTGTACTATTGCTGAGTGGAACAGAATGACTCTAGCCCTGCAAACCATCCAGGACCCACACCTTTAGGGGAAGAATGCCCAAGTTGGGATGCATCAGGCATCCTGGAAGAGAACTTGAAGAATTGTTGGGAGATCTGTCAGAGGATAGAGGGTGAGATGAAACAGGTAAGGGAACCATGTTTGCCTTGACCATGTTGGGGCTATCAGAATGATACTGACCTTGTCCTGCTTGATCTAGTTTATCACCTTGAGGGTGAAAGGCATCGGAGGGAAAGTATGTCCAAAAATTTGTCCAAAAATCCCCAAACCCTTACCTCCTGGCTTGAGGGCACAGTTCAGGGAGTAAGGGGTGTCCCAAACAATTTCTCTGACTAGCTAACTAAAAGATGGCACACTCACAAACTCTGTGAATGATCCTCAGGTTCTGAGATGACTCTGGACTCCTCAGTCACTGCAGATGGCTAATAATCATTGCTGGTAGGTGTCCTCTTTATGCAGGAGTCAGGCTGCTTCTGGTGCCAGGATTTCCCCTCACCACAAAGGGGTGCAGGGCTCAAGGTGCAGATTACAAAACTATACTAAAATGTAAACTTGAGTCTCCCACCCCAGCACTCAGACACACTCACAGCAGACAGACGCCCTGGACTAGCAACCAGAGCAGAGCCTGCCATGTGGTAGCTGATCTGACCTAGGGAGCTGGAGAGCTAACTCGACTGGGGGAAGTTTTCCTAACAAAGCTCCACAAACTGGGAGTAACCTTGGAGAGGGAAAGGGCGAAGCTGAGGGATCTTGCTTTCAGGTCTCCAGAGGCCAGTACTCAGGGAGAACCCTGCATGCAGGCTTGGGACTCACCAGCTCCCTACCCAGCCAGTTCTGCCCTTTACCAAACTGGCTTCTCCCCTCTCCTGAGCAAGGAGGGAAGGGCATCTCCCTCCCTATTGGTCAGGCTAGCTCTTCTTCTCAGGCTTTCACTTGTCACATCATCTGACTCTGCCCCCTCCTCCATGTAGGCACATCTGCAATCCTTCCTCAAGCCAACAGGGGCCTCTATTGTTCTAGATAGGGTCTCTCCTCTCTCCCTCGTTGTTGCCAAGAAGACTCTGAGTCTTCCCTTGGCTTCCCCTTTCTACCAGCGACAGTGTGCCTCTGTCTAGGGTTGCCAGGTGTCTGGTTTTCAACCAGAAGGGACCCTGGTGGCTCCGGTCAGCAGTGCTGACTGGGCTGTTAAAAGTCCAGTCAGCAGTGCAGCAGAGCTAGGGCAGCCTCCCTGGAAGTGGCGACATGTCCCCTCTCTGGCTCCTAGGCACAGAGGTAGCCAGGGGGGGCTCCACACACTTCACCTGTCCCAAGTGCCAGCTCCACAACTCCCATTGGCGGTGAAAAGTGGCCAATGGGAGCTGCAGGGGCCAGTGCCTGCAGGTGGGGACAGCACGCAGAGCTCCTTGGCCATGCCTCTGCATAGGAGCCAGAGAGGGAGACATGTGACCTCTTCCAGGGAGTTGCCCGAGATAAGTGCTGCCCAGAGCCTGCACCCTCTCCCATTCCTCAACCCCCTGCCCCAGCTCTTAGCCCCTTCTCACACCCAAACTCCCTCCTGGAGTTCGGACCCTGAACCCCCTCCTGTGCCCCAACCCCTTGCCCCAGCTCAGAACCCCCTCCCACACTCTGAACCCCTCAGCCCCAGCATGAAGCCCCCTCCTACACCCTAAACTTGCATCTCCAGCCCCACCCCAGAGCCTACACCCCCAGCCGGAGCCCTGACCCCCACCCTCACATCCCAGTCCCCTGCCCCAGCCCAGAGCCCCCTCCCAGACCCTGAACCCCTCATTTCTGGCTCTATATTGGAGCCCGCACCACAGCCAGAGCTCTCACCCACTTCTGCACCCCAACCTCTGGCCTCAGCCTAGTGAAAATGAGCAAGTGAGTGAGGGCGGGGGAGCGTGAGCGACAGAGGGAGGGGGGATGGAGTGAGCAGAGACGTGGCCTCGGGGAAGGGGTGAGGCCTTGGGGAAGGGGAGAAGGTGTTCAGTTTTGTGTGATTAGAAAGTTGGGAACCCTACCTCTCTCTGAGCTACCAGCACACAGAGCCCCAAGAATCTAGATAACCCCCTTAGGGGTTACACATTGCAGAGATCCTTATGTGATGCTTTATGCTCAAATTCCACAACTTTATTGCCTTGGTGCAGAGGGAAGGGGCTCTCACCACTCCTTGCTGATTGACAAGTTGAGTTCAGGAAAAGTTTGATGTCCTCAGCTGAATACCTACTAGACATTTCTGAATGATAGGCAGTTGATATACTTTCAGGATATTGCTTAGTTTATGCAATTGAAGGAACAAATGCACTCCTTGTTTACCTATCTTAGGAGATCTCTCTAATTCTGGGTGAAATTATCCAGGGAAATTGAAAAGTAAAACAAGATGTGCAGGAGTTTTTGTTATCAGCTCTGTTGGACTGATTCCTGTCTCTGGCGTTCCCAATTAATTTACCTAATTTAACCTTTAAACATGCAACTTCTTCTCCTCCCACATCTTTAAATACAAGTAACAATTGTGACTTTTTCCCGACTCTTTAAAAACTTCTGCCTTTGGTTTGGCATTGGAAAGAATGAAAAAGGAAAGGAAAAGTTCAAGTACCGTCAACTGGGAAGTGGAGGATAATTTTACACCATTTATAAGCACAAAGTTGGTCTCTTTTAATCACCACAAAATATAAAATTGCAAAGCATTATGGATAAAAATACTCAACTCACCGTTTAAAACTGGCTGATGCCTGTCTATGCTATGCCCATTTTATGACAGCACTGTTGGCATCTCGTATTAATAAGCATTACAAATTCCTTCCTGCGTTTAAAAAAAATCTACTATATTGACATATCTAGTTCTTGTATTTCTTAGTTATGAGTCCTGCGTTATGTTAAAAATGTAAAGCTTTTTTTTTTTCCAATAGTGGCATTTCACTCTTAAATATGATGACCATTATTACAGTATGCATAGAACCATGAAAGTTTACAATATTAAATATTTGGCAAAATCTTTTATTCATCTTATTTGCCATAGCACAGTGTGATGTGATTAATAATTATTTTTAACTGGCTGCTAAGAAGGTGCCATATCAGTTTTGTCATGTGAATTAGTTGTTACGGTAATGATATAATGTCAACTATTCCTTGCAAGGCTGCTTTAGATCAATTCTATAATTAATCTGCTTGTTATTTATTTTTCTATAATTATGACTATATTGGCATTACCCTATAGTTAGTACTTGTTTAATATTTCTGATCTACTGGTATAGATTTTTTTGCACAAAATATTTTTCCAATCATCTTTACAACTTTATTAATGAGAATGGGATCATTTTACTCAAATAATAACTAAATATTCATTTGTATTTTTCCACTACATTGTTCACAATTTATTTTTGAAAAACAAACAAAGCAAAACAAGTGCATTTATAACAAGTTGCTCTTTGACTGCATGAATTTGATTTGAGTTGATGGTATTTGCTAAGTCTGTATAACTGTGCATATTCCCTTTAGATACATGGGACAACTATTGCCATAAAGTAAATGTCATAACAATGGCTGTCTTGGAGCTGTTTCTCAGCAGCAGGAAAACATAGTTCAGCTGCTAAAAAAAAGATTCAATATTTCTCCTCAGTTATCCTAGAATTAATGATTTATTTGAAATATCTTTGTTTAGACTTAGCATTAAGCAAAAGCACTTTAACATTCAGTAAAATTTAAATGATAGGTGAATGTTACTCTACCCATACCAAGCACAAGTATTTGGAGGTGTGGAAGGATTGGGAAAACCAATCCTACCTAATCCAGCAGCCTGGTATTGATGTTTAAACAATATTTTATACCCATAATAACTCTGATTTCTCTTATATTGTGAATATTCAAGTGTTACCCTGAGGTTTGGACCAGACTATAAGAAGTTAGGGCCTGACCTGATTCAAGCTCTGTAAAGCTAAGCAGTATCACCAACTCCAAACATTCAAAAATCTTGAGTCAGGCCTCAAAAAATCATGGACTGATTTATAAAATATGTTTTGGTATTCTTTTATTTGCCTTCTGGTTTCTGAGCCTTTAGAGTGCCCTCCGTTCATGTTTTCAAGCTTTTCTCTGCAACCATAAGGATTAGAAACATACTTCACAAATAATCACTTGAATCCAGGTTCTGGTAATTTAAGACAAACACCAAAGAGTGTAGGACACTCAATAAAACAGTGATAGCTGGCAATACTGATTACAGATACTATCTCTGCTGCTGACCAACCTATCTGAGGAACAAAAAAGCCTAGGGCATCCATGGAGATTTCCTGTGTGTTTTTTCTACTACCTAATTGAAACCAAACCTGCACACAAGCAAAGGAAAAAGCTGTTTATACCCGGCCTCACATTGGTTAGGATTTGCTAGGGGAGGGGGCTATTGTGATGTCCTGTCCCTTTACATGTTTGAGCACCTTCCCCAGTGAAAAGCCTCAGTTTCATGTTGGTTTCAGTTTTGCAGACAGAATGATAAAGGTTTCCCATGGCTGCTAGCTGTGTTGAACTGAGCTCCTCTGCTTCTGTCTCTATCTCCTTCTCTGCTGGGTCCAAATACGACAGCTCTGGTGGCTTTAAGCCATCTTTGTGAAGTCCTGAGTCTGGGCTGCAACAGGAGCCAAAGACGCCCCTGAAGTAATTTATCAGAGGGGTAGCTGTGTTAGTCTGGTTCTGTAGAAGCAGCAAAGAATCCTGTGGCACCTTATAGACTAACAGACGTTTTGCAGCATGAGCTTTCGTGGGTGAATACCCACTTCTTCGGATGCAAGATTCTTGCATCCGAAGAAGTGGGTATTCACCCACGAAAGCTCATGCTGCAAAAGTCTGTTAGTCTATAAGGTGCCACAGGATTCTTTGCTGCTTCTGAAGTAATTTAGTCATCCCCCAAAGGCTGTGTACGTTAGAGTAGCCTGTCCTTACCAGCCTATGGGCAGACATGTTGCCTGCAATCTCCTCAGTTCTATATGCTGCAGCCCCACCATTCACAGAACCCTCGCACTCCCAGTCCTGCTCCTAGCATAGCCTGTATGCCAGGGCTTATGAGGCGGTCCTCTAAGGATAGCCTGTAGCTGTCTTCCTAAGTTCTTGCACCAGGGAATTCTTCCCTTGCTCGATCTGGGGCTTTTAGGGCTCCCTTATGCTGCTCTGGCACTTTTATCAATTTTTATGTTCTTCAAAAGATGTCCCCACCACAGTCTCTTACAAATGCTTCAGTCAAGGGGAGACCTTTACATGTGGAGCAGTCAAACAAAGATTGAGAAATCTTTTTTCATTCTACTCTCCTACTTCTGATTGCCTTTTTCTTGATACTTTGGAAGGTGATCTCTAATCATTTCATCTTTACAGAATTCACTCAGACAATTGTATAGTTCTTTATTGAGTGAGTGAAGATGGGAAGATTCCTTCCTGACATCAGCTGGCAATTAATTTATGCCCTGAAGCATGAGAATTGAGTTCCTTGGGAACTTTTAAATTTTCACTGTTCATGTTGTAATCCTGCTAAACTGTAGACCTATAACGGGGTTTTCCCTTTTTTGTCAATAAGGTCTACTTTTCACTAACCTTTCCTAAACCTTTTCATCTAATTACTATTATAGTCACCACTTTTACAAGACTATGTTACATTTTGTACAAAGTATGCCTGGTGAGATATCATTTGAAAACTCATAATCTGCTGAACACTATTGTACTGGTATAATATGAGTATCAACATTGTATGTGAAGTTATAAGATTCTGCTGTATAGCATTGTTATAACATGCTCCAAGGTTAAGAAATGCAGGCCAAAACCAGTTTTTCAGAGACAAAGACACATTCACATGCTAGCCAGGTGTTCAAGAGCTATCACCTGTTTAAGCAGTCATTCTCCAGCAACGGGAAGGCGTGAATAAGAAATGTATATTCCATCACAGAGACGGGTCAGACATCACATCCACAAGAGACTACATGTTGCCTGTGCCCCAGCTGGGGGTAATCCTCAAGGAGGGGAGGGTGGTATAAGAATGAGAGACAGTGGCCTCCAATTTACCTTTCTCCTCCTTCATCTCTGCTCATGACATCAATGACTCTCAAAGAACTGAACCTGGGGGGGGGGGAGAAAGAAGTCCTGGGCTGAAAGGAGACTCAGCATGTGAAATTTACTGCAGCAGAGATTTATAACATGACTTCACAGATTCGCTTTGGGCTGTGTGACAGAGCGCTGGGAGCCAACAGCGGAGCCACAGCAAGCTGGTCACTTAAACATTAATTAATTCCTCACCCTGTCACAGGCTGAACCTTCTCACATTCAAGAGACAATGATTTTCTCCCCTTAAACAATGGAAACACTTAAATCCCCACACGAAGCTTCACTTTAGAAAGACAGACTCTTAACAAAATAGGATCCTAGCCTGTCCTTTCTGTTCAGGATGACTAGTTTAGCAAGAACTTCACAATGAGATTTAGGTCACTGCTTTTGTGGTGAATGTTCAGTTGCAATGTGATAAATCTATGAATGCCATGTGATCTAGTTATGAGACAGACTACATAACTATACTAGGGTTAGTGGAATGTTTATTATATACTTTACTAATTTATTCCAATGCAGGACTGTTTATTTCAATGGAGGAAGAAGAAGATAGCGCCAAGAAAAGAACACGGCAGCACAAACTTAGAAGACAACGGGGAAAGCTATTAGCTTCGAGGACCTTACATATTGTCTCCAACAAATTGTAAGGTTTGTTTTTCTAATGCTGGGAACTAACAGACCACAGGCCCGGTCTTAAGAAAGTGGGGGATGAGGGTGGGGATCAAAAAGACTGAGCAGCTTTTAGAGGACACACACTGCAAACCCAAGCGAGGGAACTAGATTTATGAGTTAAGGGAACAGATGATGCTACTTAGACCCTAAGGTTTGGGGATGGGGGGGATGTCTATAGGAAGTGTAGACCTACCAGGATCTCCATGTGAAAGACACATAGACCTTCAGTAAGCTAGGAATGGGTACCATCTATTTGTTATTTTAAGATCCGTTTTCTTGAAATGCTTTTGTTCTAAATAAATGATATGTTGCTTTTAGGAGGCTGTGTGGTACTGTATTAACCACTGGCATTACCACAGAGGGTAGAGAAATGCAGGTAGTAACCATGAGTCAGACCTCTTTAGGTAACCATTGTTAATACAGAGAGAGTTAACTGGTAATATCATGTGCAGTTCCTTGACACCCCTGTAGAGGGGTGGATTAAGGAAAGAATGTCTGCTTTGGTTTGGGAATTAATTGTGTCTGTTTATCAGTTAGACTTCAGCATTATTTGAATGTTTTTTAATATAATGTTTTAAATTATATTATAAAAGGGGAAAATATGAAGCTAGAAGAGGTCAACATGTCACTCCATTGATGTTGGCGGTTATTTCAGCACCAATCTGATATAAATAATGACAATACTTATCAGTAGATCCTAAAGCACTTTACTAAGGAGGGAAAGTGTCATTATTCACATTTTACAGATGGGGAAACTGAGGTCCAGAGAAGTGAAGTGACTTGTGAGGTCACACACCAGCTCAGTGGCAGAGTCCAGAATAGAAATCCAATGGCCAGTGCCCTGGACTAGACCATGATTCTGGATTTGGCCTGAACATGGTTTTGATGTCACTGGGACATGCATTTGCAAAGAAAGGTGGAAGCTATAGGCAACCCGGTCAAAAAGAGTACAAGTTGTAGCAAAGAAGATACTACTCCAGGATCACATAATGGAAATGGCAAAGGTGAGGGGTGTCATTCATCTCAAAAGACTTGCCTTTTTCTTTTTGTTGTTTTTCCATTCTAGATGAAAAAAGCACCACCTTCCAAAAAAGATGTACTTAGAGGCAAATGTTTCCTTTTAAAAACAACATTGAAACAAAAATGGAGCAAAAAGTGATCAATTGAGGCTGCATAAGGAATACTCTCTAGCCCTGTTCAAAAACGGTCACAGGAGTTTTCTTTTTAGACTAGGGGAAGTGTGTCTCTTTCACTCTTGTCTGTCTCAGAAATGACTGAACTGTTTGAGCTCAAAGTTTAAAATATATTGGCCCTGAGGCAGAGAACAAACTGAAAATTTCAGCTTTGAGAAGTTATGAGCATTGGGGGTGGGGGAAATCATTTTGGAACCTTAAGAACAGCAGCCAGTTGCTACTACTCCTGCTATAAGGCTAGATCTTGATTTTAGGCACAGCCCAGAGCAGGGGGAGGTATGTATGTTGTAGCACTCCAGCAGAAGCCCCAAGAGGCACTGACTCAGAAACAAGACTCTGAATCACATTGCCTTCCCTGCATCAGAAAATGCCTTACCAATGGTAAATTACAAACCCTGAACCTGCACTGGCCAGGAAGTGGAGAGGGGGAATGAAGGGTTCACCCAGTCCCTACCCTTTCCTATTTCAATAAGCAGATGCGCAGCTCTCCTTAGTCTTATGTGCCCCCAATCTGGGATGGAGGGAAAGGTTCTTACTTCCTGCATTGGTGTGTTGTCTTAATTGCACAATATCTTTTTTGCTATATCTTTACTTTGAATGACCCATAATTAACAGTGAAAATGGAAAAATTACAGAAGAGCTCAAAGTTTGTCCTATTAACAAAAGTAATCAAATGTGAACCATTGGTCTTTTGCATACAGCTCTTACATACTGCCATGCTGCCAACATTCAAACCTTTTATATGATTTTAACACATTTTAATGCTTTTTTCTCTTTAAAACCAAAGAATTTTCTACCTAGTTTTTGCATCTGTTGGCAAAATATCCTGCAATTTTTTTTCTCTAGAAGCTTGCACTATATTTTATGAGGATCAGGAGTAGTTTCTTTGTCACAGATTACTATGGTCAGGCCCTAGTGTAAAAAATCACCTTCTCTAGTTTTTAAAAAAGTCTTTTATAAAGCATCTTTCAATCTTAATCTTTTCATCTAGAGGAAACACCAGATCTCATCCAGATGACAAATGAGATTGATGTGTTGTTTCTATACTATCCACATGAAAAAGGATGCTTAAAAATAAATCTACCAAGAGAAACAAATTTCCACATTAGACTACAAAAATATTGGCGTTGGGGATTTTTGAAGGATATGCAATCAGTGAGTCCTCTTAAGCCACTTAACATATTTCAACTTACGGTAAGTGCTAGCACCTTAGTAGAAGCCAGTGGGCATTACCAGATTTCTAGTACTATTTAGTTAACCCTTTTGCAACTGAGGGAATGGAAAATTCTTTGTCACAGGAATTTTATTGTGAGTTTGGAACAAATACTAATATTTAGCTCATTTTAACAATGGCTATCAAATGCAAATTGGCTCTCTCAAAGCCTGTTTTCACAGGTATCAAGATACAGAAGTATTTTCATTGAGTGACTTTGTTGTGTGCTTTTTGCCATAACGTCTGGGTGCACGGTATAGATTAAATGCAACCAGATATTAAACAAAATTGTTCCTAAAAGACAACATATAACAGCCCAGTTCCTTCTACAAACTCTCCAAAGCCATTACTTGTTGCATTAGCTTTTGAAGGTATGGCTACACTACAATAAATCACCTGCAGCATGGCTGCAGCTGGCCCGGCTCAGCTGACTTGGGCTAGCAGGGCTCAGACTACAGACTAAACATTTCAGTGTAGACATTTGGGCTCCGGTGGAAGCCTAGGCTCTGAGACTCAGCAAGAGGGGTGAGTCTTAGAGCTTGGGCTCCAGCCTGAGCTTGAACATCTATACTGCAATTTTTACTCCTGTAGCCCAGCCCTAGTGAGCCTGAGTCAGGTGACCCAGGCTCTGAAATTTGGTGCAGTGCTTTTTTTTGGTTTGTTTTTTATTGCAGTGTAGACATACTAGGATGCTGTATAAAAAGACAGATAACCAGTTACCCTAATACAGTCACCACTGTTACAAAGTTGCAATAAATCTTGTACAAAGTATATCATGTAAAAGATGATCAATGGAAAAGTTATTGAGTGCTAAGTATGATCCTGTTTAAATCCCTTGTGACAAAGTTCCTCCTCTAACTTGGTGGGTCCTGTGCTTATTGGCAGATTTGCTCACCTCAGTGATCTTCCCCACAGTCTGGGTCAACTCCTCCTGTGTTGGATCAGGAGTTGGGAGATTTGGGGGGAACCTAGGCCCGCCCTCTACTCCAGGTTCCAGCCCAGGGCCCTGTGGATTGCAGGTGTCTATACTGCCTCCTGTAACAGCTGCATGACAGCTACAACTCCCTGGGCTACTTCCCCATGGCCTCCTCCAAACACCTTCTTTATCCTCACCACAGGACCTTCCTCCTGGTGTCTGATAATGCTTGTGCTCCTTAGTCCTCCAGCAGCACACCCTCTCAGCTCCTTGTGCCTCTTGCTCCCAGCTCCTCACACACACTTCCTCTCCTCTGGCTCTCCACCCCCTGACTGGAGTGAGCTCCTTTTTAAACCCAGGTGCCCTGATTAGCCTGCCTTGATTGGCTGCAGGTGTTCTAATCAGCCTGTCTGCCTTAACTGGTTCTAGCAGGTTCCTGATTACTCTAGTGCAGCCTCTGCTCTGGTCACTCAGGGAACAGAAAACTACTCATCCAGTGACCAGTATATTTGCCCTCTACCAGACTTCTGTACCCCACTGCTCTGGGTCTGTCACATCATGTATCATCTTTGTATATAAAGTTATGAATATTTGCTATGTGTTTGTATCTCAGACATGTTTTCTTGGGTGATGCTCCAAGCCAAATTTGCATCTAGACTATCCAGCCTGCTTGCTGGCCCATTAAGGAGAATCAGCTCGCCCAGTGAGCCCCTCCTGGAGACGTTTCAGAGAGCACTGAGGCATTGGCTGCCCATGATTCAGCAAGACATGTACGGACATGTGATCTAAGATGCTATCTTTTGCCAGTAACTTTTCATTCACTCAGGCTGAAAGTATAAAAGGAGACAGTAACATCATTTCTTTGTCTTCATTCCTGCTCCATATCTCTGGGGATGATTTCTAACAAAGGAGAGCTTTGAACAAAGGACTGATGACCCCCAATCTAATGGGTGAATCAGAGAGACTTAGTACAAGTTAGCAGATTTACCAACACTGCTATGAACGTGATCTATAGATTCTGAAATCACTTGTATGTATATGATTCATTTAGCCATTTAATAACTCTCTTCTTTTCTTTTTATTAATAAACCTTTTGTTTCCAGTTACTGAAGAACTGGCTACAAGCTAGGTATTGGTAAGCTCTAAACTATATATATTGACCTGGGGGAGTGGCTGATCCTTTGGGATTAGAAGAATCTTATGTAGGATGAATCTGGTTTTTGGTGAGTTTTCATAATAAAGACCAGTTGTCTAGGTGGTGATGGGGGCTGGATTGCCTAAGGGGACTGTTTTTTGGCTCCTTGTTAACCAGTGCGGTGATACAGGAGCTCACTTTTGTTACTGGCTTGGTGAACTCTAATGTTAGAATAACCACGAGTTTTGGTGTTTATATGCCCTGCTTTTTAATCAGTCTGTCCTGAATTGGATATCTCAGCTGTGACCCACACCAGGCACAGTCACACATACCTTAAAGGTCTAATTCTGATGGAAATTTGGTGGAAGCAAGTTTGCCTCCACCCAAAATACCTTCCTCCATACCTTACCCCACTGTGGGGTTCTCACACCTCCTTTGAAGCATCTGGTACTGACCACTGTCAGAGACAGGATACTGGACTAGAAGGACCTTGGCTCTGATCCAGCATGGCAATTCCTGCACTCCAATAGTAAATTGTACATATGTCCACTCCCACCCCACCCCACCCACCAGCTTCTTTTTTGGCCAACACAGTGGAACCCTGTGACCTCACCAGAGGACTTGTGGTATGGATGCGTAATTACCCGACATTCCCTTCAAACACCATTCAAACAAAACCATAGAAGAAGGGTCCTAGCCAGCTGTGCTAAATCCATTGTGAGTCTTGGGGAAGAAAAAATTGTTGGCATTTGTTACCATTCCATAAATCTTGAAGACTTCAGAACATTGTATTTTTGGTCTGGCAAAGATAATGTCAAAGACATGTAATGGTTAGGATGGGAACGATGTAATTGAATAAATGATATGCTAGAATATATTAAACAACATTCAGGTATAACACAATTATAACAGGCCCAATTGTAACCTGATAATAACAATGAACCCTAGACCAATTTAAACATAGATAGCCTATGTGCCCTTCTGGAGGGAACACACCCTTCAGCAAAAGTGTCTTGCTGGTCTGGTGGTTGTTTTCCTCCAGTTGGATCACCCATTCTCTTCCGTCTGGATTTCTGCCCTCTCATTTGTCCTTCAGAAGCTGGATAACTGATTTCCCCCATTCTCTCTGTAAATGGAAACCTGAGTTATTGCTCTGTCAACTGCATGTCTGTCATCTACAGGCCATGGGGATTTTTCTGGCTGCATTTTTTGTTCCCTCCTTGAATCTACTTAACAGGAACTCCAACCACTAACTGCTCTGTAGATATCTGTAGCCCATATCCACCTACACCATTGGCAGTACATGACTCCCACATTTGGGGAGGCAGGGTGTGAGTGCTGGAAGCTCCCTAGAAGTGTGTGGGGGGGGCCCACTGGCACCCAGATATGGCCCTGCCCTATGCCCCACCCCTGCTTTGCTTCCTCCCACAAGAACCCGCTCATGCTCCACCCCAGGCCCGTTCTCCTTCCCTGAGGCCCCACCCACCATACATGCCTCTTCACCTCCTCCCTGAGGCTCTCCTGCCTGCCAGACTACTTCATTCTATGATCTCTTCTCTCTCTAGCTAAGCAGGGTTAGTCTGGGTCAGTACATGGATAACCAAGGAACACCCTGGGAGTCCCTTGCTGGCGATTGACTAGGTGGCAGGCTTCCTCTGGGCCTTCAGCGAATTTACATCTCAGGCTGGTATTGAAGGCTCTGCTGGTGGTGCAGTATTTCAAATATAGGTCCTTTTTGCAACAGTAGACTGGTTAATGTCCATGTCCTAGGTACATGCTAATGTAGACTATCTACATTCTAGTTACTTAAATTCCCCTCAGAACCACATTTTTGCATGGTATTTTTGCTTAATGCTGTACGTTACTGTGCAGTTGGGGTACTGCACCCCAGATGTGGCTGCATTTCAGTGATGGGATCCTTTTGGATCAAAAGTACTGTTTAAACATGAGATTATATGATTATTAGAGCTTGTTGAAAATTTTCTATGGAACATTTTTTCATCAGCCAATACCAATTAGTCAAAATAAAAACATGTTGTGGGAATGTGTGGATTTTGATGAAAGTACATTGAAAAAGTGGAAATGAAGCATTTTGATAAGGTCAAAACATTCTGCTTGAACCATATCAGAATGGAACATTTTGATATGTTTTGTTTTAAAATTCTTCTTTGTTTTGAAATTGATTTTATTTTATATTTTTAATTGAATGTAATTTGATATTTCTAATTAATTTATTTTATATTTTATAAAATACTGCACAGTAAAATATATGTAGCTCCCACTATCCACCCAGTTACATTCTTTAGAGCCACTCTCCATATGGGTTTTGATGGCGAGGCCTGGGTTCTTCTGGATCTTGCCATCCACTCAGCAGGATGTACCTTATTTTTCTTCCCATATAAATTTATTTGGCGGTGTCTCCACCCACCCCACCCCCTTGATCCTTCCTGGCAAAGTCACCAGGGCAGCCTGGGAGGAAAATTCTAATCACACGGTAACCCCCACTTACTTGCCAGATAGTTGGAGACTTCCAAGAAATAACACAAAAACATACAATGTATTTAACACAGTAATTATATTAAACAGGAGAGAAATATAACATAGGGTAAAACATGATTCTCAGGATCCCTCGTGCCCATGCTGATAATACCCATGAATTTCCCTAGTCACTTGTCTTGTATAGCAAGTGTAAAATTAGTGGCTCATTTGTATGCATACTTAGTAGGGGCCCTTGATGACCTGTGACCACGATATCTTCTGTGCAGTACTTAGCAACTTGGCTGACTGGGCTCACTACAGTCCAAGAGACTCTCAAGTGGGATAAAGTGGTAAGTCCTCTGAAGGTTTAATAGGCAACAGGTAATAAACGCCCCAAATTCTTACACCCTAGTTTGAGGACACAGTTTGAGGAGTAGGGGTTCTCCCAAACAATTTCCCTGACTATCTAACTAAAAGATTGTGACGCACAACTCTGTGACAGAGCCTCAAGTTCAGAGATGGCTCTGGACTCCTCAATCACTGCAGAGGGGCTGATGATCGCTGCTGATAGGCATCCTCTTCATGCAGGAGTCAGGCTGCTCTGCCAGGATTTCCCCTCACCACAAAGAGGCGCAGGACTCAAGGTGCAAATTACAAAACTATACTAAAAATCCTAACTTTAGTCTCCCATCACAGTGCTCATACACACTCACAGCAGGCAAGAAGCCCTGGATTAGCAACCAGAGCAGAGCTTGCCATGTGGTGATTGATCTCACCTAGGGAGCTGGAGGGCTAACTCAGCCTTGCTCAGGCTTGGTGGAAACTGGAAGTCACCTTGCAGAGGAAAAGGGGCCAAGCTGAGGGATGATGCTTTCAGCTACCCAAAGGCCAGTTCTCTGGGGGAACCCTGTATGCAGGCCTGGGACTCACCAGCTTCCCACACAGCCAGTCCTGCCCTTTCTGTGGCTGGCTCCAGACTATGCCAGAATGGTTTATCCCCACTTCACTGCTCCCAAGGGAGGTCATTGGCCAGGCTAGTTCTTATTCCTGGACTGTAATTTGCCAACAGTTTGACTCTGCCCCCTCCTCCGAGCAAACAGGGGCTCCTGTCACTTTAAATAGTGGCACGCCTCTCTCCCTCTGGGTCACTTGGCAGACTCTGAGTCTGCCCTTGGCTCCCCCTCCGTACAGGGACAGTGTGTCTCTCTCTGAGTTACCAGCACACAGAGAGCCCAGGAACCTACTGCTCTTTGGTGGGTTACATATAAAATTAAATACTACCAAATACATTAATGATCTAATGATTATTAAATGATTATTAAATGAGCTATGGTAATTATAAAGAGATGCACGTCATCTCAATACCTACAAATTGTGAAAGCACCTAGTATAAGTTAAAAAAACCCATCCCTTCTACTGTAGCATAAGTTTACATACTTATGTCTGTCCTTGAACAGTGGTGATTCGAACCAGCATTCAGGCAATCCACTCTTTCAGGAATCTCAGACAAAAACCACTGCTCAGTTTCCAGGCAGTAGCTCAGCCTCAAGATTTGACTCTCATTAGAGAGCTTAAGGTAGAAAACAAACTTTCTTACTGCTTGCCACAGCTCCCTTCCAAAAGAAACTTTATCACGAAACTAACAATGCAACATTTCTTCAAAGACCACATTGCTTGCTAAGAAAAAGAACCTATCAGAATGTGCAACATTGCCACCCAGTGACTCCTGCCATAATAATAATCATAGCTGGAATCAGCTTCACATCACATAAACATGAGAGGACAAAGAAACGGACAAAGATATATGTTTTCTGAAACTACAGAATATAAGGAAAACTTCTTGGGGCACAAACCTCATCTATGTTTTTCAGTCTTGATATTTTCTCCCCAGCCTCCATGTGTGGCATACTGGTTTTCATTCGGTCATGTCAGAGCCACAAGATACCTTAATGAAGAGAGATAGAGAGATTGATGATGTATGTATGCATGTATGTACATGTATTTACTAAAGTTACCCAAAACTAAAGCCTTGGGAGTGCATAACTCAAAACTTTCACTTGAAAGGGTTGTTACCCATAATTCATCTGAAATCTCTGAATGCTTTCCTCCAGGTAATGGCAATTTGTGGTAAACACATTTCTGTATTGTTTAGATAATATGCATCATAGCACTACCAGGCTAGTATTATCAAAAACAGCTGCAGTACTAAATACATCCAAGAAGAAAACAAAAGCAGTCAAGAAATATCATCTTCAATGAGCTTCTGTATACTTTCACTGCAGAAAATGGTGACACATTTCTTGACATAAAGCAATCTAGCCTGCACTTCCCACACAGCTGAATCAATTATCCCCCTCAGGGATAAAGCCAAATACTTCCTATTGTTCATGTAAGGTATAACACTCCCTTCCTCCCCCTCTTCCCTCAATAGTAAGCAGCCTTTCAGACATGAGTAGCATAGCTCCCTTCCAAATGATGTTTCTGAACCCTTAAGAACAAACATTTGCTGTTCCCCTTGTACAATCCAGTTAAGGGCTCCACCAGTTCTTACTACTGAACACTGTAAAAATTATAAAGGGACTTTTAAATGTTCCCAGCAGCACAAAGCAGCTGAAAAACTGCAGTCGAGGATTCCCCTGACACAAGATAATTTTCAGGCGATGCAGAGCTGGCATAAATTGTCCTTATGCCTTCATGTAGGAGGCAAAGAGGAGAGGTGTCATGTCTTTCTTAGATTAACTAAATAATTGAAACCCTCAAGTATCTTGTATGATATTTTTGCAGCTTCCTGTTTCTGGGAATAACCTATTAGTCTCTCTCCATGTGTTTCAGCACTTCCATTACCAGACCACGCTAAAATTAGGATGAACCCAAAATGAAAAATAATGGTGGAAAAAATGTTCAGTCTGAAGTTTTTGAACCTCATAAAGTATGATTTGGATTTGGTCCTAGTTTTCAGTGAAAGTTTGTATTAGTGATTACTTTACATGGGTTACCCATCCCTTGGAGATTTCTACCAGATGGCTCTGTTGTGTACATATAGATGCAAATTCTTTACTTCAGTACCAAGTTTTAATGTATTAATTGAAGTCTCCTAGTGCGCTGGGACAAAATGGCATGGCATAGTATATTTTGTACAAAAGTAGAAGCCCTTATCTTGAAGGTGGATTTTGACAATGTTGGAATGTCTCCTTTGTGTTTTAGTAATTACTTTGGTGTCTTTATGCATACTTTATATTTCAGCTCATATCTCTTCATTTCTTTTCCTAGATCCTCATCGCACTGATTGCATCGATTTCCATTTGTTTTTTCAGGACTTCTTGGCAGTTCCCACCATACTCTCTTATTTAATCCTTGACCAGTCTTGCTGCACTAAACCCAGAAGATTTTTGAACCATGAATTTGAATGTTAATTCCATCCCTGGAAGGTTGCATTTACAAAAGTATAGTGCACATTAATAATCTTAGCTCTTTCTATGCAAGCTGAGACTGAGGGTGTGTAATTAGCATATATTGTTTATTTTACTTAACAAATAAGCTTTGAAAAGCTGGACAATATTAGCATCTGCTGATGGATCTAAGTGTTAGGGATCTCACAGTGACAAAACTTTGTGGAATTTCATAGAAACATAGGACTGGAAGGGACCTCAAGAGGTCTTCTAGTCCAGTCTCCTGCACTCAAGGTAGGACTACGTCTTATCTAGACCATACCTGGCAGGTATTTGACTAACATGCTCTTTAAAATCTCCAGTGATGGAGATTCCACAACCTGTCAAGGCAATTTATTCCAGTGCTTAACCATCCTGACCATTAGAAAATTTTTCCTAACATCCAACCTAAACCGCACTTGCTGCAATTTAAGCCCATTGCTTCTTGTCCTATCCTCAGATATTAAGGAGAACAAATTTTCTCCCTCCTCCTTGTAACAACCTTTTATGTACTTGAAAACTGTTATCATGTCCCCTCTCAGTCTTCTATTCTCCAGACTAAACAAACCCAATTTTTTCAATCTTCCCTCACAGGTTGTATTTTCTAGACCTTTAATAATTTTTGTTGCTCTTCTCTGGACTCTCTCCAATTCATCCACATCTTTCCAGAAATGCAGCGCACAGAACTAGACACAATACCCCAGTTGAGGCTTGATCAGTTCAGAGTAGAGTGGAATAATTATTTCTTGTGTCTTGCTTACAATACTCCTGCTAATACATCCCAAAATGATGTTTGCTTTTTTTGCAGCAGTGTTACACTGTTGACTCATATTTAGCTTGTGATCCACTATGACCCCCAGATCCCTTTCAGCGGTACTCCTTTCTAGGCAGTCATTTCCCATTTTGTATGTGTGCAATCGATTGTTCCTTCCTAAGTGGAGTACTTTGCATTTGTCCTTACTGAATTTCATTCTATTTACTTCAGACCATTTTTCCATTTTAATCCTATTCTCCAAAGCACTTGCAACCTCCTCCCAGCTTAGTATTGTTGGCAAATTTCAGGAAGTCTGGTCTAGTGGTTGAAACTGAGGCTGGGAATCCAGAGATCTGGGATCTATTCCTACTGAAGCTCCACCACAGACTTGCTGTTTCACTTTGGTCAAGTCACTTAATCTCTTTATGCCTCAATCACCTTTTCTGTACAATGGGATAGCAAAACCTACATCCCAGGTGCATTGTGAAACTTAATTCTTTAATGTTTGCAAAGTGCTTTGAGATTGCAGGATAAAAGTTGGGTTACAGAAGTACAACGTATTAAAGGGTGCCAATTCAGACGTTCAGTACCATGCATTTTTCAGTGACTCTTTACAAAGGAAACATTTCTAATCTGCATCTTGTACTCACTCATAAGAAATATATATTCATTGCTCCTGGTGGTTCCATCTAAGTATCCCAATAGAGCTCCATTCCTACTCTTTCTCTGATGAACATGGAGCAGCACTGCCTCTACATGATAGATTCCATAATTAAAGTTTCACTTATTGACCCTTGTAATTGTCCACAATGTAGGTATTTGGCTGCCAAAGCAGCAACGTAACAATTTAGTTTTCTCTTAAAAAGTCATATGGAATTCATATTTCAACCTAAATATTTCTATAATTTGATTAGTTCTAAAATTGTGTGTGATTTGCTACACCAGCATATCATTTTCAAAATCAAATGACATCAAGACCTGTCCTGATGTTTGATGCTTTATTTTGTTAAACACTCTGGCTCACTAGCTTCCACTGCTGCATGGGGATTGACACCTTACTAGGTCTCAAAGTGATTCATTTCTTTATAACAAAGTAAATAGGTAATTGGAATCTAGTTTTTTTTCTTCCAAATGGAATATATGAGGCCACCAAGACAGTTCCAAGTGCAAGCAGGGTCTGAATGAGCTTTCCTCTGAGATCTAGTGATGAGCTTGGGAAGGGGACTTCATGAGCTGACTGTGTTTGCATGGACATGCCTACCCTGCCTAGGTGCTCAGCATGATGGGGCTACTTTGCCCAAATCACTTTTGGCTGGTGTTGGATCACAAGTCACTTTGTTATTGGGGGCAGGAGTAATAAAGTATTGTTATCCTTGCTGTGTGAATCAAGGGGGGCAGAACTGTGCTTGGCATACTCTGATTGAGGGGTTCACCCACCCTCAACTAAACTGCACTCGCTATGCAGGGGACAGGGGTGCCAAAGCCCAATGGAGTTGAGAGAAGGTGGGGACAGGTACTTATACTAGGGGGTGTAGGTGCTGCTAAGAGTTTTAGATGTTATTTAAACCTTTTTTCTCTACTATGTAATAACAGAGCTGATTAAAACTCGATTGAGAGTCTTTTATTGAAAACCAATAGAGCTGAAATCACTGTTAATTAAATTTAAGTGTTAGACCTGCTTTGAGATAGTATCTCTGATGCAAGAGACTTCCCAGTCTGCACTAGCTCCCCTATGAACTGAAATCACTGAGAGCTGTGTTAAGAGGTAGGATCTGAAGAGACTGGAGCAAAGTGGCAACTGAGTAGCCAGCAATGAGGTTGATGCCAGAATGAGCGCCTGGACAATGGAGCGATCAAGGTGCCTTCCCCTGCCAGAATGGTAACGTGAGCTCATGCAGATGAACTTCTGAACTCTGGGTCCTCACTGACCAAGGATAATGGCTGTGAGTGGGTTGTGGTGGGGTTGGGGAGAAGAGAAGGGCATGTTAAAGGAATTTTTGGTTGTTTGCCTTAAGAACCTGAAGCAAAAGGACACTGCCAAATGTCCTTTGGGGTATAGGTTTTGTCCCTGGTTTTATGCTTATGAATCCTGAATCCTGCTTGAGGGAAAGTATTGCCTCTTAGGGTATGTCTACACTACAAGACTATTTCGAATCAACTTAATTCGAATTTGTGGAATCGACCTTATGAAGTCGAATTGTGTATCCACACTAAATACACTAGTTTGACTGTGCGAGTCCACAGTAACGGGGCCAGCGTCGACTTTGGAAGCGGTGCACTGTGGGAAGCTATCCCACAGTTTCCGCACTCCCCGCTGCCCATTGGAATTCTGGGATTTCCCCCCAATGCATGCTGGGGGGGAAAATGTGTCGAGGGTGGTTTTGGGTAACTGTCATCATTGAACCGTCAATCACGCCCTTCCTTCCTCCCTCCCTCCCTGAAAGCGCCTGCGGGCAATCTGTTCGTGCACTTTTCTGCTCAGTGACAGTGCGGGCGCCACAGCACTTTGAGCACGGATCCCACTGCAGTTATGGCCGTTGTCAACTCCTCGCACCTTATCGTCCACCTCTTCCACAGTCAGCTGCTGAGAAATAGGGCTACTTTTCAATGGTGCTGCGAGCACTGGTGGACCATGGGGGACGTTTTACCAACATCAACGTCGGGTGGCCAGGCAAAGTTCATGACGTGCGTGTTTTCAGGAACTCTGGTCTGTTTAGACGCCTGCAGGAAGGTAGTTTCTTCCCGGACCACAAAATAACTCTTGGGGATGTGCAGATGCCTATAGTGATCGTCGGTGACCCAGCCTACCCGCTAATGCCCTGGCTCATGAAGCTCTGTGCAGGCGCCTTGCACAGCGACAAGGAACTCTTCAAGTATCAGCGAGCAGTGAGCAGCGTGACCTGTGACTGTTCAGTTTCTTTACAGAGAAGCTGAACCTGCCCCTGTTTCTTTACCAAGTGACTGTTGACTATCATCTGCAGTTACATACCCCGCCCACCCCACTTCCCCAACTTCCAACACACGTTTAAAAATAAAATACATGTTCCACTGTAACTTTACAAAGGTTTCTTTATTGATGACTTTGCGTTACAGGGTTGAAACTGGGACACGGACTGTGCTGGGTAGGGTGTGCGGTGATGTAAAGACCGCCTGTAAACTCGAGGAATGACAGGCTCCTGCTCCCAGAGCGGTCTGCAGTGCCGGACTGGATGTTTCAACGGAGCCTGCCATCCCTCCTTTTTGGGACTCTGTGTGCGTGGGCTATGTGGCCTTTTGGCGGGGGAGGACGGATACAGATTCCTCTGCTGCGTGGCTCTGTGGTCCAGGACAGGGACCGTTGCATGAGATCTGTAACCCCCTCCCCCGCTACAAAGTCACGTACCCCCCCACCCACACAGAACCTGCAAACCACCTCCCATACCGACCAGGGTGCGTACTGACTGCAGTGTGTGTGTGACCTGCTGCTGATCCTGCCCCCATGTCTGTACCCTGGTAAAGGTGATTGTCCTGTCAAATTACCAACCCCCTTCCCCCCCTTCAAACACAGTCTCCTCTAAAAGAACATGACGGAAACAGTAATTAACAGAAAAGTATTTTTTATTATCAACTAGACAGTTAGGGGATGAAACTGGGATGGGGGCTTGGGTGAGGCAGGAAGGAAAGGACTTCTCAAAATTTAGGGTATGAGAGCTTTTGGGTACTTGAGCACTCTGCTGGGGTGCAGTGACAGTTTTCACGGCCTCTGGCGCCCCTCCTTCTGGTTATTTTGGGTGAGGGGGGTATGGGACTTTGTGGCGGGGGAGGGCGGTTGCAGATACACTGCAGGGGGGCTCTGTCCTCCTGCCTGAGGTCCTGCAGAACATGCACAAGGCGCAGGAGCGTGTCCGTTTGCTCCCTCATTAGTCCAAGCAGCGTTTGAGTCGCCTGATTGTCTTCCTCACGCCACCTCTCCTCCCGTTCGCTGTGTGAGCGCTGGTACAGAGAGAGGGTCTCCCTCCACTGGCTCTGCTGGTCCGCGTCGTCTCGGGAGCACCCCATAAGTTCAGCGAACATCTCGTCCCGTGTCTTTTTCTTTCGCCGCCTAATCTTTGCCAGCCTCTGTGAGGGGGATGCTGTGGCGGGTCTGGAGACAGTCGAAGCTGTGTGATGGGAAAAAGGGAGTGAATTCCTTGCAAAGATAAATTTTTGCGAACAATGAACACAGTCTACTTTGTCTCTGTGAATTCTGGGTTGAGATCCCAGTGCCTGATGGGGCAAAAACTATTTTCGCGGGTGGTTCTGGGTAAATGTCGTCAGTCATCCCTTCCTCCGGGAAAGCTACAGCAGACAATCATTTCAAGCCCGTTTTCCCTGGATTGCCCTGGCAGACGCCACAGCGTGGAAACCATGGAGCCTGTTTTGCCTTTTGTGCCTGTCACCGTATGTGTACTAGATGCCGCTGACAGAAGCGGTCCAGCAGCGCTACACAGCAGCATGCTTTTGCTTTTGCATGCTAGCAGAGATGGTTACCAGCCATATTGTACCATCTACCATACCATAAATTGGTAATAAGATGGGCATGGTTACCAGTCCTTTTGCACTGCACCATTTGCTGCTGTCATAAGTGCCCCTGGCTGCTCTTAGCCAGGGGCGCAAAAGCCAAAATTGGGAATGACTCCCTGAGTCAATCCCTCCTTTTTGGTATCTAAAAATAGAATCAGTCCTCCCTAGAATATGGGCAAGTGTACTAGAGAACCACTGTATCAGAGAACCAGAGAGCACGGCTGCTCTGTGTCAGATCCTGCATAGATTATGAGCTGTATGCTATTCACAGGGGGTGCTCCTGCAACAACCCCACCTGTTCATTCCATTCTTCCCCCAGCCTTCCTGGGCTACCATAGCATTGTCCCCCCACTTGTGTGATGAAGTAATAAAGAATGCAGGAATAAGACACAGTGACTTGTTAGTGAGAAATGAGTGGAAGGCAGCCTCCAGTTGCTATGATAGTCCAGATAGGACATTAAGGAGTGTGGAGGAGAGGAGCCCAGCATCCTGCTGCTAGTCCAGGGGCAATTGAATCTTTTCTTTACACATGAAGGGTGGGGGCTGATGAAGCTCAGCCCCCTTTTGCTATGATGACGATGGTTATCAGCCATACTGGACCATCTACCACGAAAAATTAGGACCAGGCGCCCTTGATTGACCTTACCGATGCTAGTCGGCATGGTTACCAGTCCTTTTGCACTGCCCCATGTGCCAATAGGCTGATGATGAGGACGGATACCAGCCATATTGTACCATCAGCCATCCATAGCGTGGGGGGAGCAAGGATGTTGGTGTTCAGTGCTGCACCGTCGCGTCTATCTGCAGCATTCAGTAAAGATAGGGTGACATGTAAAAGAGTCAAGAGAGGATTGTTTTCTCTTTCACTTCTGGGGGTGGGTGGAGGGCTGAGTAAATTGCCTAGCTATGCCCTGACCCACCGCGGACACTGTGTTTGACCCTAGAAGCATTTGGAGCTCAGCCAAGAATGCAAATCATTTTCGGAGACAGCAGGAACTGTGGGATACCTTGCGTCCTCAGTCCCCCCTCCCTCCATGAGCATCCATTTGAATCTTTGGCTTTCTGTTACGCTCGTCACGCAGCAGCGTGCTGAGTCTCTGCTATGCTGTCTGTCCGGAGATTTTTTACAAATACTTTGGACCAGGCATAACATTACAGTAATTCCCCTAATTAGATGCAGGAGTCTCCGAGCGAGATCACCCTGAGGACGGTCACTGAAGGAGATAGAGAGCGCATGCTGCGTGAAAGCCAGCACAAACCAGGGCCCTATGCAGCCATGCTCGGGGAGGCAATGCTCCCTGAGTAGCTCATGAAAGCCTCGCGCGGAAAACTGTGCTACCACGGAGCACCCAATAAGGCAGCTCTCCCCAGGAAACTCCTGCGGAGGCTTTTCGATTATCTCCAGGAGAGCTTCGTGGAGATCTCCCAGGAGGATTTCTGTTCTATCCCCATATATAGAGAGACCTCCTTTTCACATACTTCAGATTCCTGTTATATTAAGAATAAAAGTTTGCATGGTTAAAGCACTTACCGACTGCTTCTTCCCCTGATTCAGGATCTGGGTTAATGGCCGGGGACGGTTGGTAGGGGATCTCCGTGACGGTGATGAAGAGATCCTGGCTGTCGGGGAAAGCAGCGTTGTAAGCGCTGTCGCCTGCCTCGTCGTCCACAAACCCATCCTCATCTTCCCCGTCCGCGAACATCGCTGAGGAACTGGCCGTCGACACTGTCCCATCGTCAGAGTCCATGGTCACTGGTGGGGCAGTGGTGGCAGTCTCCGTAGCATCCGTTTGCCGCTTTGATTTTTTGGTAGCCTTGTCTGGGGTCCTTGATTTTCATGCAGCGCTGCATGGCATCCCGGCTGTATCCTCTGTCTCTCATGGCTTTGGAGACCTTCTCGTAGGTCTTTGCATTCCGTTTTTTGGAGCGCAGCTCCGAAAGCACAGACTCCTCGCCCCACACAGCGATCAGATCCAAGAGTTCCCGGTCAGTCTATGCTGGGTCCCTCTTTCTATTCAGAGATTACATGAACTCCTCTGCTGGAGAGCTCTGCATCGCTGCCGGTGCTGCTGAGCTCGCCCCGATGTCCAACCACGAAATGAGATTCTAACTGTCCAGACAGGAAAAGGAATTCAAATTTTCCCGGGACTTTTCCTGTGTGGCTGGTCAGAGCATCCAAGCTCGGACTGCTGTCCAGAGCGTCAACAGAGTGGTGCAGTGTGGGATAGCTCCCGGAGCTAGTAAGTTCGATTTGCATCCACACCTAGCCTAATTCGACATAGCCATGTCGAATTTAGCGCTACTCCCCTCGTCGGGGTGGAGTACCGAATTCGAACTAAAGAGCCCTCTAGGTCGAATTAAATGGCTTCCTGGTGTGGACGGGTGCACGGTTAATTCGAATTAACGCTGCTAAATTCGAATTAAAGTCCTAGTGTGGACCAGGCCTTAGAGAGGCACCCAAAGGCTTATGTGTAATTGTCCCAGGTTACTGGGTGTGGGCTCTAGCTGGTTCTGTGTTGCATTATTGAAAAGGAACCCCTAGTTATTGAATCCAGCTCTTGTTGGTGACAACTCCATCTGGCAGAAAGGTTACAAAAATGCTGATGAAAATGTGGTAGCTTTATTAGATTTCACCAAAATAACAATACCCAGTGACACAGTGGTTTCTGCTGGAAGTCTCTCCTGTAATGACCCAATAGAACAAATAAAACTTATTTGATTTTATTGGACTCTGAGGGCTACTCCATCTTCCTTCTCCTTTTGATGGCAGTGACATCTGCCTTTGAGGAGATTCCCTATTGGAAGTGGGGAGGAGGCAGGGGATACTCAGGCAGCCACCTTTCTTCTGAAATTCAGCCAGGGACTGGAAGCTTTAATTTTTGGATGAGTCCATTGATGGCAACTTAACTGGTACAAGCTACTAAGAGATGCACTAAAGAATCATCTCTTTCAGGAGTCCCCAGCCAAGTCTGCCCACTCTCTGGGCTGAGTTAGCTGGCTCTAGGCCCCACAGTGGTGTGGGGCTATGTGCCATTGTGACCTCTTACACCACTGCAGATTTTCCAGCCCAAGAGCCTTATAGCCAGTGTAACTCAGGGCTGATTTATAGCTCTTTCTGTTTAAATTGCTGGCGTTATATTTCCAGTGGATTTTGGTTAGTCTGCCAGTCAGAAAAACCTCTTCATTTTCCTCTGTAGAAGGGGAAACTTAGCTTCCCTAAAGTCGCACTTTCATTATTGATAGAAACAAATACATATCAGTGTTCAGAGTATGATGTATTTCATACAGTGAATTATAAATGCTTGATTTAGAGATTTCCCTTCTAAATAATCATGGAATGATCAGCAGCCAAGATGTTCTCTTATCTACTGAACTATAACTAAGACATACTGTTAAATAATTGCACTCAGCTTCAGTTATCTGGATTTTACCTCTAGCTGATAAGAACCTTCAATTCTGTTCCTATTAACATATGAAAGGCTGCTCCCTCACCCACTGCCATTGATATATAAGATACTATTAGTGTAGTTTGGCTTTCTAATCTACTAACCTGTTCACACTGCTGACACCTCTCTGTTTTGACAAAAATCCACAAATACAGTGGTTTAGAAAAACATAATATTGACAGCAGATAAGACTTCAGGGGTTATATAAAAAATGTAATGAAAGATCAGTAAAATATAAAAATGTGTCCTGGATTTAGCTTGTGTAGCTGCTACTTTCTCTAAAATTACACACTTGCCTGCCTAGTCTTGAACAGCTGGTAAAATATTGCAAATAGTGTCACCTTTGAGCTTTTAAATAAATTTGCTCATGTTTCATTTGTGTTTTCAAATTCCATGAACATTCATGCAATCAAGTTACTTGCCATGAATGTTCATGGAAAATGAGTCTCATGTCCTAAATTTTCACGTATGAATGTTCACTCTAGGGGCAGCATCTGACGCCCATTGAAGTTAATGGAAAGACTCTTGCTGACTTTAATAGGCTTTTCTGATCACAGCCTGGAAGTGTTTACATAATTCTCCAATGAAGGAAAAAACCTAGATGGTATTATTTCATCTGGCCAATTGTAACTGCCCAACATAGCTCAAATATCAAAATACTCCCAGAGAATTGTTCACAATCAATAGATGGATTTTTAAAAAAAAAAAATCACAATAAATACTCTTTCTTGAATAATAAAACCAGTGAAATCATGATCTGCTCTCTGAGAGACTGTTGGCAGAAACAGACTGAGAGCACCAGATATATTTTCCATGTAGGATTATTTATGCTGCTATAGTTTGGAGTCCTGTTTTCTAGTTCCATGCAGATCTTTTCTTCTAAATGAATGTCTGTTTACTTAAGGTTTTGTGTAGTGGGCCTATGGTTGTGCATGTGTTTACAGAACATTTCCAAAGGAGTGGAAGTTCTTTCATCATTTCCTATCTGGTTTTTCTTTTCAAGTATGCTCAAAAACTGTTGTTTCCCTAATTCTCATTGAAATTAGGATTCTGCAGTGTGCAATACTTCCCTATTATATTCCTGGAACAATGAATAACTGCTAATGATTGGAAGCAAAACAACTGAAATAAGGTGTTTTCTAAAATGATGGTTCTAGTCAGTGCGTCTGAAATAAACAGAATGACATATTTATGGGTATTGTGTTCCTAGAAGTATAGAGTGAGCCATAAGAGATTGTTTTCATTCCTGTACCCTCTGATGCAGACAGATGATGGGGCCAATCTGATACAACCCTTAGCTTGTTCTGACTTCCAAATGGCTGTTCTTCTCTGCATATGTGACAAGTAGTTTACTAGGCATTAACAGAAAAATACTAGATTTAATTTTGAACTGTGTTTGATTAATATGGTCGATCAAAGGCAGTGATGTCATACAGGGTGAGGTAATTTATGTGCTGTGGTATAAGTTGATTGGTATTCAGGGAATGTGCAAAACTAGTTTATGTGGTGAGAAGGAATAGGTGATGTAGCAGGACTAGTGGATAACACTTAACTGTACAATAAAGCAGCCATAATCACCACCTAAAATATACTATCATGGACCAAACCCAACTAAATCATCCCAACCAGGGCTTTGTCAAGCCTGACCTTAAAAACCTCTAAGGAAGGAGATTCCACCACCTCCCTAGGTAACCCATTCCAGTTCTTCACCACCCTCCTAGTGAAAAAGTTTTTCCTAATATCCAACCTAAACCTCCCCCTCTGCAACTTGTTAGTTGCTTCTCTTTCTATACTCCCTTTCACTTCCTCCATGTGTAAGTTGCACTTCATGTGCACCTCCAATGAATGCCAATTGCTTGTATGCAAAGAAGACCCTTCATGTGCAGATATCCTCATGCTACATGCAAGTAAGGCACTAGCTGCCTCTGTAGGACTGGCCCCTTTCCCCAGGACTCAGGATATGGCTCAGTACAAGGGCAAGATGCATGTGAGGAATTGACGGGGGGACTGGGTGGGCAGAGAGTTGGGTATGAGTGAGGATTAGGCAGGGTCAGGGCTGGGTGAAACTCATTGGCACTACAGCTAGCCAACATTTTTTTTCCCATTGGCTTTGTTTTTAATGAAAATTGTTTTGTATTATTTTTTTCAAAAGATGTCTCTTTTATTCCTATGCAAGAAAACACAGCCTCTGCAATGATAGCCAAAGTGGGATAGGATTTTCCTTGAATTCTATCTCTCACCAACTCCTCCTATAGTTTTACCTTGTGAACCTCCAGGGTTTTGCCATGAAATGTTGCCTTATACCATGAGAAAATGAGCTGAAAAGAATTCAAATTTAGAAGTTTTTGGAGAATAAAGGAGAGGTTTTTTTTTTCACAAATATTTTCATGCTAAATGTGTCCCTTTTTCTGAGCAACTCTCTAGGCCTCCATGTTTTTTTCTAATCAGGTAGAACAAAACCACTCTCTTTTTTCAAGATATATTTATAAACAGAAATGTTTATTTAGACTGTAGCTGCAGGCAGAAATAGAGTTTAAAACTTATTTGATTAGCTTGAAAATGAAGTAAATGTCTTAAAATACCCTGACAACATTTCATTTATTTCTCTGATCATAATTTTATATCTGATTTTAACACCTTTAGTGAAATAGTTTGCATTGTAAGAACTACTAATAAAAACATATTATCTTGCTGTCCCCTCAAATGAGATCCTTATTAATTTTAGCTTGACAGAAAAGCTTTACCTAACAAAATGGACACCCGCTCTCACTGACATGACATGAACTATTTATTTGGGTGTTTAAACATTTTTATGAATTCTGGCTCCAACTTTAATATAAAAAAGGTTTACAATAGTTTTCTATACATTTCATAAGCAATTCTAGAGAGTAAGTCAATGCTCTTGGGAATTTAGCAGAGGGACACATACCAGAACTTGAATTATTTATTTGCTTATCTACCAGAAGTGATCTGTCATCATGAAGCTAATAATTAAATACATGTATCACCCATAAAGTTTTAATATAAAATGAACTGATATCATAGTGTGTCTGTTCTTGATTACTTTGTGACATGCACTATTTATATTTGAATCATCACGCCAGTTAGGTCTGAGTATAACCCTCTGACTGTAGGTGCCACTGGAATTGTCTGTATAACTTATATTTATCTGCACAGATACTGAGCCATGCCTTTGAACTTTATGGCTTTAAGAATTACAACCTTCCTCTCACTCTCCCCAAAAGAAAACAAACAACACAACAAGAGATGGACTGTGACATTAAAATCTGCCCTGGATTCATTAGCAGTAAGTGAAACAGAAAGCAAGCAAAGCTGTAGTACAGATTTCTTTCCTAAGCATGCTGGGAGACCAGAGTTATATAATGAGGCTCTAGGGCTTGTGAGGTATCAGCCTAGCTACGGCTCATTGTCCTGACCCCTTAGTGTTACACAAAACCTGAAACCTGAATCTCCTTCTTCTGTTCCATTCATTATGCAACATCCCTATGTAGCCGTACCACCACCAGAGCAAAACAGAGAATGATCTGTGACTTTGAGAACCACAGTTAATTATTTCCTGCTTCCCCTTGCTCCAAGGGGGAAATATTTTGCTAGAAATCCAGGCCAAAAACAGATTGCCCCCAGCTCTGCTGGCTGGTATATTGTGGAGGTGAAACCAAGGCTCCAACCATTCCTTCGCACTTATGTGGAATGAGGACCAGCAGCCCAATGGAGATTACTCTTCTCTCCAGCACTGTGATCCATGATGAATTTAGCCCATACAGGGGTATGACTTGTGCCTTGTGCTCCCTTCCTCCCTGTGCAGTGTCATGAAGGCAAGTCACAATCCTGCCATCATCTAACATCCTATATAACTTCCCCTATTTGATAAAAACATTACATTTTCATAAAGAGTGACAATATATTGGGATTTATTGTGGAAAAACAGAAAACACAAAACTAAATTTCCTCACCTTGAATGTGTAATTGCATTATCCTATTGAAAAGTGTAATATGTCAGGTAGGGTAGTGCTGAACATTTGCTGCTAAGCCCTAATAAATTAATCATGTCAGTCAGTCAAATATATGAGATGTAGATATTCTAGAAGAGAGAATATAAAACAGCCTTATTGTTACTGGCTCCACAAATAACTACTTGGGTCCCAGTTCAGGGCCACATCCAAGCTGTCTTCTATGTAGCTCAGAATGGGACGGGGGAGAAGTTGACAAAAGTAGCTGTATTTCACCTTTATGCTTCCTCAGTTGTGGTGCCAGTTGAATACTGGACCCAGATCCATCATAAATTAGAGCAGCCTTTTATGCCCAGCTAAAGGACTGATCCAGCTGGTAGGGGGTCACCAGATTATAGAAATTCTATGGCCATGCGCCCTTTCCCTAACTGTGCCCCCTCTGCCAAGCTGTGGGAGGAAGGGTGTTATAGGAACCACTCTGATAGTTTTGTGGCTCTGGGGGCATTCCTCTATGCTGGAGGAATACTCCCTAAGCCGGTTAACTTGCCAAAGCAGTATAAAGCCATTGTAGCAGGGCCAAGGAGCTTCCCTTTAATATGTAAACGGTGCTCTTTCATACACCACTGGCATGCCAGGTCTTATTAATGAAAGCAGAATTATGGTAAAGATTGTGAAAAACATAGGGTCAGCAGAGTCTGAAGCCATAGGTGGTCAACAGGAAACTAATGTATTAATTAATAAACCACTTCCATTATTTGTTTCAACCAGAAGCATCTTTTCCTTTTTTTTTTAAGTGCTTCATTTTAAGATCTGAGGTAACCAGTAATCATGTCCTCATCCATGATATCAGCTGCTTGTTTCCTTGGCAAAAGTGTTGTGTCTAGTTCAGTGATCCAGAATTCAGTCACACAATAAAGATAACAGCAACTGGGCAGCTGCCTATCGCTACACATTCTTAATCAGACATGAATGCATCCTGCCACACACACTGGATTTAAGACTCCTTTTATATAGCTGTATTCTGTGTGCTCAGTCTATGGTGATGATAAAGCAGAAGCTGCTCAGATGGCAAAGTGGAATGGAATGTGATTCTGCACATGACCAAAAGCACTATACCTTTCTCCAAAATTACAAAAATGTAATCCCCTACACACACAGCCAGAGAGATCTGTGACTAAACCTGACATTAATTTTGTGCCCTTAATAAAAATGTAATACAGAGTTCGGTGCAAATGACCAGATTTTGGACATATTTAATTAGGTGGGTCATCACATGACCATCATCCATCTTCATATTCTCAAAGATGGAATTTCTCTCTCTTTCTTTCCCTCCTCCCTTTATCTTCTCCCCTGCTGTTTTAGAAGAGGATTTCAAATGATTCAAGCTAGAATTCACAACTCCTGCACATAATACACCATGTTTAATTCCAAGAGTTCAGTTTTGCCTTGGCATTATAGTGTTTGGATTAAATCTGAATTTAAGGTTCAACTTCAAACCCAACCTCTTCACCCTTCCTTGATTAGTTTAGATTATGTTCTATTTTAGCAGCAAGAGATTAATTCAGGTGTCTGCTTCTGCTCAAGTGAAGGTACAGTACAGAACTGCTTTTGCTCTTCTCTCCTTATTCCCCCAGGGTTTACATTTATATTCCAAAGCTGTTTTAAGTCAAGAATTCTGTGAAGCTGCTTTATCAGTCCAAGAGTAAATGAGCCTTAAAAGAAATCTTTCTTTCAGCACAGATTCAAAAAGCTTTATTACCAGGATAGACTCCATGGAAATAACAATGCGATTTTACTAAAGATGCATTTAATAATGCGCTTGCAATAATAATGTTCTGCTAGTAAAATCTAATGCTTTATGAAGGTTGAAGAGACTTTTGCTTTACTGTTTCTTGTAAGGTGCAGTTCTAAATAAATGGACGTGAACAGTTTTGCCTGTATATCATAAAATATGAACATTCTGGGAAGTGGGTGATTATTGTTATTGGAGGAAAGGATAGCATATATCCAAACTTCCAGCTTCACATCCCTTGCATCGTGTAAACACCTTCAGGCGTGGCATCTGTTTGTTTGATATTTATTGTTTAGATTACAGTAGCATCCACAGTGAGCTTGGTGCTTTCCCAATACAGGGGAAGACATGGTGCTTGCTCCACAGAGCATGCAATCTAAAATGACAAAGACAGACAAAGAGTTGTTGAGAAAGGAATCCAACTTACGAGCAGAGTGTGAAGCCCCCGACATAACGTATCAACAGGGTGAAAAGGCAAACCCTCTCCCTTCCAAAGCCCTGGCTGGCTACAGAGTTGACAGGAGATCCCACCCTACTTTTTGCTGCTTGCTTTCTTCTGACTGGAGATGGGGGCGATGCTGTATGATCAGAGTTTGCATGGGCTGCTGGACAGGACATGTGCTGGTGCTGCTACTGGGACACAACAGGGTTACAATCTGAGCTCTGGGTTGAGGGAAAAGCTCAGGAAGTAGCCTGGGTGTGTGGCCTCTATGAGCTTGGTTAATACTGAGAACCATCATTTTGCTCAGCTCATAGAAGAAAATAGGTCCCTACCCCCAAGGAGTTTACATTCTAAATTACACTGACAATACAGTTTAGACTTATTATACACAGGACCAGCTGAAATTTGAATCTTTGTATTGATGAATTATCATTGATAGCTTAAATATGTCTAGAAATCACATGTTGAGAAAAATACATTTTCTGGACTGGCTGATATATTAAATATGTCATAGCTTTTCACTGTGATTTCACTAGAATTTTTGGCATCAGATTACGCATGGAGAACCAGTTGCAGAATAGTTAATATTAGTGGAAATCAGGTGGTCACCTCCTGGTTTGGAACACTAAATGTTTGTCTCTATCTCTATCTGATTCACTAACAATATCCAATTACTTATTGGCCAAAGCCTAGAATCCAAAGTGTTGGGTGTCTGCCAGCTAGTAGAATAGGCTTTAACTGCATCTCTAGACTTTGGGCTTTAGATTTAATAAAATAAAATAAAAATAATTTACTTACAATCCCTTTGGGGGGAAAAGTCATTACAATCATTCATCATAATGGGCTAAAGCTCTGTGACCATCCAGAAGTATAACACTTAAAGCAGATTTCCATCATTTTGAAAAGTTCTGAAGCTGAATCCTAGTTCTATTCAAGTTAATGGAACTTTTGCCATTGACTTCAATGGGACCAGGATTTGGTTCTAGGAGAATATAATGGGCCAACTTTAACAGGGACATAAATAGCTGCAGAATATATGACACTAGTCAATTATTTAGAAATGGGAGTAACTGGCAAGGTAATGCAATTTGCACTTTTGGGGCATACTGTGTGGGTGTGAGTTAAAATCTGGTGAAACTATTTTATTTTACATCTTCTTGTTAGATGTTCTTTTCCACTATCCCCAAGCTCCTTCTATCTCTTCTTAAATCTTATTGGTGGTACTCCATTTGCATAGTCACTGCATGTCAGTAGACCTGATTCTAATCGTGCCTACATTGTTTATGTGCTGGTATAACTTCACTGCCTTTAATGGAATTAATTCTGTTAGCAGAAGGATTGAGAGCAGAATCAAGCCCCAACAGACCACAAGTATTTTTTCACTTACATGCATTATCCCGCAATGTTACACCTGGGGCCATATCTTATTGTTGTTTTTAAGTAGAATTCCTTATTGATTTCTCTGGGGAGTTCATCTCAAAAGTCAATAACATGATGTATTCCTGGTGTGCAACTTACACCATTGCTTAGTTTGGCCTAGGGACTTCTATAGCATTCACATCCCATGGCAATAATACAGCAGTCCTAAGCACATCAGTATGTCTGCTCTCAGCTGTGCAAGTGAGTAACATGTAACTGATCTAGAAATGAATTAACTCCAACTGGCTTTACAGCTGTGGTTGAGAAGTGTGAATTGCCTGAGGGCAGGTCTACACTAAGGGCGGGGGTCGAACTAGGATACGCAAGTTCAGCTACGTGAATAGCGTAGCTGAACTCGAAGTACCCTAGTTCGAACTACTTACCAGTCCACACGCCGTGGGATCGAAGTCCGCGGCTCCAAGGTCGACTCCGCCACCGCCTTTTGCAGTGGTGGAGTACCGGAGTCGACCGCGGCGCTTCCGGAGTTCGAACTATCGCATCTAGATCAGACGCGATACTTCGAACTCCGAGAAGTCGAACTCACCGCGTCGACCCGGACGGTAAGTGTAGACTAGCCCTGAGAATCTGTAGCTGTGGAGTGCAAGAAGTGGGAAATTCATTTGTAATTCTTGCCTTTGACACTGTACTGTTTTCATGTTGCCTCCTTCAACAAGGTTGAGTTTTCCATTGGTCTGTCTCAGGCTAGGTCTACGGTACAGACCTCGCAATGGCATAGCTGTACCACTGCATCTGCTCTGTTGCACGTCTCCATGTAGCCGCTCTATGCCAAGTGGCGGTAACTATGTCAGCAGGAGAGTGTCTCCCACCGACGTAGTGCTGTAAATGCCTTGCCAGGTTCGTCACCGCTGCCAACCATGTCATGGGTCTACCCTCACTTGAAACTGGGGGGTTTCAAGGTGAGGACCCGCATGCCACCATGTCAAAGGTCTCACCCCCACTTGGAACTGTTGGGCTCCAATGTGGGGACCTGACTTGGTTTCCCTCTAAACTAAAATCCTAGTTTAGATCTAGTAAGCTGCCACCACTCAATTAGGAAATGTGAATTGAGACACAGTCCTTCCCCAAAATCCTAGGGGATTCCAAGAGCCCCAAATCCATGGAGTTCTTACACCCAGGAGAAACAAACCATTCCCCCTGCTTCCTCCCCCCTCCCTTTTCCTAGGAGAGATACCGGGATCTAACTACAGAGGGATACCTCCCCCTTCTCTTTCCCTGAGAATCCACCCAAGGAAAGACCAAACAAGTCCTTAATAGAAAAGAATTTATTAAAGAATAAAAAGAAAATACAGAATCTCTATGAGCCCAAGCTGGACACTCATAGGGTATAAACTTATCAATCTCTGGAGAGAATCCCCTCTCCCCCTTTTCTCAGTAAAAGCAATATCAGCAAACAGGAATAAAGCATTTCCTTTAGCAAACACACAATTGCAAATATAGAAATCAAATCATAAGACTAATTCGCCTTTCTAATTAATACTCACTATTAATTAGTAGAAACTACTCCAGGAGAACTTGGAGACATGACTGTCCTCTTAGATCCAAAAAGAGAACTCACAAAGAACACAGACAAAGGCTTCCCTCCACAGAGATTTGAAATTATCTCGTCTCTGATTGGTCCTCTGGTCAGGTGGTCACCAGGTACTGCATGTTAACCCTTTACAGGTAAAACAGACTTTAACCCTTAACTATCTGTTTATGACAGTGTCTCCCACCGACGTAGTGCTGTCCACACCGGGGCTTCTGTGGGTGAAACTTATGTCAGTCAAGGGTGTGGTTTTTTCACACCCAACTGACAAAAGTTTTACTGACAAAAGTGCTAGTGTAGACAGAGCCTTAGAGTCAGAATTTCTCACCTTCTGAGGCCTATGGAGCTCAAGGAACTGTCAATATTAGGCCCTATATTTCCAAAAAAATTTAAAGGTACATTGCATCATTGAGAAATCTTAGTGCAGGGGGACAGAACAGTTAAGAGGTTTTTTCTTGGTGTACAGAGATTTCCACTTCTAGGCCACTAGCTCAAATGTGAAAAAGTCAGTAATGACTTAAACTTGTCCTTATTCCCAGCTATTTAGAGCCTGGCACACTGTGCCTGTGTTATGTAGGAGGTCAGACTAGATGATGATCCCTTCTGGCCTTGAATTCTATGACTCTATGAATTGTGCAGTCACAAAGTGGAGTCTGCATAGCAGGTGTAAAATGGTATCCTCTTTACTTGATAGTGTTTTTATATCCTATTTATACTCACTTTGTGGATGGGTAAATGACTATGCAAGGTACAAGCAGTAGAGATTTAGACACTTGGCCTATGTCATATATTCAGTCCCACTAACTGTTTCATTTGTGGACAATCTCCAGTAAGAAGCACACAAATTGACCAATGCTCTGGGCAAAACCGATGTATGTTATCCTAGTGTTGTGTGAGGTTATATTGTCAATTCCTATAATATAACATTTCAAACATTTCAAGTATTCTTTATTCCTTTCCCCCCCAAAACCCAAGTGTGATACTGGCAGACTAGGTGCCAGCTCATGCCAAGGTCCCCATGTCTCAGCTGAACACAAATATATAACTAGAATCAGTCTGGCTCATGTGTGTGTTAGCATTGTTAAAATAGATATTAGACTTATAAGACTGTGTTTAGTGTTTAGATTTTATTGAATGCTTGTGAGTTACTTCATGCATTAATCTCACTTAAAACATCTGTATCACATGTTATAGGGTAATATTTGAGCAGTTGTATTGTGAACTTCTGTGACTGTGCAAGTCATCAGACAGGAGAGAGAGACACATTAATTAGTGTGAAGGGCTGATTTTCAATCTTCAACAGAAGGTGCTATGTCCTTCCCAACAGGAAAGGTCATTCAGTACCAGACAGGCTATTGTAGGATGTTAAAGAGGACAAAAGACGTTTGTTGTTCTGTTCTCACTCCCCCCTGTGAAGATAAATCATGCACTCCATCAGCTGAGTTTACAACTCAGAGCACCTGGCAGGACAAAAGCCCCAAACAAAAGGAATGAGGTATATCTATGCTGCTCGGGGGGAGGAGAAGGGGGAGGGTGGCAGGGAAGGGGGTGGGGAAGAATTTTCTAGGCATAAGCA
The DNA here is from genome assembly GCF_020497125.1 of Mauremys mutica. Taxonomy (NCBI): domain Eukaryota; kingdom Metazoa; phylum Chordata; order Testudines; family Geoemydidae; genus Mauremys; species Mauremys mutica. The sequence continues at coordinate 80,205,279 of NC_059074.1, read as the reverse complement.
AGAAATCCCCAGCTGCTTAGCTGGGTTAGCCCTCAAGGACATATAGAGCTTGCTGATTATAGAAGACTCTATTACCGTTTGAAACTCAAGATTGTAACTCATTTCTGTATGTATAGTTATCTGCTTTAACCTTGTAAATAACTATCTGGTTTCCTTTTCAATAAATCTTTATGTACCGTATATACTCATTCATTAGCCCATTTGTTTATAAGTTGACCAAGATGGATAGGTAAAAATAGCAAAAACTGTATGACCCTTTCATAAGCCAACCCTATATTTCAGGGGTTGGCAAACTTTGGCTCCTGGCCCGTTAGGGTAAGCCACTAGCAGGCCTGGACGTTTTGTTTACCTGGAGTGTCTGCAGGCATGGAGCCCCTCATGGGAACCGCAGCCACAGGGAGCTGAGGGGCTCCAGGTAAACAAAACAACAGTGTATTAGATATTCAATTCAATGATTCCACAGAGTTTAAAATAATCAAATTTTGGTGTAGACCTGTTTATAAGCTGACCCCCACTCTTTGATGTGTCACTTTTTTACCAAAAATATATTCGGCTTATGAACGAGTGTATACGGTAGTTTATTATAGGATTGGCTGTAAGTGTTGTCTTTGGTGTAGGATCTAAAGTGCAATTGACCTGGGATAAGTGACTGGTCCTTTGGGACTGGAAATAACTTGAATATTGTTATGGTTTTTGGTATAAGGTATCTATTACAAAGGTATACTCGCCTGGGTGGCAATATAGTTCAGAGTACCCAAGGAGACTGTCTCTGACTCCATGTTAAGGCTGTTACAGTGCCTGAGGAGTTTATGCATGATAATTGGTTAGTGAAACCTAAGTATAGAACTCACAACCAATTTGGGGTTTGTGTCCTGCTTCCTAACAGTCTTCCCTGAGGTTGGTACATGCGCCTGAGCCACAGCAGGTAGTATTACACCAAAAACCATTCACAAGCTTAAAATTCTCATAACTCCTCTCCCCTGCCCTGCAAATCGTTTAGCTAAACAAATCTCAGTGTAGTTCTGTGTCTCCTAAACCAATTAAGTGCTGTAAATAATTATGCAAATGACACCTCGTCTTACAGGCTTGTCTCTTTGGAAAAAAGGCTGATCTCAAGAATCACTTGTTTATTAGCCCATTTGTGGCAAAATAATTTTGCAGCATTGTGATTCTGTAGGTGTTCCATGTGTGTCTGTAAGTACATTTCTGAGGCTTGTTATTAAGCTAACCTCTGAGTAGGAAGGCAGATTTCTATGGAATATTAATGGAAGCATTTTGGAATTGTAAATAAACATATTTGTAGCAAGCTAGATGAAGAGCAGAACGATAAAAATTGTTATAAAAGTCTAATTAACATTTTAACTGTAAAAAGCCTGCTGCTTTGATACCACAAGAGAATAGTCTCAGACAGTAGATAAAATTAAATATTCCCATGTGGGTTTACTGCAGATGAAACACTGCCATCAATATTTAATGGAATGTGTCAGAATTTACCACCATTTGAAAGAATGCAAATAGGGGTTACCATAGAAATCACCTTGAAATCACCAGAATATTGCACAAAATGCAACACAAACTACCCCTCGTGAATCCTCGAAGGAGTTAGTCTGTTCTCTGTCTGCTACCCTTTCATAGCATTTTGATAAGAAGAGGAAAAAAGGAAAAGTGATTTTGTGCTGGTGTGCATGTGTCTTGTGGTCTGATATAAGCTGGCAATTGAAAGTGGGAAATAAAGATCCTTATACATTTAATTCCAAAACTACACTTGGTTACATTACATATATGGTGTCTCAGTGCAATTCCGTAGAATAAGTGTCATTGAATGCCTCCCCCAAATCCCAAACATTAAATACTATGGAAATCACAAATTACGTTTACATAAAAATCCTCATACCAATCTGAACATCCAAAACTCATAGAAACACATAACTAGACTTCAAAATTCTAGTTGCCCTGTAACAAATCCATCCACAATGACATCAAAGTTTATATAGTTGAAATTAAACATATTGTTCTCCACATAATTTGCATGAAGTGGTCCAAGATATCGCAGGGTCAGTAGTCCATGCCTAAAATAAAATAGCTTCCCCCACAACATCACATATAAGTGTCCATAATCTTTTCTTGGGAAATAGGATTTAGCAACAAAATGGATATTCCTTCCAAAAATGTATTGTCAGCTGTTTTAGGAGACCACTAAGCTAAGGAAAGACTCTCATCTCCCAGTTCACCATTATCCACATTCCCAGTTCATTCTCTTTATTCTGGTCTATGATAATTGTACATTTCTACACTTGATCTCTTAATAGCAACAACATTTTATTGAAGTATCTCATTTTCATTTTGGTAAACGTAATTATTACTGAGTCTCTGTCTCCTCTAGAAGTATAATCCTTTACTACTGTAGAATTGTTTTAGTCCACTCTGGGCAAAGAGTAGGGGACTAAGTGTTAATATTGCTGGTATTCCAAAAGGTTCTCTGCAGGTTAGACTCCCTTATTTGCCGTGGTAATGAACACAGTGTAAATAGCTAGACAGGTACTTGTCCATTTGAGGGTTAGCAGTTCTTTCCACATCAGAAGATGTGCAATGTTTGATTTTTTTTTCTGAATCTGCCTTCTCTGAGGTACTGGATCTTCAGAAAAAGCTGAAAAGCATTTATTGTTCCTGCTCTATATAATTGTGTCACACAGATTAAAACAATGGCCAGCCATCTTTCAATCTCATTTCAGAGGGGTAGCTGTGTTAGTCTCTTATCCACAAAAACAATGAGGAGTCCAGAGGCGCTTTAAAGACTAACAGATTTATTTGGGCATAAGCTTTTGTGGGTAAAAAACCCACTTTTTTCTGAAGAAATGTGTTTTTTACCCATGAAAGCTTATGCCCAAATAACTCTGTTAGTCTTTAGGGTGCCACCGGACTCCTTGTTGTTTCAATCTCATCCCACAGGAACATGAAGGTAGTATATATTAAGAGTGTCTGCTGAACCTAGGTTCTTGCACATCTGAGATGAATGATCTTATTGATACTTAGGTTCTTTATAGCTCTGATCCAAAGCCCAATTAAGTCAGTAGGACTATTTCTATTGATGTCAATGGACATTGGATCAGGCCTTATATTTAAGAAATGCTGTTAACTCTTCTATACTGCCCAGGCACTTCTACCTTCCTCCTGATTTGTTGAAGAGCCTTCCATGATCACCAATTCTGGAAGCTCAGAAGGCCCACTTGATATGGTGTTAGCTGAATATACTGGAGTTCATAAGTATGTAAACATCTAAGTTAACTATAAAATAGTTGGCAAGTATTAGGAGATAGTGAACAGGCTCAAGCAGAGGAAGTGACCTGAGCCTCTGAGTGGAACTCAAACTGAATCTTTTTTGAGGTTTCAAAAAGTTCTTTTAATTGCCCCCATTCACACTTTGAGGGACCAGCCTGGCCCCGGAGAATCTGTTCTTTTGGTATTTCCAGCCTGACTAGAAGCAGGAAGTACTGGAACCATTGCAAGGAAGTCTATTCCTATGAGATTGCTAGACTAATCTTGCAGGTTTAAGGATGGTTCAAATAGGCATCTGAATTTGTGAGTGCTTATCCAGTTTCAACCTCTGAACCTTTCGAGGTTGGCTTGCCATGGACAAATTTATCAATAGTACATTGTACATATTGGGCTGCATGTTTTGCACCACTCCTGTGATACAAAGAATCCAAAAAGGAGTAGCAGGAATGTAAACACCTTTTATAGTGGCTCTGCATTACATCCTTTAGGACTGATTTGCCATGGAATGGCACAAAGAAGACAGAGTGTACTGGTGAATCTGGCTCTTTGCTTCCCTCCACAGATTGTAGAATAAAAATATTTCATTAGATGTTGTGAAGTACCGTATTTTACTGGAGTTTAGTGTAGCTTTTAGTGTTTTCTTTACCCTTCTGAGTTGGATACAGCCACTCAGGATCTTTCTTCTAGCCAGAAGGAAGGGCAAAGGGCTCCAGGCTAGTTCTGCAATCAATGCTAATGTTGCTCTTTAGTCAGCTTGAAATAAGACCAGTCTGTTCCTCTGGAGTCAAAGATCCTGAAGTCATAATACTAACATCTCCCAATACACAGCACGGTGTTCTTTTAACTGTGCTTTAGGCTTGTACGCTTTTAAACTGTTTAGCTCAACTAAAAAAGTTCCCGACTTGTGGTGGTGGTGGTGTTGTATAGGTATTCAGACATTGTTACACTCCAAGAAATGCAGTACATCCAGAGCACGCTATGGCAAAGTGTAGTGGTTCTGTGGTTGTCCCTGCCCTTCACGCTTGGAGGGAGGCCACTCTGCCTCACTATGTCACACAGTCAGTTAGCAGGCTGGGGCTCTTGTCCTTTGGTCAGGGCAGCACAACACACAGTCTATGGCCCAGCCTCCTGGCTGAGCCAGGCAGTGATCTATAGCTCTGGCCCTTTCGGCTTGGGCAAACAGCAAGTTACAGTCTAGGGGCTCTGATCCTTGTGTGGGGCAGAGCCATAAGCCATCTGTAACTTCAGCCTTGGGGCTGGAGCTGACAGCAAACACAATCTGGGACTCTGACCCTTAGGCAGGGCAGAACAGGGAGCAATCAAGCAGTCTTTAGCCTAGTCCCCTGGCGAAGGCAGACAGTAAACACAGTCTGGGCTCTATCCCCCTAAGTGGGCAGAGCAGTAGGCAAGTAAGCAGTCTTTAGTCTAGTCCCCTGGCTAGAGCACACAGCAAATACCATCAATGGGACTGAAGTCTTTGGCCTGGGGTAAGCCACAAACAAGGCACAGTCCTTCTGATCTAGAGTGAGTAGGTTGCTGCCCCAGGGTTGGGGTCAGTGGCTGGGGCATAGGGGGACCCAGGCTTACTTTACTCCACTGGGTTCCAGCCCAGGGCACTAACAGTGGCTGGGGATCCCTCCGAAACACGCTGACTCATATTGTGACAGCACCACCTGACTAACGTCTGGTTCCCCTGGGCTACTTCCTCACCAATGGACTGTGGTAGGTCTGTGGGTCCTCAGCTTCCTCAGGGTAAGTGGCGGATGGGAGTCCCAGCAACTCTTCCCCACTCTGTTTCCTCTGGGGGCATGGCACTGCATGATCTGAGGTCTGGTCCAGAGTCCTGCAGCAGGTTATAGACATCTGCCTCCTTCACTGGCTGTGACTCAACTGAGCTGAAGGGCCCACCTCTTTTACTTCCTGTCTCTCCCCTTTGCTTCTGGCCTGCAGATGGGGCCAGCTTGGCTCTACCCATCAGGGAGAGTGTAGTGGTCCCTCCCCATCCGGCTTGGAGGGAGGCCACTCTGTCTCATTACACAAAGATTATATATAGAAAGTTCTTTGTAGTGATATAGTGTGACAGCAAGAAGGACTAATTGGCTGTTTTTTTGGTTTTGCAATCAAATTTAAAAGAAAATTCACTCTTAAGCTAAGAATTTTGCCCCAGTTGTCTCTTGCAAGTGAAATCCATCTAAATGGAGATGGTATGAAAGAAACATGGGGTGGGAATCTATTATCCTCTTCCTCCTACTGTAACTCCTGTTGACATGTGGGAGTAATGCACACTAAGGACTTAATTAAATATATACATGGAAGCCAGAGAGCTTTTTAATCGTCTTTTCAACTGGCTTTATGTCAGGCCTACACTGAAGAGAGATTAGCTTTAGCATAAAGCAGAGCAGTGCAAGCCATTACTTTTATTTTTTATATTATACATAAATGATGTACAATTCTATCCAATTTAAATATACTACACACATTTATGTTCAAAACACTCTTCCAGGTTTCCACATACTGTATTACCCCAAACAGCCTGTTGTATATTTCCATATGACTTGAGTCTTTTGTATTTGTAGATGCCTATAGTGATGTCAAAGACAAAAATAATCATATTCTAGATTTCAAAGGGCTAATCTGCCTCTCCCTCTTTGGCTGGTAGTAAAGTATTACACACTGAAAGGACATATCTACATTCTAGTATATAGTGTAATCCCCAAGGAGATTACCTCCTATGGATCTTAAAACCTCTTTTATGATGAATGCATCAGCTCTATTTGCTACGCAGAATATATCCATTTTAAGTAAACATAATATGTAATTGTTAGAGTATGTCTAACATATATAATAATCTAATACCATTATTTATGGGTACCTTTCACTAACCCAAAGCCAAACAATATACCATCATGTTGAATAATTCCATCTGTTGTGTCAGGAATATGGCTAGGTCTCATATGGTATTTTCAACCATGGGTGCTATTGGAATAGAGCTCTTGGGGACATAAGAATGGCCATATTGGGTCAGACCAAAGGTCCATCTGGCCCAGTATCCTGTCTTCCGACAGTGGCCAGTCCAGGTGCCCCAGAGGGAATGAATGGAACAGGTAATCACCAAGTGATCCATCCCCTGTTGCCCATTATCAGCTTCTGGAAAACAGAGGCAAGGGACACCATCCCTGCCCATCCTGGCTAATAGCCATCGATGGACCTATCCTCCATGAATTTATCTAGTTCTTTTTTGAAGCCTGTTATAGTCTTGGCCTTCACAACATCCTCTGGTAAAGAGTTCCACAGACTGACTGCGTTGTGTGAAGAAAAATCATTTACTGTAAATGGTAGTATTAAAGGCCTCAAACTAGTCTATGTCTTCTTAGCACGATCATCAGAACAGCATTCAACTTCAGAATGTTTTGAAAACCTTGTGAAGATAGAGGGTCTTTCAAGTGTGGTTTGCAAAATGGTATAAAATATGGCTAGTTTAGTTATTCTTGGACCAGACATGTTAAACTGGCATTGTACCACTCTAGCAGCACAAAGTCTTGATTGATTGTGGCCTTCAAAGTCATCTATGGATCAGTATTCAGCTACATCAGTCAGTGCATGTCCTTCGACAACCTACCAGGAGTGAAGTATTCCATGGGACAAGCAGCTCACAAAGCCTAGGACAAAGTGTGTGAATTCTGGGGAACATTTTTCCCCAGGTGAGGGTTTTTGGCAGAGGAATGAGCCTCCAGAAAACATCAGTCTTGTTGCTTTTAGACTCTTCTCTTTGATAAATCATAGCTAGAAAGATGGGCTGAGGGATGTAAGGAGTAGAAGGGAACAAAGACAGAAAGGAGGGAAATTATATATGTTCTCCCAAGCAGAACTGTCTACAACTAAGGAAGGGAAAAGAGCAGAAAACTACATAATGTCTAGTAGGGACTTCTCCATGCAGACCCAATTTATCTGGGAAGTGCTTAGATACTACAATAGACAACTTTTGAGATACACAGAGAGATTTCTTGTAGGCCACCAGAGAGTTGTCAGATTGAGTTATGGTCAGTAACTGATCTAAAACTGAATAACTGAGCTAAATGTAAAAGGCTCTGTGCCACTGATGGTAGTGTTTCCAAGTCTCCTTTCAATACTGTCAGATTTTTTTTTAAACTTTAAAAAAAAAGTTTTATAGACAGTTCAGATAGTTTCATGATATATCTGAGAGTCCATTATAGCCCATTATACACTTCTAATCCTGTTAACATAAAAGCATATTCTGTATGCTTCATAGCTGTACTTGACTTCTAAAATGTCTTATTGGCTAAAGTGTAGTATTTAGAAAGCTAAGTCCACAGATGCACCCATGCTCCTTTGAATAGAGGGGGAAAAAAGCATGAGAAAGAGACAAGTGGTAGTCAAAAATAAAATGTTGATAAGTTTTTAAAATCAAGTTCTGTAATTGAGAAATCAAACTTGTCAAACTTTTTTAAAATTGAAAGTTCTCCCTTCATTATGAAGTAACATCATGTTCTGGTACAATGTCTCATGGAACTTCCTTCAGGAGGGATGCTCCTTTTTAATGTTCCCTGTGTGGACCTGTGCCATACAGGCACAATATAGTCCTTGTCTGTTTTGTTATATAATTATCTGTGGTGGATTCAGCTCAGCCTGAATGGCTGATTTCCAGTATTTTTATAAGGGAGATGGCTTCAGCAGAAATAGACCACAGGATCTCTGGTTCAAATACCACTAGTCCTTCACAAATGAAATAAAGAATATCCAGTAACTGTAGTGACATTAAGGGTAATTGTACTCTATGGGCCAGTAACTACTTGGTGATGCACACTGAGCCATTCTGCTACTCTACATGAGTGATGGGAGAGAAATTTCACACAGATTGGTATTGTTTGAGAATTAACGTGGCAAAGTCATGCCCCAAGCAGAAAGTCAGTTAACTATGGGGCACGTCAAAATTTCAAAGCCTTATGTGAATATTAAGGGCAAGGTTATGTGACTAAAACAGAGGTCTGCATTAGGAGTGGTATAGCTCAACATCACCACATGGGAGTGGGAAGGGATTGTGGTTTCAGGTGCAGATCCTCCCATCCCACAGCTTTCTGGTACTGTATATAGACCACTCCCTAGAGTGCTGCAGCATGTTGCTCCTGTGTACTTGGCCAGCCAAACAGCTTGAGGCTTGATCCAAAACTCATTGGAGACCATGGAAGAGCTCCCATTGACTTCAGTAGTCTCTGGTTCAGGTCCTTGGTGTGGAGGGGGTGAGGTTATAGTGATTTGGTCTTGTGAGGCTCCCTCAGTGCTCCCCTAAATGAAAGGACTGTTATTATGGTGGGATAAAAAGAGGGGGAAGTGCCTGTGCCCCACAACCCATGGAATATGGAAACAAAACACAATCTAGCCCATAGCAATTAATCTTCAGGGCACCTTGTATATGCTTATCCTCAATTTAATGATGGAGACATTGAGACATGCAGAAGTTGTGATTTGCTTGAGAGGCAGCATATTCCTCATGTCTCGTTCTACCCATCTTTTGTGTAAGGGCAATGATTCTAATCGCAGGTGGAATCGAAAATAGACAGATGTCCACAACTACAGATAGGTATCATTAACCCCATCATCCAGTTGGGTAAATTGAGACACCGAGAGGAGAATGACAAAAGCTTGGTCTCTTTCACCAATAGAAGTTAGTCCAATAAAAGATATGACCTCACCCACCTTGTGTTGTAATGCAATCATTTAAATTCTGCTTGCCCATCTGTAAAATGAGATAAGAATCTGCCCCAGTGTCCCTACGTAATGTTAACAGATGTCTCAAATTAAGCGTCTAACTTACCTAGAGTGTATACTTCTGTTGTTTTGAGTGTAATCTTTAAAATAACATTTTTTTGTTTTTAGAAATACCATGCCCTGCTGGATCTTCTCTGATAAACATTAACAATTACACTTTTTTTTACCTGTACTGCAGAGAAACAAAGAAATACGTTTAGGCTGTACCCACAGTTTCTCTCCTAATCCCAGTTTCTCCATCAACAGTCCTCACTAGTTAAAATCATACTTGCAGAGCTGAAAGGCAGCACCTCAAAACACACAACTACCAAAGTATGGGAATTTTGGAAATAGGAGATTAATTTCTGACAGGGCACAAACAAGTCTAGAAGGAGGTTCCTTTCTATATTTTGAATCTGGCCAAAATTAAAAGCTTTTGTAATAGAACTTTGTGCACTTGGCAGTAATTATGACTGATTTCCACAATTTACCCATCTGCAATACAGACATAGCATTGTTTAGGGATAATATAATTTTTCTGTCAACTCCCTAAACTAAATGCTCTGTTTTTTTGCTAGTTCCCATACTTGACCTGTATCTATTTCCTATTTCTGCACCAATTCTGCAACCTGAATAGGGAATCAAAGGCAAGAGAGTTATTATTGTCAAGATGTTGTTTTTCAATATTTCCTCTATTTTACTGTAGACAATCAGCTTCCAAAAAGCTCCTCTTGCTAGACACTAAAATATAGGAAACAGACACCTCATCTACATTTTTACAAATAGTAAACAAATTGGACATTGAGGTGAAATAGGTATATTTTTTAAAGAAAATCTCAACCAAAGTACGTTACTATAATGACTTTACAAGTTCTGCCTCTGCTCTTTTGTAAGAGAGAGAATTCCTTGTTTGTCTGATATGCTCCATAGATAGATAGCTGTTTGGAGGCTTGTGTTTAAGAAATACAACTCTTTCGCAATAAAAGGCATTCACTGATGTAGTTCAGGTAGATTCTGTGCTGTGTCTCCCAAGACATACAGCACAGAAGGCTCATTTTAGATGGGGAAGCCACCTTTACACCACCTTTGCATCACCCATAGTCTTCCTGTTTCAGGGGGATAGTGTGGCCTGGAGCACAGGTTAAGAAACTCTAGGGGGCTGATCTAATTTACGGTGGCCTTCAGTGATCTCTTTGTGTGTTGCCCCCAAAATGCTTCCCATTATGAAGACGAACACTGTCATCCCCAAGCTATGCCCTTTGCTGCCAGCCCCACCCCTAGAATACTCCATACATAGGTGTCTATTGGAGGGGTAGTGTAGAATCACTTACATTTGCCATATGCTGCTCCTTTATTATGGGAAATTCACACCAACCAGTAACAGCATATTTACGGCTTTCTAAGGACAAGGGACGTCAGGTGTGGGGAGGCAAAATCGCCCTAGAGTTTGCAGAAAAATAGAAAAAAATATGTTCTTTCTGCAGAATAATACAAAAATTCAGTTTCTTTGCAATAATTCCATTTTGTGCATGCCTGACAGGGTTTGAGACTGGAAATCGAATAGGCTGCTGCAGTCATGGCAGGTACATTTGGTGCAACAGAGGTAATATGACAGAGCTCTATGACGGTAAGTAATACAATTCAAGAAATAATCTGTGCGGAACATATTGCTTCTGCTGCACATGTCAGGAAATGGACTTTGATCGATGCTGTTGCAACCCAAAACCATCTACTAAAACTTTTTAATTATGATGACAGTGTAAAAATGTATAGGGTGCTCACTGGCAGTGTTCATGGCCTTTATAATTAACAGTGTAGGTTAATTCTGTATGCCGCATGCTGTTCGTGTTTTATAATTCTTTTTAGTTCCTGCCATCAGCATATATATATGCAATAAGGCATGACAGGGGGGCTGGTTATCACCACCTCTAGGGTGTTAAGAGGCATCCTCTAGAGGTGTGATTATCTCATGATAACCACACCACCTGGAGTTACCATATTGCTGCTATAAAAATTCATTAATGGAAGAGAAAAATGTGTGTATTTGTGCTAGAGGATAAAGTTAAGAGTCCAGAATGCTAAATAGCAGTATCAGAAGCTGTGGTTTACATCTCTTCAACTCCTTAGGGGAATATTCACCAGCCAATTGTGATGCTTTCTCGGATTTATAAACTAGAATACAGTTTTGGCACCATCTCTGCAGCAGCACAGTGTGATGAGCAGGAATGAAGCAGAAACAGCACAGCTGAAAAGTGGATAGCCCTTGAGTTAGGCAGAGATTTTGAACTGTTTTCACAGAGGGAATAGTTACATTGGCAAAAGTCAACCCAACATTCAAGTTTTCAAATAAGAAGGAAACTCAAGGAAATCGCAAATCAAGATTAGACAAGAGTGTCTATAATTTTAAATTTAAAATCATTTAATTTCAGCTTGGCTATATGTTTAGAATACATTTAATGTGAATTCATCAGAAAAGTATGAAATTAAGTACATGAGAATAGAATAGCTCATTATCTACTGTCCTATTCTGGAAATAGTTTGGACATATACAATAATAAAACAAAATGTTGCTTTATATGGTAATTACTCTTATGTTAATGTACTTTTATGCTCAATGACCTCTATAGTACTGGCCCTCTAAGTGCTATCTGCTCTTTTTCAATTTTTCTTCTTCCTCTTCCTCAACAGTCTAGGTGTCTTATATTTATTTCCTTTCCTCTCCTTATCTTTGTTTATATTTCATTCTTGCCTTAGGAGACAGGGGGTGGGTGAGAAATAGCACACTAGGAGTATGTGTGAACTAAAAGCTTTAGGTATACATGATGAAGGATGGTGTGTTGCTTTTATCAGTAAGTATATAATATAGAAGAAATATAATATTTGGCCATTTACTGGTGTTGCAATTGTCTCTCTGATCTCCTGGGGCCCCTTAGAAGTGGTGCAAAATAGATTAGCTATCAGGCTTCTCTAGTTTGTACTGAGGAGCAGGCCCATGCCTGGCATCTCCACTATTGGGGGATGCAAAGGTGGCTAAAGCTATCACCATCCCCCCATTCCCACAGCTCCTTGCCCCAAGAAAAGCTTGGCCAACCTGGAACGTCTGGCCCAGTGAGTGCAAAATGGCTGTAAAATACAACCAAACCAGAATGGTCCATTTTCCAACAACTTTGCATGTATTTTGCACAAGTTCATAGAATCATAGAAGATTAGGATTGGAAGAGACCTCAGGAGGTCATCTAGTCCAACCCCCTGCTCAAAGTAGGACCAACCCCAACTAAATCATCCCAGCCAGGGTTTTGTCAAGCTGGGCCTTAAAGACCTCCAAGGATGGAGATTCCACCACCTCCCTAGGTAACCCATTCCAGCGCTTCACCACCCTTCTAGTGAAATAGTTTTTCCCAATATCCAACCTAGACCTCCTCCACTGCAATTTGAGACCATTGCTCCTTGTTCTGTCATCTGCCACCACTGAGAACAGCCTAGCTCCATCCTCTTTGGAATGCCCCTTCAGATAATTGAATGCTGCTATCAAAACCCCCCAGACTCTTCCCTTCTGCAGACTAAATAACCCCAGTTCCCTCAGCATCTCCTCATAAGTCATGTGCCCCAGCCTCCTAATAATAATTTGTCACATCCTTCTGTAGCGGGGGGTCCAAAACTGGATGCAATTCTCCAGATGTGCCCTCACCAGTGCCGAGTAGAGGGGAATAATCACTTCTATCGATCTGCTGACAATGGTGCTAGAAATGCAGGCCAATATGCCATTAGCCTTCTTGGCAAGAAGAGCACACTGTTGATTCATATCCAGCTTCCTGTCCATGGTAATCTCCAGGTCCTTTTCTGCAGAACTGCTGCTTAGCCAGTTGGTCCCCAGCCTGTAGCAGTGCATGGGATTCTGCTTCGAACTTCTGGGAGCTCAGCCTTGGACTGCAGAAAGAACAAAAGATTCATTTGTTTGTCTGTAAGACCAGCAGAATCCTGTGCTCTGGGAGCCTATGGGGAGTATGAGGCCAAATTCAGGTATGTGCGCTACAAGTTTACTCAGGGCAAAATTTATTTCAACAGCATAAATCCAGAGTATCTGAGCTCTAAGTGTGGGGAGTACAAGGAGGCTGGGGAGATTAAGCCATTTCTCAGTTCAAGGCCAGGGTGTGGGGTTGCTACATAGTCCGGAATATGGAATATGGCTGTTATTCCATATGCAACCTTTATTTGCATTGCAATTATGTAGAATAATACACAGTAAGTGTCATTATGTTGCTCTTCTAAGCCACACTACAAATGACAGGAAAATTAATTTGAGATTTATTACCTGTAAGTGAAATTGCATGCTCCTCTGTCAGCTCATACAATTAGCATGTAGTTACCTGTGGCTGGACCGTTCCTTCTCATTCTGCAAATACAGGGGACGTAAATCCAGAGGATCCTCGCACCGGGGAATAGAAGGGGTTTGTGGCATCATGTCTGCTTTTCTGGAATCCTGTAGAAGCCCCTCAGTTGCGGCTGTGTGGGATTGAATCACTGTGTGAATTTGTTTTAGGGCAGACGGGTGGAGGTTCAGAGTGCTGGTAGCCCATTGTCTCTGGCTGACCCCAGAGAATTCCCATTTGGAAATCTGATTAGGAGTTAATGATGCTTGAAGCCCCCCTACAGCTGCTACTCTGCAAAGACAGCAGATCTTCTGTAGGATCTGTGCTGTCAGATTTGTTTCAGCAGAGCAGTACAAAGATATCAGGCTTCCACACTGATACCTTCACCTCTATGGTTTCCCAGGATCCCCTGGGACTGGATGGAGCATGCCACCAGCTCTCTCTATGTTACTCAGACCATTTTGGAGGTCAACATCTCAGAGCCTCCTGGCTCTTCTCCCCCTTCATTGATATTTAAGAATAGATATGCTTAAACTGTCATGAAATCATAAAGCCCTAGTTTTCTGTAAGTCAAGCTTTTAATTCCCTGGAAAATATGCAACTTGGAAGTGTAAAAACAACTATTTGCCTAAAAGATGTAAAAAGGTAGCACTCAGGAACCAAAGCTAATAAAACCGAGCTGCAGATCATCAGTGTAATTTTTGTTTCACTATATATTAATGCTGCACAGGACTGGGATTCTGCACACCTCCATTCCCATTGAATAGTACTAAATAGCCAAAGTAAATGAATTAATTCACTCATATTACCCTTTTGTCCTTTCCAATTTCCTAGTCTGATTGATGCTGTTAGTTTCTGTGACCCCTCCCCTGCTTTTGTAGAAGTACTAACCTAAATTTAAATTTGTGCTGTGAAATGTCACTTTGTACAGAAAGCCAGTCCTTTCAGCTTTCATGTGGAAGATTATATGGTTCATGAGTTTTACATGGCAAGTTTTTCTTTATTGTGAGCGGCAGCTCATGGTGAGCTTCACAGATCGTGAGCAGCTCTACCTTTGATGGATGTTGCTACATTTTCTTAGTGGCTGGTTTTTATTAGTTTCAAAAGATAACAGTATATGCGTCCATGTGCTCCGGAGTGTGTGTGTGTGTGTGTGTGAAGGGCATTACACTGAAAGATTAGAACCTCCCTTCTTCCCTTTCTGGTAAAAAACACTTTATCAAGGATAGATATGCTTATTTTATGGTATTAATGCAATAGGGAGAAGGGCATTGTTGAAAAAACGGACTGGGAACTGAGAGATCTTGTCCTTCCCTTAGCTCTGTCAATGACTGGCTGACCATGGGCAGATCATGCAAACTCTGTGGGCCTCTGTAAAATGGGAATAGCACTATTTACCTTGCAAAGTATTTTTGTGGGTTAATGTTTTTTAGAAAGTCAAGAGATTTCCACCAGAATATAATCTAAACTGCATTGGTACACTTGCACATTGTTGTTTGGAGGCTGTAACAAGGTATATTAGCCCTTTCCCCAAAAGGGAAACAAACAGAGGCTAGGGACACCATTCCTTACCTACCCTGGCTAATAGCCATTAATGGACTTAACCTCCATGAATTTATCTAGTTCGCTTTTAAACGCTGTTATAGTCCTAGCCTTCACAACCTCCTCAGGTAAGGAGTTCCACAAGTTGACTGTGTGCTGCATGAAGAAGAACTTCCTTTTATTTGTTTTAAACCTGCTGCCCATTAACTTCATTTGGTGACCCCTAGTTCTTGTATTATGGGAACAAGTAAATAACGTTTCCTTATTCACTTTCTCCACACCACTCATGATTTTATATACTTCTATTATATCCCCCCTTAGTCTCCTCTTTTCCAAGCTGAAAAGTCCTAGCCTCTTTAATCTCTCCTCATATGGGACCCATTCCAAACCCCTATAACAGTCCTATAACAGATGGGAGCTGTAGGCCTCAAGGAAGGAAGGCTTGGGAGAGAAGCAGCATATAAGAGCTCCTTTTTTGCTTAGTGTGGTGAACGATCTGAAGGGAAGAGGGTTTGCTGTTGGACCTCTCAAGTCAAAGGGCATGGGAAGAGCTTTGGAAGAGCCTGGAAAGAGGCCTAAAGGAGCAGCCAAAGGTCTAGATAAAGTACCCCGAATATAGTGTGGTGATTTGGCTAGAGGCAGAGAGAGAGTCCAGCCCTGAGATGGGAATGATGGAATTAACTAATGGCAAGGAGAGGACCCGTAGAGAATTTGGGTGAGATTCTGTGTGCACCTCTGAGCCCAGAACTATCAGCTTGGGAGTGAGCACTAATGTTTTTACAGTAAAAGCTTCCCAAGAGGGGGTCCTATGTATAGGAACTTAGAGAGCTTTACTTTCAGGAAGTGTTTGAAGACACAGAATAGTGTATGTGGAGGAAGAAGTAAACCCTGGATGTTGCACTGTCTTGATTCTCTCTCTCTTTTTATGCTTGAACACTGAACAGAGGTAGCTTTAAGCACCCACGCCATCAGGGCTATTCCAGGGTCTGGAAAGCCACTAGTGTAGTCACTGAGTGCTGTGACCTTGCTCCTGACAAAAGGTTTGTGAGGAGGCACACAGAAAGCAGCTTTATGGGGCCTGTGTCAGAGGGAATCCTCTCTTGACCAGAACCAGGTTTTTAGGGTCCACTTATGCTGCTCCAGCCCTGTGTAAAAGAGTTGAAGAGTGGGTGAGGATGTCACCCTTTGATTTATGTGGATTTTCACGTGTTGGACTTTCTCACAGAGGGTCTGCAGTGGTTTTGTTTACCTGACTGGAAAGCTGAAATAAATACCCAAACCATGAGGGAAATTTAAGCAATAGTGCACCTCCATACTGAAGAAGTAAGCGGGACTGGATATTTTAGTACCAGTGCTACCTCCAACTGCTATGAGTGTTAGTCTGAGTGATGTTGTGGCATAAGAACTTCTGAATGTTAGTCACAAGACTCTGTGGCTAGTATTTCTACAGGTGGCATGAAAACTAAGTAGCAAACTCCACAGTTTGAAGTAATCCATAGTTACTATTAGTTTTGGAGATACACACACACACACACACACACACACACACAGAGAAGCCTGATTTTCCACCTACTCTGCACCCTGGGCAGTCATTTACACATGTGCAAAGTGAATGTATAACACTGCTGAATCAGAATAGTAGCACTTTGCACAGGTATCAATGACTACACAAGGTGGAGGGCATTGGGCAGGATATTTTTGCAGAGATTCATCTTTAATAGGATTTATGCACATCACTGTGTAAGTATTAAGTAATTATTACAGAGTGAAAATATAAAACCATTGTAGTCCCCAGGAAAGTTCACTTTTGCTACAGATGCTACCTTCAATTTGAGTAGTTGTCACCATGCTGTCTTCATTCCTTCACAGAATAGCAGTTCTTCTCCTGAAAGTGGTCTGAGTATTGGCCTCAGGGAAACTTTGCAACAGTTTTATTCAAAGTATAGTTTAATTATGTTAAACATTATTATTATTTAGTGGAATAAAAGGGTGGAAATGTCATGATCCATGTGACATATTCCTATTCATCCAAACATGGCACATGTCAGCCTATATGCCTCTCATAAAAGATGCACCAATACATATCTAATAGAAGACGGACACAGTTAACCATGGCAAAGAATTTTCCTTTGACAGAGAGAGCAACACAACCTATCTAAGTCTACTGCATTTAATTTCAGCATGAGACACCTTTAAAAATGTTAATGAGTACATCAGCATATGAGTTGGGGTATCAGAAACGCAGTACCTGAAATTTTATCTGGAATTTTGTCTAATTCCCAAGATACAGTGCTTATATAGTAACTTCCACCCTAAAACTTGTCATACATCAATAACCCTTTTAACTTCCAGTATTTAAATAAAATGTAGAGGACTGTGAAAGTCTACATGGTCACTAACTTTCAGGAAAACCATCAAGTTGAATTCACATCCTTTCCAAATCTGTTTTTGAGAGATGAACTAGTCAGTCTGAAATGCAGTTTTAATACTCATCTAACAGTATAGCTTGTACTTTCTCCTTAATAAAATAAAAGCAAGGTTTTTAATCAAACCACCATTTCACCTATTAGCACTATGTCAACTTCAGAGATACTCTGCAGGCAACGAACAGCTTCAGTACTGCCAGTTTCAGGTAATTCAGTGAAGGTTTTTATGACCCTCACATTTCTAGGGCTTTCTGGCATTTTTTTCTCATTCATTTTAAATTTACATTTACATTTTTTTAGTGTTTTCTAAATGCTATAAAATACTCTTCTCCCATATATTAAAAAACAATAAAATAAAAATGACACTGTAAACTAGGAAATTGCTACATCTAACCTGTTTTGGACTCCCATCTCCTTAAGATGTTTAAAACAAACTAATTGTCATACTAAATAGCCCAGGAGGGTTATGGCTTGATTGAAAGCCCAGTGCAACTAAAGACTCCTTTTGACTTCAGTGATCTTTAGATCAGGTACTTAGTGCTGAATTCAGCTCTCAGGCTCTGATCCTGTAAATATTTAAGCAGATGCATAACTTTTCTCATGTTGAGTTGTTCATAGACTTCAATAGGGCTAATTGTATGAGTAAAGTAACACACATAATTAAATGTTTTCAGAATCAGGCCTAAATAATTAAACTAATTGCAATACAAATATATCTGCACAATTTTTGAAAAAAATGATCAAAATATTTTGTAAATGAAATTAATTACTATCATTTAATAAATGAACTAATAGTGCAGCAATCTCTGTCACATATCTGACTTCTCGGGTGCTGGAAGTAAACACCTTTGGTTTCATGCTTTGCAATGCATCTGAATTGCTTGTGAGATTCACACAATACTGCTACACTGCACTATTCTTTACACATATTCCCTAATGTAGGCGTGGGTGTGTATGTTTACAGCTAGGAAATGGAAACCATGATGAGGCTTCAGCAAAGCCATTTATATAACTTTGAAAATTATAATTATATCTACATACAATATGTAGTTGCATAGGGTATTATGTAGTGCAG
Organism: Mauremys mutica; assembly: GCF_020497125.1. Lineage (NCBI taxonomy): Eukaryota > Metazoa > Chordata > Testudines > Geoemydidae > Mauremys > Mauremys mutica. The sequence goes on along the minus strand of NC_059074.1, from coordinate 80,186,824 downwards.
CTACATGTAGCTATAATAATATGGAATACTTCTTCTCTTGATTTTCATATTATAGCCATTTGTAAGACAAGCCTTCTGACTGAGTCTCCACTTGCCCCCTCTCAGTTACTCACAACATTCTCAAGCATATTCCTTTTGGGATGAAATTTCCCATTTTTGTCCCTGACCACAGGTGAAATTTTTAGGTAAGTTCTGAAAGAAAGTATGAGCAGCCTCCAGGTTGCTTCAATCTGCTCCAGGAATGGGGTAGAAAATCAAAAAGGCATTAATCACTGTTGGCTATCAGTTTTCTCCTTTTCCTATCTCTTGGGCCACCACGGGTGGTTGTTGGGGAGGAGAGCTATTGTTTGTTAGCCATTCTTTTAGATCTGGGATGGCCAGTCAAGCTCCTATCCTCTTCCGATGGTTCCCATAGCCCTGCATGGAAGCAGGTAATGGGTAATCAGAGCAACTTTCTCCTCCTTCTCACTTGTGAGGCTGCAGGCAACCAGCAGGTAAGGGACACTAGTTGCTCAGTAGAGCTTCCAGCTCCCATCAGAACAGCTTCCTCCCCATAGTGACAGACCTGGTTCAAATATTTCAGTTCAAAAGTGACAGTGTGTGCCTCAGAGAATACATTTTCAAGTCATAATCAATTACAAATTTTCTTCTTAACACAGTAGTGCCTGAAAAGCCATTAGTGGTCTGTGGGTCCCAAGCATTTAAATATTATTGTACTCTGCCAGTTTTCTCTTAGTGAAAGAAGCTTTATTTTTTTGCTGGGGTGGGGTGGGTATGGGAAGGGAACTCTATTGTCTCTTTGTAGATTTGACTTAGGCAGGAAACCTTAACAGACAGTAAAGAGACAGTATTATATTAGCCAGAGAGTTAGTGGGTAATTGGAAGGCTGAGTTGCCCATAGAGGATGCTATAGTTAGCATCACATAGGTAGCTTGGACCTATGAGGCCCAGTCATGCACAGTTATTTTTCAGGAAAAGCAGTGTTGTCAACTCTCATGAGTTTATTGTGAGTCTCACAATGTTTTCTGTTTTTACTTAAAGCCACAATAATACATACATAATTGCATTTTTAATGCAATGGGCCCCAAAGTATTAAACTAAATTCAATAAAGTTTAACTTAATTCAGTAAAGTTCATTCAGGATGTTGGAAGATATTGTCAATCTGTCCCAATGACTATGTGAGAATCTCAGCTTTCATTAAAATAACAAAAAAAGTAAGCCTCTAACCCTAATTGTTGTGGAGAAACACTTCAAAAAGGGTCCTAAGTACACCCCGGTAGGCTCAAAAACCAGAAGACAAATGAAAAGAATGCAAAGCATGTTAAGTTTTAAATATCTCATGACTTTTAAGCCAAACTCATGGGTTTTTTGGAGCCAGACTCCAAAATGAGTTTTGAACATTTGGGATGGGCAATGCTCAGGAAGTCCTTATAAGAGGAGGAGGAAGGGTGTGTATGATTGGATGCATGGATATTTTGCTCACTAAGTGTTTTCACCAAACTTAAAGTCAAACTAGAATGAAATTGTTTTTGAGGTTGGAGATTCTTCCCAATGTTTGAGGCCCATGGGAGGTGCCTTGTAAGCATGTGTGTTTATCTGTCAGCATCATGCAGGTACCTTTACAGCCATTGCAAGGCTATGTTGGAGGGTTTAATATTATTGAAATGCTCAGGGCAAGGGGAAAAAAAAATCATGTTTTGGAGGTGGAGTTCCCAAAGGTTACTCTACTCCAGCTCAAGCTGTATTTGCTTGCTAGAATCCTGCTTTTTAGATAAATGACTAAGACAAGAGTTTTGAAGCTGAAAGTGGGAGCAGATGATGGAAATCGTTCTAATCATTAAAGTGAGATACAAAACGAACAGGATAGGAAAGTGGTCCTCTGTGTCACAAGCAGGCAAAGCTAATAAATCCATGCCTGACAGTCAGGTACACTGGATTGTACATTTATATGCTTTTATCTGAGGAGAATTTTTGAGGAAGATTAAGGTTCTAATATGAAAGCTTTCTGGTGAGAATTATCAGTTGGAAGGAATGGATTCTTATGTTGCAGAAAGGGGACATTGTGCTGAGGGTGGGTTTTTTTGTTTGTTTTTTTGTTTTTCCAATTTTGCATCTTTTATGATATGCCAAAATTCACTAAAGCCAGATTTTTGCTTGTATACATGTTACTCAAAAATTAGCTCTATAGGCAAAGATTTTGTTAGCAATTTGATTGTATGCTTATTTTGGGGTTTGTTCAGTTCAACCAGGCTGCAAAGATAATTATTGTTGTCTATAAGCAAAAACTGAAAAGAGCTGCAGTGTTCAAGGAGTTTCCAAATATTACTGAGTGTTCAGTTTTCTACTTACTTGAATCACCTTATAAAGCAAATTGCATGCTTATTTTAAACAAAAAAAATAGAGGCCAACCATAATAGCTGAACAAGAATGGAGGTGCTCACAAGCTCTTATGACTTCAGATCTGCCTTGAATGTCATGCAAAGAGAAAGAATGGCTAATGGACATGTAAGCAGAGTCAGGATGAGCTCTACCCTGACATCCAGTGGTAAATTATGAGGAGTGGGCAAAGGAATTTCAAGAATGTGCATTTGCATTGGTAAACCCACTCCACTTAGCATAACACACAGCAGCCTGGGATGATTATTTTCATAGCTGTGGGATCCCCAATTTCTTTGTTATTGGGGCAGGAAGGAAAAAAAGTGCTGTCACCCTAATTATGTGAATGAGGAACTATGAGACTGCTTTATGACAGAAATGACTCAACCTACATTAAATAGTACTTGCTAGACAAGGGACATGGGTTCCAAAACCCAGTGAAAAAAAGAGAGGTTGGGGACTGGTGTGTGTACCTGATGGTATGGGCCCCTTTTGAGGGCCTGGAACACCAATTGCACATCCTTCTCTCTCCACTGTTAAAGAGCAGAGCTAATTTTGAATCCTTTAGGAGTCCATCTAGAGGCTGCTGACCTGAATTCACATTGGGCCAATGTGGCACTGGGGCTCCCCTACTACAAGCTGAAACCACTAAGAGCTGAAATCACTAAAAGAGCTAAGCTTACTGAGCTGAGATCACTGAGTGGGGGAGCCTAAAGAGCGATCGCTAAGTGGCTGGCAGAGTGGAGCAGTCTGCAGCATGTTGGAGCAGCCCATAGAACAGTGAGCAGTGTGGAGCGGTTTGTGGGGACGGCTGACGTGGTTCACGGGTCTGCTGGAGGAACAGCACAGCTGGTGGAGTGGAGCCAGTCGTGGTGAAGGCTGCAGCAGAACTCCACGGAGAAGCAGGGCAGTCGGCCCTGGCCCACGTAAGGTGCCCCTTAACACCCTGTGTGCGCCCCCCCCATTTCCACCCAGGCTGGGGGGGGGGTAAAACTCTGCAGATAAACTTTTGAACTCTGGGGTGGCACTGACCAGAGACACAGACTTTTGGGTTGTTGGACTTTGGGGTGATTGGACTTAAGACCCTAAAGGGGAAAGGACATTGCCAAATGTACTTGGAGGTGGGTTTTTTGCTTATGGTTTGTGTATAGTCCTGTTTGTGGTGTCTCTCCAACGTGATGCCGCATTGGTTCCCTCCTTTATTAAAAGGATTTTGCTACACTCGGACTCTGTGCTTGCGAGTGGGGAAGTATTGCCTCCTAGAGGCGCCCGGGGGGGTGGTAGGTAATTGTCCCAGGTCACTGGGTGGGGGCTCGAGCCGGTTTTGCATTGTGTTATTGAAACGGAACCCCTGGATACTGAACCCGGCCCTTGTTGCTGCCAACTTAGAGGGGCAGAAGGGTTACAGACAGAAAGAAATAAAAATGACACATCCCATTTAAATTTCTTTGTGTATTTTGAAATACAATTACTTTATTCTGGGGTTACTGCTGAAGTGCGAGGATTTTTAAATTGCAGAAAAAAATAACAACATGTGAAATGCAATTCCTCTCCTCCCTCCCTTTGTACCCTCGGCCTCAGTGATTAAAATACTTTGATGTTTTAAATTCTTATTCCTTTGTTGTGATTTTTATGGTGGCTTTGAAGGTTACTTTGTAGCTTTTTTGTATTTTCTTTCCTAATAGTATTATCAGGACATGCATCTATAATAGCTAGGGCATTTAAATGAAATACATTATTTAAATATGAAATGGAAAAGGGAATAAATGTAAGTCTGGAGTGTGTTTTTCTCTGTCATTTGTAGGCACAATGGAATGACTTAGAAGAAACAAACAAAAATAGAATAAATAGGAGGCACCCTTAGAAGATGCATTTGGCAAATATTAATTTTCTTAGTTTATCTGTTTGCTTATTTGCTTATTAGGTTAGTAGTTGACACATAAACTCTCTGGAAAATAAAAGAAAGTAAAGTGAACCAAGATCAGTGATCAGGACCCATTTGTGCTAGGCACTGCACACACCCATAATTAAACAGTCCCTGCTCTAAAAAGCTTTCAATGTTGCCATATGTCAAGACACAACAAGAAGACGGAAATAAATCTTCTCTGAAGATGTCCACGCAGTGTGCAGAGGCGGTCAAAAAAGCAAACAGGATGTTAGGAATCATTAAAAAGGGGATAGAGAATAAGACTGAGAATATATTATTGCCCTTATATAAATCCATGGTACGCCCACATCTCGAATACTGTGTACAGATGTGGTCTCCTCACCTCAAAAAAGATATTCTAGCACTAGAAAAGGTTCAGAAAAGGGCAATTAAAATGATTAGGGGTTTAGAGAGGGTCCCATACGAGGAAAGATTAAAGAGGCTAGGACTCTTCAGCTTGGAAAAGAGAAGACTAAGGGGGGACATGATAGAGGTATATAAAATCATGAGTGATGTTGAGAAAGTGGATAAGGAAAAGTTATTTACTTATTCCCATAATACAAGAACTAGGGGTCACCAAATGAAATTAATAGGCAGCAGGTTTAAAACAAATAAAAGGAAGTTCTTCTTCACGCAGCACACAGTCAACTTGTGGAACTCCTTACCTGAGGAGGTTGTGAAGGCTAGGACTATAACAATGTTTAAAAGGGGACTGGATAAATTCATGGTGGCTAAGTCCATAAATGGCTATTAGCCAGGATGGGTAAAGAATGGTGTCCCTAGCCTCTGTTCGTCAGAGGATGGAGATGGATGGCAGGAGAGAGATCACTTGATCATTGCCTGTTAGATTCACTCCCTCTGGGGCACCTGGCATTGGCCACTGTCGGTAGACAGATACTGGGCTAGATGGACCTTTGGTCTGACCCGTACGGCCTTTCTTATGTTCTTATGTTCTTATGTTAAATGCAGGGAGGGATGTAGGACAAGTTATCACTGAAGCTAGTGCTTTGGGTAGACTAAGTAGCAGTCTCAGCACACTAAATGCTTAGCCATTGTCATGGGCTTTGTAATAATCATTCAAGTCATTTTTACTGCATTTCCTGTATTATTTCCTTTTCAATTTTTAAAATGCAAATATGCACGTGTTAACCCTTTTTTAACAAAGTGCCTAAGAAAACAAGCTGAAAGACTGAAGAGACAAGGAGCTGATGCAGGTGAAATAGAGAAACCTTGGCAGAATTAGCCGCATACACTGATTACAGTTTTGTCAGGAATAAGGGCTAGCAGCTAGCCTGCTTACCCTCTAGCTTAACCCTTAGGCAGTCTAACGAGAACAGCAGGTCCCCAGTTGAGCTGCATGATTGTCCCAACCATCTGATTGGTCGAGGGGATCAGCAGACCCTGCTCTTAAGACCAGTTGCAGCAGCAGGGTAATGGCTGCTTCAAGCATTTGCCTAAAGTTAGGATTGCTCCTGTACCTGCTTCTTCCCAGCCCTGGACCAACCTTACCTCACTCCAGGTAACCTGACTCTGGTCCTGGGCTCCAATTTCTGTCTTTGGCTCTGAGCTTTAGTGCATCATTCCTGCTCCAACTACTAAGAATGACTGCCCCTGTCCCAGTCTCTGATCAGTTTAAACAGATGTAAGCAAATAATTCAGAGCAAATAATGTATGTGATTAATTTAATTGTTTTGTGTGAGCAATTAAAAAAATTATGTGAAATCATTTCCAAATAGCATGTGAATATTAAATATTCATACTTTTAAATGTGTTGGTTGCTTTTTGACTGGATACAGAGTTCACATGGTACATTTCATGTCACCTGCCTGGATGAACATAACATTAACTTTTCAAAATTCAATTTCTGTGAATTTTCTCATCACATTAACTCTATTGTTTCATCAAACTTTCTGAAAGCAACTATCATGTCAGAATATTCATGAGAAGTGATCACCACTAAAGAGGTACAAACACAGCCAAAGATAATCACCTGTTTTGATCAAATATTAGAAGAAATTATTCAGGGTATTGTTCTGTATCTCAGTTTAAGTGACTAAATATGCTATTCTGAAGATCATTTGCTTTACAGATCTATGAAAGTGTGGTATATTCAAGTCTGTTTATAAGTCCAAAATATTAAAGGCTTTATTCAATGGTATGTCTCTAACTACAATGTATATATTTCAAAATCAGGAGCTCAAATACAGTCTAAGAGCCAGACCCTGTAAACACTTGGTTACCTGAGTAACTTCACTGACAGAAGTAGTCCAGGGTGACCAGACAGCAAATGTGAAAAATCAGGACCGGGGGTGGGGGGTAATAGGAGCCTACATAAGAAAAAGACCCAAAAAAGACCCCAAAATCGGGACTGTCCCTATAAAATTGGGACATCTGGTCACTCTAGAGTAGTCCCATCTACATTTGTCATTATTTGTATTATTTTGGCGCTAGTCATGGACCAGGACCCCACTGACTCTGTACAAACAGAATAAAAAGGTTAGATACAAACAGGCTGATGGAGGGACTACCAGGAGATAATATTAGTCAGCATGATAGGCTGTAGTCTCAGCACGCCAGCACCCTGGTTATTTTCAAGGTGTTTTTTTTGTTGTTTTATTTTTTGGTAGGAATCATGGAAAAAAGTTAGTTTTGCCAGCTGAAGATCTGGCCCTAGGAGCGGAGAGCTTTCCTTCTTTGCTCATCATGGCTAGTAACATTGTTCCTTCCTCACAAACATTCATGTATTCAGTGATCAAGCTCCTGAGAATGACAATATTTAGAGGCTTCATGGAGCATCCTCCTGCCAATCATGGCTTACTATGTAAAATAAAAAAGCTTGAGGATGGGCCTTATTGCTTATTGAATAATAAACATTCTGACTTTGGACATATGTTTGTAGCAGGGAAAAAAATGGTACATACACATGCTGTCTTGCCCGAGCCCAAGACAGATGGCCAGGCCAGTTCTGGCTCCCTTGTACACATGTAGTGATCTCACTCAACAGAGCTACCATAACAAAAGTTACCGAGAAGGATAGTGAGATGTAACCGAGGAACAAGGGTGTATGGTCTGCATGCTTAGCCAAGTTGCCATATGTAGCTGCCTCTCTATCCCCTTGCAAGATGTATTCCTACTTTATACGGGAATCAGTTGCATCAGGGAGGTTCCATGGGCTGCCAATAGGGGATGGAATTCACCTGTGGTGGAGATAACCGGTGGAAAGGGCCTCTGCATCACATTAATCCTGCTGGGGATGTGCTGCATACCCCTCCTGCATTTCAAAAAGCATCTCTGCCCTTGGCCTGCAGAGGCTGATAGGACAGGGCCAGGCCAAGGGAGGAGTTGCAGTTCCATGTTTATTTGTGCTGAATCTAGTGCACCTATTATTCTATACTTTGGCAAAGAGGAACCACAATAACTAAGCAAATTGGAATAGCAGCCTACAGAGGTGGGGAGTGGGTTTTCACGGCAGTGGAGGTTCTATATGAGTAGAGTGAATTACACCTGGCCGTAATACAGGTGTATGCAATTTTTGAAGCATGTGAATGTTTGGAGTGAATTTTGCCTGTTTCCTGTGGTCAGCAAGAACTACTTGTTACTTACAGGCCCATGGACTGCATTATCACAACCCCTGTGGGCAGGCTACCTAATGGCTCTGTAGGCATGCACAGTGTTTGCTGGGGAACATATACTGATCAGGTGAGTCGTGAGATTAGCTGATTTATGTATATAGCAAGAGAACAAACACTGGTGTCCATTAGGGATTGTAGCCATATTATTGATCAGTGCACTGTGGGCCAGATTTTCAAAGGTATTTAAATACCTAAAGATGCAGATAGTCTCCTAGTGGGATTTTCGGAATGGCTTAGGTGCGTAAATACTTTAAAAATCCTGGTCCTGTGCAATTTATTTCTGTAACTTGCTGACATATGTTATGAGCCACTGAATAGGATTTTTCTCTGTCACTTTATTACCTGTTTCAGTGATCACAGTATCCTGAATTTTCCTCTCTAAGCAGCCCAGCAGATCATGATTTTTTGTTTGCTCTCTCATTGAAGAAGACAATATTTGTTGTTGGAGAGTTCTTCCTGATTTTTGTCCATAACTGACTTTATCATTAATTTAATTTTGGGGTTTGTGTGTGTGTGTTGGGGGGGAAATAACATCTCCTCCCCCCTCGAAGATATAGCAGTCACCTTTTTTCTGTTAAGGCGAATGATGCTTTGCAGTCGGCTGTTTTCTGCACGGTGGTTTTTAAGAATTAAGAAGCAAAAATAAAGCCACGCAGGGGGAGAGATGCCCTAGATCTAGTCAGTGTCAATTAAAAGAGAGCCTCTGATGCAAATACCACATCAGCACGAATTTTGTCACTTAGAACTTTAAGATCAGAAGCAATTACCTTCAATAGCACCTTGTTTTTATGTGTCTACCCTTCATAGCCTTGGCTAGTAACTCGGCCTACACTATAATTTACAGTGACATCTAATTTCAGCAGATCTGCAAGCAATCTAACTGAAGATGGAGATACTGAGGAGTGAGGACTCCAGCTTTATCACTGCAGATATATAGACTCATTATTTTTTTTTTGCCAATTCAGAAAGCGAATCTTTTAGGAACGAAGGCTTTGTGTGTGTGTGTGTGTGTGTGTGTGTGTGTGTGTTTTGCATATCTCATTACTAGAATTAATTCTCAGTTTAGGCAAACGATTTCTGCCTTTAACTAGATGATTAAATACTCTAAAAGGAAAAAGAAATCCAGCCAAGTACTATCCGCACTTAGTAGATTTACTATTTTAAAGTGTCTCTGCAAAAGGGGGGCTGGGGTGGGGAAGAGAGAGAAAGCAAGCATTCATTGCTAATCATTTCCTTTGAAGTATGGTAGAGACCTGGTGATTTTGTATTGTGTGCAAAAGTCACAGTATTAGACTAAGATTATTTTAAGAAACACTTTTATCATTTTATAACTGACAGAAAGGGCAAGCTTGCCAGCCATGCAGTTTGATGTTTCTTCATGGAAACAATAAAAAAAAACCCACAATGATGTGATTAATGACTTGCATCCACTTTCTCTCATCCCTAAACTTGAATACAGAGAACACATAAGACCTTCACACTATTATCTGCCATCCTATTCAGATGAGATTAATATTGGCACAACTTCTTTTTAGAAGCATGTTCCTTGAGCCAAGGAATTTGAATATCATAATGGGTACAGTTATGTAAAGAGGATGTTGATTTTGATGAAGCCAAGAGCTGGCAGGGATAGCTATGTAAAAATACAGTTGTTTTACAGTAATTATGGACTGTATGGTAGTCATTTTACTTGCTGCAAAACTGCGTAATCTTTTAAATGCGTAATTATTAAGGGAAAAGTTCACTATTTGCTTTTCTGCTATCCACCTTTTGAATAGGTTTAGACCAGATGCTATAATTTAGTCATTACACAACTTCTTACAAAAGAAGACTTAGAAAATAATGTTTGCTTGTGTATCACTACTATCCTGTTTTGAGGCTTCTCTAGGTCACCTTCATACACTCTTAAACTTTGTTGAAAACTTCATAAATCAAAAGATTAAGTGACTTTTTCTTCTAGTTTAGTTTAACTCTTTAGATAACACATGGAGCAGGTGTTGGCTTTGGAAGGTATTTTTAGATTGAATCAGATGGCAGCAGCAACTGGCATGGATAATAAAGAATAATAAAGTGCTACAATCTGGTGTGGATCACAGAATTAGTGTATTTTGGAGATAAGATTGAGGCTGCAGTGTGGGTTTTTTAGTGTATCCTGTGCATGGTGCTTATTCTGTGCAAGTAACGTATTTACACAAAGAATGATTACAGAAAATATGAACTGAACATTAAAATCTTATGGGGAAGTTTATACTGATATCTGTCACCATAGGATTGAGTAGATCAGCTCTTTAAAAATAATCCAGATTGATTAAACTACAAAAAAAAAGACGTGTTTACATTTTCAGCCTCTTGAGAAGACAGCTACTTTTCAAAGATGCTTCTCTATGATCAATGTTGTAGATGGGGTGGAAGGTTGGTGGGGAATAACGTACCACAGGGTACAAGTTTTTATGGGCACATCCTTAGATAAGAGTTTAAAAAAAAAACACTCAGGCATTTAAAAAAAAAAGTAGCTGTCATCATCTCCAGTCTACTGGTAGTAAATCTTCTATTGCAATGCAGCTGTAGTGGCAGGACTAGAAATTCATTTCAAAAGCTGTAAAACATTTAATTCAGCACTGTACATTGAGCTATTAATTTTTAATTTTAGGGAGAACACACTGACTTGATCAGAACCTACACTTGCATCTTGCCTATAGGAAGTACTCTAGTGAGAGCTAAGCCAGCTCTGGTTTATTTACTCAGTAAAGTAATAACATTAACTTAGACAACAAGAGTTGAACTTGAAAACATCCCAAGGACCTTCAGGAACATGGAATCCTTCAATTTTCTGGATGCCTTTGGACTTACATACTGAAATCCTGCTTGAGATAGATGTTGTAGCCATAGGAACCAGGGATCAATCTTGATTGGGCCACCACCTTCAAGTGGAGATCGTGGCCTTTTTACTCCACTGTCTATAATGTTGAAGCTGATTGACAGCACTGCAAGGGGTACTTTCAGGAATGCAGTGGGGCTGTGAAGAAAGCAAAATAAACGTCTTCCCAGAATAAGATCTAGGGTCCATTATTGTGTGGGGCAGGTGGTATTTTGGGCCCCCCAAAGTTGTTAGTTAAAGAAAAAACAACCTTCCAGAAGTCCGGGTGCTAGTTAGATCCCTGGAAAATCTTGGATTTTAAGAGTTTTAAACAAGTAAAACTTGGCTACTGTGTCAATATTTTGTCATTGTCTCATCCACTGCTGAACACTAGATAACTCTGTACATATTTTGGCCTTTTTGACAATAATTTGGGAACCCTTGAAGATCGTCTGCGGAGGAGGGCAAATGTGCCCTTTACCCTCCCCTGGTAATGCCAGGCCTGTCCCACAGGATCTGCAAAATCCCAACCAGTGGAACTGTCCTGAGTGGACTGGCTAATCCAACAAGACTATATTAACCAGACCAAATACTGCTCACAGTAAAGATTTTGCATTTTTCTTCACTAAGAAGAGCAACTGGATATGAGGCAGTCTTGTTTGGTATCATCTGTCCTGGCTAGCAGAGAGAACAAAGACCATTCCACTCAAATGGAAGCCTGGAAGCTCTGAAAATGTTCAAGGCACCATGCATTAAACAAATATTTGACACTCATTTCTCCTGGAAGTGAACAAGGATCAACTGGATACAAAACTCACCAACCATCAGTGCCTTCTTCCAAGAAGGCAATCTACCAATAGGTCCTGAAGCACTGTACCCTTTTTTTGACAACAAAAGAAACAATGTAGGTGAAATTCTGGCTCCACTGAGGTCAATGGCAAAACTCCCCAAAATATTTTCTGGTTTTTTTTCTGACCTGCTTACAATCCTATACCTTCACAATCAGAATGCACAACAGGACATAGCAGAGACATGGATGACCTACTGATATCTATGGCTTGAGGGAGGGGAAAATGTCATTGCTTTATACAGTTGGATCTGTCTGGACCCTTTGAAAGAGTCAGTCAGAAACTGGTGCTAATCAATACACAATACCCAGCAGAAGAGGGAAAGTGCAACATTAGGATGGCTTCAATCATCCCTCTCAGGCAGGTCAAGAGAATGGTGATGGGCAAATGTTCCTCCTTCCCAAGAATGCTCATCTATGGAATCCCAGAGGGAATAGTCTTCTTCCTCTGCTTTTCAGCATGCTGCTGAGGAGGAGCATTGTTGAAGAGGTGCATTTCTGCAGTTTTTCAATAGTTGCCAGATACTGGACAACTGTGTGACAGTGGTGTTAGCATAGGCTGGGAATGACAGAGTTATATGTTATGTAAATATTGTTGACATACCCCCATCAAGTGCCACAATTTCCCCCAGCAGCTGGGTGTAAATATTAGGTGGTAGGTCATAGGAGAAGATAAGCTTTGTATTACCACAGCTGAATGCTCTTGTGGCAGAAGTGTAGTTTCGTACCACTAACATTAAGGCCCTCAGAATGATTGATTCAAACCATGTTTCGAGTATTTCCTTACACTTCTCAACCACACTCGGGTTGCAGAGCAGTATCCTGTGTTCCACTCAATCAAATGTTGAGGATGGATCCAAGAGACTGAAAATAGAGATTGACTGTTTATCCACTGGTAGGAGAAGAAAACCTATCAATGCTAACAGAGTTCTAGTTCCAAATCCTGGCCTGGTACCTGATTGTGGGCAGATGTGCTAGGAAGAGGCTCTTCACTATTTTCTCAGTAGGCTTGCTCAGAAAAGGGAGATTTGATTTGGGGTGGTCGTTAGTTTAGTCTGGTGCTTCTACGGAAGGCTTTTCTTCAGGGATGACCAGACTACAACATGTTTTAAAGCAGGAGATAGTGCCAGACAGGACCCTGGCAATCTTAGGAACTCTTTGCTTTTGACTCTTGTTTTACTAACCACAAAGTCTGATTTGTTAGTGGTATAACACATCTTCTGACATGCACAGGGATTCCTATAGTTTTAATTATCTGATTTCAGAGAAGAAAGGTATGTACAACTCTCTACATAAAAATGGTGCATGAATAAATGCTTGTAAATTAGTTTGTACTTGCAATTTTAGCAGGTTATGGGCACAAGTACATACACTACACATGAATTTTGATTATCCATTAGCAAAGTTTATACATACACATACCATATGTACTTAGATGTACACAGACAGTACTAACATAACTTATACAGTTTATTACTAGATAGTATGGCATCATTAAAATGGGTGCCTCGATATTGTGCAGAATCACTAGCAGTACTTAGGCTCTAAAGAGATTATTCTCATAAATTAGTCTTGCCTAGAAAGTAAAGGATGAAAATCTGTTTGATGTTGAGTTAAAAACAGACGGGTTTTATCATACATCGTGACTCAAACTTATGTCTGTAACACTCCTAGATATTGTGCTGGATTCCATAGTTGCAAGATGAGAAAGAGCACATATTCCCCCTCCTTCCCATTTCTTATCCAGAACAAAGCAATTATATTTTAGAAGAAACCATTTAAAGGACAACCAATTTCACTGCAAGCGTCCAGGAGTCCAACAGTTTAACATGACTCTGGCTGAAATGACATCTGTAAATTTGTATCTCCGCTGCAGTGTGCCTCCTAGTGTTTTCTGTAATTTTGTGGCAGAAACCATATTACTTACTGCCCACTGAGTTCAATACCCTATTTCAGTAGCTATTGCCATAATGGACATATCACTGTGCACCAAAGCACTATGCAAGCTTTAAAGCAGGTGAGTCTATATAAATGTATCAATTTCTCTCTCTCTCTCTTCACAGGTAGAGATACATATGTAGATTTATATAGATACAGATATAAAAATACTGATGAAATGATCCAGTGTATTATTCTTGAAATAAAAATCCTGTCTTAATGACTGAAGAATTATTTCAGAGAAGCAGAATTTTCTCTACAACATGGCATACACAATGAAACTCATAGCTTAAAGAATATATGATGCTCCTATCAGAGCCTTACGGTTCCTAATCTTTGAGGTGTATGATGGCAATTATTATCCAAATATCTCACTCTCTGTATTGAAGGTAGAATACCGAGGGCCAAATTCTTTTTGCCACTCAGTTTGAAAGCAGAAAATCTGGCCATATGCATTCAAAAGAGTGTTGGATTACAGCAAGGTTCCACAACATTTGCATGAAAAAGTACAAACCAATATTCCAAATGCACCTATGGCCAGATCCAGCATCCAATGAACCCAATGGAAGTAGGCATGAGATGAGGCCCACAGTGTATGATGAGAGATGACAGCTTGAAAATAATTAATAGAGAGAGCTTGGCAATCAAGCTAGCCTTTGTGGGTATGTCTACACTGCAATTAAAAACCAATGGCTGGTCTGTGCCAGCTGACTCAGGCTTGCAGGGTTCAGGCTGCAGGGCAGACTTCTGGGCCTGGGTTTGGGCTGGAGCCAGAGCTCTCAGACCCTGTGAAGTGGCTCTTCTACAAAATACTGATTTCACCAGTGACCTTTATGTTTCCATTGAACCACATTTGCGTTTTCCAAATCATTTGAGGTCCTTTTATTTAAGTATTTTGTTTAATTTCTAGAAAAAGAAGCTATGATATGGATCAAAATAAGTGTGTTCTTGCCCAGCTCTGTCCCCTGTGGAAAAGGATCCCAGTAAGTGCCTCAACTCTGCAATAGAGCATATCTTTCTGGACAGCTTCTCGATCCCAATGATCTGCTCAGATTGCCTTTCTCTCTCTCTCTCTCTGTGTGGGGGGGAGGTAGCTTACAGCAGTTACATCCTTAATACATAATGGAATCCAGAGAACGTGCAGTAAGGAAAATTCTTTCCGAATTTTTCTAATGATTTTATATGAGTTCTTCAAGATGTGCCAGCCTGCTGCTGATTGCTTCTTTGCCCCCCAAAACATGATCTTCCTTGCCTAACATCATATTAAGAAGAGCTTGGGGAAAAAGTCAGAATTTAAATTCCCTATTCTGATTTTTTTCTACTGATCTCTTGAGTGCATTTCATATGCTTTAGATCTCTGAGCAACTGCTAATCATAGCAGGGGGATCTAGTGCATGGTATTCTACCTTTTCCTTGCAGAAAAAAAACCCAGAGGGCAGTGGCTAGAATAGTTGGGTGTCTATGAATCTGTGTTTTTTTAAAAGACAAATATTTGGAGTCTCCAAAATATGGACAATATATGAAGCTAATTTCAGGAGGCTGTACAATTTTTAGCTCTACTCTCCCTATTTTTAGTATGCTCAACTCCACTGATGAAGTTTTATTTGCTTGTACGTTATGTACACTATGTGGTAAAGCCTTTGATTAATTTATGGTTCAAAATGCACAAATCACTAATAACAGGTTCTTTTATTCAGGTGGCTACTTGAAAGTTCTCATAAGGAATTAAATTGAGTCATGTATAAAGAGACAGGAAGACTTTAGTTAGCACCCAAATTCAAAGAAGTATAATTGCAACCACAGAAAAATAAAGTATAGCAAAATGACCTCCTGAATGGTGCATACTTCCAACTTTATGGATACCATCAGAAGTGCAGGTGGAAAGAAGTTGGATTGACGCAGAGGTTTCCACCATCCCTGTCCGTCTGATGTCCCAACTAGGGGTTGATCTGACCATCTTTAAGACCACCTGACCATCTTTTCCTTACATACCCACACATCTGGGACCATATATGATTAAGTCTTGGCCTCTTGCCCATGTTTGTTCTAGAGCAGGGGTCGGCAACTTTCGGCATGCAGCCCATCATGGTAATCCACTGGCAGACCGCGAGACATTCTTTTTACATTGACCATTGGCAGAAAGGGCCCCCCCGCAGCTCCCAGTGACTGCGGTTCACCATTCCTGGCCAATGGGAGTTGCGAGAAGCAGCAGCCAGAATATCCCTGTGGCCCACGCCACTTTCAGCAGCTCCCATTGGCTGGGAACGGTGAACCACAGCCACTGGAAGCTGTGAGAGGCCATGCCTGCGGATGATCAATGTAAACCAAAATATCTCACAGCCCACCAGCAGATTACCCTGATGGGCCATGTACCGAAGGTTGCCGATCCCTGTTCTAGATGCCCATGATTAGAGTTCCAACTGCTCGCTTAAGCTATTTGTTTAAATATGTTTCCCAATGGTTTTGAGATGTAAATTTGGTTGTTCCAGAAAGCCCCTAAAATCTAATTAAACTCAAAGTGTTTCAGTTTGTGTTTATAAAAAGATAAATTTTTGCTTAAACTTATATCCCTAGGTCAAACATTTAGGCTAACTATTCAGGCCTTATGCTAAATGCTAAGCCCTGTTAGGCCCCAGGCTTAGTACAAAGCCGATGTCAAATAATTTTACATCTTATTTTTTCTCTACTTGCAATTTTGTTTTTATTATCACTCCCTTAAGCATCTTAGAATCATAGAAATGTAGGGCTGGACCTTGAGACATTATCAAATCCAGCCCCTTGCTCTGAGACATGACCAAGTAAACTGAGACCATCCCTGACAAGTGTTTGTTTAACCTGCTCTTAAAAACCTCCAACAATTGGAAACCTATTTCTGAGCTTAACTACCTGTATAGATAAAAAGTTTTCCCTAATAGCTAACCTAAATCTCCCTTGCTGAAGATTAAGCCCATTATAACCTGTATCACCTTCAGTGGACATGGACATGGAGAACAATTATTCACCATCTTCTGTCTAACCTCCCTAATAGATTTAAAGATTATCAGGTTCCCCCCATAGGCTTCTTTTCTCAAGACTAGTTTTTTAAGCTTTCCTCAAAGGTCCACATCTTTTCCTAAAACGCAACATCCAAAAGTTGACACAGTACTCCAGCTGAGGCCTTACCAGTGTCTAGTACAGGGGTAGGCAACCTATGGCACGGGTGCCGAAGGCGGCACATGAGCTGACTTTCAGTGGCACTCATACTGCCCGGGTCCTGGCCACCAGTCCGGGGGGCTCTGCATTTTAATTTAATTTAAAATGAAGCGTCTTAAACATTTTGAAACCTTATTTACTTTACATACAACAATAGTTTAGTTATATATTGTAGACTTATAGAAAGGAGACCTTCTAAAAAGGTTAAAATGTATTACCGGCACACGAAACCTTAAATTAGAGTGAATGAATGAAGACTCGGCACACCACTTCTGAAAGGTTGCTGACCTCTGGTCTAGTAGCATGGGGCAATTACCTCCTGTTCTTTCTTACCATTTTAGCTTTTCCTAACATATAGTAAAAATCTGCTGAAAATGCAGGATTTGCTGCAGAAAATGATAAAGCTGAACATGATTTCCAGCCAAAATAATACATTAGACAATGTTATCTCGAAACAGCCCAGGTACACTTAAAAGACTTGGGTTTCAGTACAAAAGTTCCATACAGTTGTACTCCTGAGACATAAGTGGTTGTATTGAACTCTCAAACTAAAATAACACAAACATCCAAGATATTGTGCATAGTATTTAAGTGATACAGCATACGTAGTCTAATATTTATGACAGACTAGATTTGGATGCTAGTTCTAGAAAATACTGTTTGCCTTCCAATCTGAACAAGCCTCAGGGAGTTACAGAAACTGACTTTGTGGCAAATGGATCAGTTCTAAGAAAGCGAAGGAAAGAAAGAGCTGCTCCTCAGTTGCACGTTTTGGAGTCTGTTGTCTCAAATTCTTGGGGACTTCAGTTTCCACACTTAGAGACACAAATGTCTATTCCATGGCTTGGCTGGAATAGTGCTGCTGTGCAGTTATGGTTGAGTAGACAGATGGACTTTCAGTCTATCCTAAAATGTTCTAACTTTTATTTGTTTAGAAGTAGAGTGGCTAAAACCAAAACAGCAGCTGAACTCTGGATCAGTAGGCAAATCTGGAGCCAAATACTCCCATACTTGAATGGTGTGTGTGTGTGTGTGTGTGTGTGTGTGTGTGTCAAAATGCAGATTTGGCTTATTAGAGAGAGAGTTTGCTGTTTGAACCAATCTGCGATTTTGGATCAGGCTCATCTAGGGCAGAGATAGGTTCTTGTATTCAAGAAGAAAATCATGTTGGACCATGTCCTTATTTTGAAGCATTTGAACAGCATAACAAATAATACTGTTACTATATAGAATGCTTATACTGATATAGTATATCATTGCCTTATGCTAACTACAGTGTGGGTCCATATATCATATGGCAGCCAAATTTACGTCTTATTCACCCTCAGAATTTCCATTTATATTTACAGCTGTGAAGCCCAAAAGACTGGTGCAGGAGAAGTGGCATAAGATTAATTACCTTGGCTCAATAACAATCCTCCCAGTACAGCCTCTCTGAATTTTGGGACCACTTTGAACTGGCAGTGTGGCACAAAGTGGACCTAATGTAGGGAAGAATCTGGGCTCTGGCATATACTATATGTCAGTTTACAATTGAATAAATACAGGCTAAGAGCTTTGCAGTCTTACAGGTCATAACTGTGCTAGGATTTACTCTTTTGACTTCGTTGCAAGATTTGTGTCTTTCTTATGCTGAAATATACTGCTTGCAGTACTGTGAGATCCAAAAAGATGTCTTATTGAAGCAATGAATCTATTTATATGACTGCGTAGAGAAACATGAGGCACACTCAAACTAATTTATGTAGCTACCTTGATATTCTTTTAAATATTGACTTGAGTTTGCACCTATTCATCAGTAGCATCTGCGGTTACCGTTTCACATACAGTGCTCCATCCCACTGACGTTTAAAGAGATTTAAATGACAAAAAGCGGATGAACAATTTTTTGAATCAGTTGGCTCCTGTGGCTTTTTTGAATGCCTATTTGCTTTTTATGCATTTGCCTCTTTCTTACAATGATTAAGAAATAACACCAAGAAAAAGCAAAACAAAGCCTTGTTTGAATGTACTGCAGACTTGTTATTAACTGTAGCTGGGGACATTTTCTTTCCACAATGAGAGAAGACAAATTGTAAGTGACAGTAGTCTAGCAGACAATGTATGTATGATTGATAAAAGTGAGACTGGTGACTGACTTGATGGCTTCCAAAATGATAATATAAAAAGTCTGAGCTAGTGATTTATATTTAAAAAATGCTTAGCAACATGATGTTGATGTTGGGCCTTCTTTGCTGAAAGCACTTTCATACTCACATTCTGCAGAAGCAGCCCTTTCAAGCCATAGGCAAGCGTTAAAAATAGCACTTTAACTTTAAAATGTAGTTCCCCACTGGCTCAGCTCCTGAGACGTAGGCTTAATTTTCTAAGATGAGATAAGAAAGTCACAAATGTTGATGCATCATTATCTGAAGTATACTGTGCGTTTAGTTTTTATATGGCACAATAGTACTAAAGAGGCAATGCAGTTTGATGAAACTGCAAATAACAAATGGGGACTGCTGACAGATGGAACTGGTTTTAAATGGACTTTATCTGTGTATTTTGATGTGAAAAAATCATATGTTTTTAAGGACTCAGTTCTTTATGCTATTGTGCAAAGTTTAGAAAAGAAGGCAATAATTTTAATCCTTTCTACAAGTTACTCCAAGATAGTCCATGTGTCCTAGCTGCTTCTTTCATCAGTCCCCTTTTATATTTTTTAGCAAAAATTTTATTAATTTATTTTACTCCTCCAAAATATTTATCTGACTCAGTATATTTTACTGTCAGTACTTCTCCTCTTAATAGGTTACAATTCTGATATGGCAGAATCATGTAATAAATTGAATCTTGCCTGCTTTACATCTATTCAGCCCAGTAATCCATGCCTTCTGGTCCTGTTTCTAAAATTTGAAACCTCCGTCCAGTTTTCATCCAGCTGCTATTTAAAAGAAATATTTTTGTGGCTTTTTTTCTCTTCCCCAAAGTGGATCATAATAAAGGCTTCCTAATTGGCATAGGTTATATTCAACCCCAGACCAGTACCAGGTAGTCTATATGAGTGAAAGTGAAGCTACCAAGAAGTTGGTGCTCCACAGGTTGCAGGTAGAGAAAAATGAAAAAATGCACCAGAGAAAGGTGGAATTAAGATAATTGCATATAAAAGAACAGGAAGCGGAAGAAGCCAGACGAAAAGCAGCCCACGGAAGAACCATGGAAGTTCTGAAGCAAGCCATGGAATGGAGAGACAAAGAAATGCAACATGAACTGGCCTTAATAGAGAAGTGAAACCAGAACCCCACACCAGGGGGCTCCACGTCTCCAAAAATCCACAAGTAGGAGCGGTTGCATCCACCATATAGTGAATCTGGGGACATTGCTGAATACTTCATCACCTTTGAGAGGCTGTGCATGCTCCATGTGATACCTGACGATCAAAAGATGACCACTTTGGTTGGAAAATTGACTGGGAGAGCTCTGGACATACCCAATAAGATGCCAATGGGGGATGCTTACAGTTACGGTAAATTTAAGAACTTGGTTTCAAAATAGTTTCAGATTACACTAGAAATTTAGAGTAAAATTTAGAAGCCTTAAAAGAGGGCTGGATTGAGTAACATGGCTTATGTGAACCAAATGAGAGATTTACTGGATAAGTGGGTGAGGGGAAACACAATGACAAGCTTTGAAGGAATGTGTTATTTGGTTGCTCAGGAACAATTCCTGAATATGTCTAATGATGATGTAAAGCAGTGTTTATGGGATAACAGAGTAGAAACAGTTGAAGAATTTGCTTCTTATGCTGATAGGTTTGAGTAATCCCAAGCATTTAGTAGGAATAAATCACAGGCAGAAGGGTTGACGTTTGGTGGGAAGCAAAGTCCCTGTTTTACCCCTGGGAAGGAGGAGGGTGGATGGGAGGCTGGACACTCACTTCCCCAAATTCACTCCTCTAGTCCTCATCCCAAATCTCCTGTAAAAAAAGAATACCCCAGAAGGTGCTGCTATTGTAATTCCACTGAGCACCTAAGGCAGGGGTAGGCAACCTATGGCACAGGTGCCAAAAGCGGCACGTGAGCTGATTTTCAGTGGCACTCACCCTGCCTGGGTCCTGGCCACCAGTCCTTATTTACTTTACATACAACAATATTATAGACTTATAGAAAGAGACCTTCTAAAAACATTAAAATGTATTACTGGCACGTGAAACCTTAAATTAGAGTGAATAAATGAAGACTCGGCACACCACTTCTGAAAGGTTGCCGACCCCTGACCTAAGGAATAAATGCCCTGTGCTGAGTGGGAACAGGCAGCAGGCAGCTCATGGAAATGCTGCTACCCAGATCACAAAGGCACCTCAGGCAGTTGCCACTTATCACACAGGATTTGTAAAGGTTGCCACTGCACAGCCAGGCAATAAGCACATTAAGGTTGTCAGAATAAATGGCAAGGAACTCCCTGCATGGAGAGATCCTGGTGCAGAAATTTCTGTGGTCATAAGAGACTTGGTTCAGGAGAAAGACATACTGCCAGGACAGATGGCAGAGCTTTTGTTAGTAGAGGGTCACAATATCCTTGTGCCTTTGGCTAAAGTGCACATGGAACCTGGGGATTTGCAAGCTGAGTTGACCATGGCAGCTATCCCTCAGAATCCTACACAAATTCTTCTGGGAAATTACTTTTTAAATGTGGCTAGGGCTGTTCAGGGGTCTGTCAGCAGCAAGGCAGAATCTTGTGTTGAAACCCCAGTGGGAAGGTGCAAAGCTACAGAAACTGCTGAGGAAATAGGAGAGTGTCTCTTTAATTCTTCTACAGTCCTGGAAAGCAGTCTGCTGACAAGGGTGGGTGTGGCTGAGGCCAGCTCTTACCTGGAGACAACAGGTAGGCTTTTCTCCAGGTGGTGTGGGAGTGTTTTGCCTGACAGTAGGCAAAACTGTAGGCTTCTGGCTGACAGGAAGTGGCAGTTAAGAAAGAAACAGAACTCACTCTAGAAATCATAGGAAAATGTGTCCTAGAAGAAAGCCCAGAGAAAGGGGGTGGAATCCTGGGGACCGCTGCCATGGTTAAAGATTCCATGGGCTCCGTAGTTGGAGGCAAACCCAATTCAAAGAGGGAGGAGGGTACAAAGCTTACCAGTGAAGGGTCTGTTCTGGCTGTTAGCTGTGAGCCCACGGCTGAACAGGGGGCAGATTCTGCTCTAAAGAACACAGGGGTGTGTGCCTTAGAGCGCGGAGGGGGGCGCTGGAGCAAGAAATTAAGAAGGATTATGCAGAAGAACAGGGGTGTCTCCCCACTTATCACAGGGAAGGGTTTGCCCAGGAGAAATTTGCTGGATCTGCATCTGTAATCCCAGGCACCTCACCTGTGGCTAAGGTTCATAGAATCATAGAATAATAGAATCTCAGGGTTGGAAGGGACCTCAGGAGGTCATCTAGTCCAACCCCCTGCTCAAAGCAGGACCAAACCCAACTAAATCATCCCAGCCAGGGCTTTGTCAAGTCTGACCTTAAAAACCTCTAAGGAAGGAGATTCCACCACCTCCCTAGGTAACCCATTCCAGTTCTTCACCACCCTACTAGTGAAAAAGTTTTTCCTAATATCCAACCTAAACCTCCCCCTCTGCAACTTGAGACCATTACTCCTTGTTCTGTCATCTTCTACCACTGAGAACAGTCTAGATCCATCGTCTTTGGAACCCCCTTTCAGGTAGTTGAAAGCAGCTATCAAATCCCCCCTCATTCTTCTCTTCTGCAGACTAAACAATCCCAGTTCCCTCAGCCTCTCCTCATAAATCATGTGCTCCAGCCTCCTAATCATTTTTGTTGCCCTCCGCTGGACTTTCTCCAATTTATCCACATCCTTCTTGTAGTGTGGGGCCCAAAACTGGACACAGTACTCCAAATGAGGCCTCACCAGTGCTGAGTAGAGGGGAATGATCACATCCCTCGATCTGCTGGAAATGCCCCTACTTATACAACCCAAAATGCCATTAGCCTTCTTGGCAACCAGGGCACACTGTTGACTCATATTCAGCTTTTCGTCCACCGTAACCCCTAGGTCCTTTTCTGCAGAACTGCTGCCCAGCCATTTGGTCCCTAGTCTGTAGCAGTGCATGGGATTCTTCCATCCTAAGTGCAGGACTCTGCACTTGTCCTTGTTGAACCTCATCATATTTCTTTTGGCCCAATCCTCTAATTTGTCTAGGTCCCTCTGTATCCTATCCCTACCCTCCAGCGTATCAACTACTCCTCCCAGTTTAGTGTCATCTGCAAACTTGCTAAGGGTGCAGTCCACACCATCCTCCAGATCGTTAATGAAGATATTGAATAAAACCGGCCCCAGCACCGACTCTTGGGGCACTCCACTTGATGCCTACTAGACATGGAACCATTGATCACTACCCGTTGAGCCCGACTGTCTAGCCAGTTTTCTATCCACCTTACTGTCCATTCATCCAGCCCATACTTATTTAACTTGCTGGCAAGAATACTGTGGGAAACTGTATCAAAAGCTTTGCTAAAGTCCAGAAATAGCACATCCACTGCTTTCCCCTCATCCACAGAGCCGGTTATCTCATTATAGAAGGCAATTAGATTAGTCAGGCATGACTTGCCCTTGGTGAATCCATGCTGACTGTTCCTGATCACTTTCCCCTCCTTTAAGTGGTTCAGAATTGATTCCTTGAGGACCTGTTCCATGATTTTTCCAGGGACTGAGGTGAGACTGACTGGCCTGTAGTTCCCTGGATCTTCCTTCTTCCCTTTTTTAAAGATGGGCACTACATTAGCCTTTTTCCAGTCATCTGGGACCTCCCCCGATCGCCATGATTTTTCAAAGATAATGGCCAATGGCTCTGCAATCTCATCGGCCAACTCCTTTAGCACCCTCGGATGCAGCGCATCCGGCCCCATGGACTTGTGCTCGTCCAGCTTTTCTAAATAGTCCCGAACTACTTCTTTCCCCACAGAGAGCTGGTCACCTCCTCCCCATACCGTGCTGCAGAGTGCAGCTCTCTGGGAGCTGACCTTGTCTGTGAAGACAGAGGCAAAAAAAGCATTGAGTACAGTAGCTTTCTCCACATCCTCTGTCACTAGGTTCCCTCCCTCATTCAGAAAGGGGCCCACACTTTCCTTGACTTTCTTCTTGTTGCTAACATACCTGAAGAAACCCTTTTTGTTACTCCTAACATCTCCGGCTAGCTGCAACTCCAAGTGTGATTTGGCCTTCCTAATTTCACTCCTGCATGCCTGAGCAATACTTTTATACTCCTCCCTGGTTATTTGTCCAATCTTCCACTTCTTGTAAGCTGTTTTTTTGTGTTTAAGACAAGCAAGGATTTCATTGTTGAGCCAAGCTGGTCGCCTGCCATATTTACTTTTCTTCCTACACATCGGGATGGTTTGTTCCTGCAACCTCAATAAGGTTTCTTTAAAATACAGCCAGCTTTCCTCGACTCCTTTCCCCGTCATGTTATTCTCCCAGGGGACCTTGCCCATCAGTTCCCTGAGGGAGTCGAAGTCTGCTTTTCTGAAGTCCAGGGTCTCTGTTCTACTGCTCTCCTTTCTTCCTTGTATCAGGATCCTGAACTCGACCATCTCATGGTCACTGCCTCCCAGGTTCCCATCCACTATTGCTTCCTCTACTATTTCTTCCCTGTTTGTGAGCAGCAGGTCAAGAAGAGCTTTTCCCCTAGTTGGTTCCTCCAGCACTTGCACCAGGAAATTGTCCCCTACACTTTCCAGAAACTTCCTGGATTGTCTGTGCACCGCTGTATTGCTCTCCCAGCAGATATCGGGGTGATTAAAGTCACCCATGAGAACCAGGGTCTGTGATCTAGCAACTTCTGTTAGTTGCTGGAAGAAAGCGTCGTCCACCTCATCCCCCTGGTCTGGTGGTCTGTAGCAGACTCCCACCACGACATTACCCTTGTTGTTCATACTTCTAAATTTAATCCAGAGACTCTCAGGTTTTTCTACAGTTTCATACTGGAGCTCTGAGCAGTCATACTGCTCTCTTACATACAATGCAACTCCCCCACCTTTTCTGCCCTGCCTATCCTTCCTGAACAGTTTATATCCATCCATGACAGTACTCCAATCATGTGAGTTATCCCACCAAGTCTCTGTTATTTCAATTACATCATAATTTCTTGACTGTGCCAGGACTTCTAGTTCTCCCTGCTTGTTCCCCAGGCTTCTTGCATTTGTGTATAGGCACTTAAGATAACTCACTGATTGTCCCACTTTCTTGGTCTGAGACAGGAGTCCTCCCCTCTTGCAGTCTCCTGCTTGTGCTTCCTCCCGGAATCCCACTTCCCCACTTACCTGGAGGCTTTGGTCTCCTTCCCCCGGTGAACCTAGTTTAAAGCCCTCCTCACTAGGTTAGCCAGCCTGCTTGCAAAGATGCTCTTCCCTCTCTTCGTGAGGTGGAGCCCGTCTCTGCCTAGCAATCCTTTTTCTTGGAAGACCATCCCATGGTCAAAGAATCCAAACCCTTCTCTCTGACACCATCTGCGTAGCCATTCGTTGATTTCCACGATTCGACGGTCTCTACCCTGGCCTTTTCCTGCCACAGGGAGGATAGACGAGAACACCACTTGCACCTCAAACTCCTTTATCCTTTTTCCCAGAGCCACGTAGTCTGCAGTGATACGCTCAAGGTCATTCTTGGCAGTATCAGTGGTGCCCATGTGGAGAAGCAGGAAGGGGTAGCGATCTGAGGGCTTGATGAGTCTCGGCAGTCTCTCCGTCACATCGTGAATCCTAGCCCCTGACAAGCAGCACACCTCTCGGTTTTCCCGGTCAGGGAGGCAGATAGATGACTCAGTCCCCCTGAGGAGAGAGTCCCCAGTTTTAAGAGAGAACTGTGTAACTGACCTCCCTGAGGGGAGCAGCCATACAGCTGACCTCTGGAGAACAGAGAGAGGGGTGACGAAGGATACCCCAACCCAAGTCCCACTATTGCAAAATGTTTTTCCTGTTGCAATTGTGAAAACTAACTCTGTCCCTTTAAGGTGAGGATGGGGGTTTCTTCCAAGCATTCTGGTGTCAGCGAATATGCTAATGAACCATCTGATGAAGGGGTGAGACAGCCACTTCCTGGGCAGGTAAACCCCATCCAACAGCTATGTCTTTTCTTCCATTCAGTGATGTGTTGAACTAAGCAAGACAATGTCATCAGCAAAAAAAAAGAGGTCATCCAATTATGTGTTATCATTTGTCCAAAAAATTCTTCGGTTGCCTTCTGTGGTTACTTTCCTCACAACATGGTTAATGACCACTGGAAACAATAGTGGGGACATAATACATCCTTGCCTTATTCCAGTTGTCACTGCAAATCATTATCTGATGTTGTCCCCATCTGACTGCACATTCAGCATTATCCTATAGATCCTTGATTAATTTAATTTAATTGCACTATGGTTGCTATTACTGAATGGTTCAGCTATATTCACCTCTTGGACCAAATCCTGTACTCAACTTTAAATCTTAATCAAGAATTCCCTCTTTCCTTGTGGGTTCAAGGACTAGCTGCTCCAAGAAGCAGTCATTTATTGTGCCTACAAATTTTATCTCTGCATCCCTTCCTGAGATGACTGAGACAGTCTGTACCCCTATGTTCACCTCTTTTACAAGACAATTTTGTACAAAGCATACTATGTAAGGTATAATTTGAAAACTCATTATTTGCTGATCATTATAATCCTGGTAAAATATTCGTGGCAACATTGTATGTAAAAATATAAGATTCCACTCTATGATGTTACCCAGGACATGTTCCAACATGTTCTGGAGGACAGTCACAAACAAACTTCCCAGAGACAAAAGGTAGCCAACACCTCAGCCAGGTGTCAACAAGATCAAATGGACCATCACCTGATTAAGTGGCCACTTTTTGGCAGGCAAGAGGGTATGGGCAAAAAATCTACATTTTGACAAAGTAGCAGCTGAAGGTTCCTGCTCACACAGACATTCTGGCCTGGTCTACACTAGGATCTTAAATCGAATTTAGCAGCGTTAATTCGAACTAATCGCTCAACCGTCCACACCAGGAAGCCATTTAATTCGAACTAGGGGGCTCCTTAGTTCGAATTTGGTACTCCACCCCGACAGGTGGAGTAACGCTAAATTCGCACTTGCTAGCTCGAATTAGGCTAGGTGTGGATGCAAATCGAACTTAGTAGCTCCGGGAGCTATCCCACAGTGCACCACTCTGTTGACGCTCTGGACAGCAGTCCGAGCTTGGATGTTCTGGCAGCCACAGAGGAAATGACCCGGGAAAATTTGAAATCCTTTTCCTGTCTGGACAGTTAGAATCTCATTTCTTGCTTTGACATCGGGGCGAGCTCCGCGGCACCTGCAACGATGCAGAGCTCTCCAGCAGAGGAGTCAGCCCAATGCAAGAATAGAAAGAGCGGCAAACGGACGCTCCGGAGCACAGCCCCAGACATGCCGCTTCTACGAGGCACTGCATGCCATTCTCGGTGGGTCTGCCACCACTGTCCCACCACTGACCGTGGACTCAGTGGATGGCATAGTGAGCCAGGACAGTTCCTACTCGATGTTCGCCGATGGGCAAGACGACGAAGGGTCCGTGGAGGAAGGCGCAGGCGACAGCGAACACAATGCCGCTTTCCCTGACAGCCAGGATCTGTTCCTCACCCTCACAGAGATCCCCTACCAACCCTCACCGGCCGTGAACCCGGACTCAGAGTCAGGGGAAGGATCAGGCGGTAAGTCGTATAAACAAGAAAATATTTATTTGCTCGAAAACATGTATACCAAAAATATAAATTCTATCTATAAATACTATATCTAAAAGTTTTTAAAGGGAAACTAAACGAACAGTAGGTCTACACAGATTGGGATGGAACAATAGTCCTCCATGGACAATTCCACAAATGCTTCAAACAGTTCCTCAAATACCCTCCGCAGGAGGTTTCGAGGAAGAGGTGCCCTATTTGGTCCTCCGGTGAAGCTCACTCTTCCACGCCACGACATCCTCAGATACAGGGGAACCATCGCCTCTACCAGCATGGCCGCGTAGGGTCCCGGTCGGTGAAGTGCTTCCCTTAACATCCTTTCTTTCTGCACTCGAGAGACACGCCTCAGGGTAATCTCGTTACTGAAGTGCTGCATCTAATTAGGGCAATTAGCGAATAGTTACTGTTCTTAATGGTTTACTTATACTTTGCATAACAAAGCCCCGCGCTTAGCAGCCACGTGCTGTAGGCCACACAGGAAAAGCATACATTGATCTTTCCCCTGCAGTGTCGGGAGTGGCTGCAAAAGGGTCATAGTATCTGATTTCCAGATTGCCGTTAGCACGACGGCACAGCTATCCGTTAACTGATAAGCATAATGTACTGTAAGGCTTACCAGGACTCTCTGCTAGAGGGATTCTGCTCTCTCTCCCGACTTCTCCGCTCTCC
Organism: Mauremys mutica; assembly: GCF_020497125.1. NCBI lineage: Eukaryota > Metazoa > Chordata > Testudines > Geoemydidae > Mauremys > Mauremys mutica. The sequence goes on along the minus strand of NC_059074.1, from coordinate 80,158,641 downwards.
TGTGCAATGGCGCAGCCAATCAGAGCGTAGGCCAAAATGTTGTGCTTCTCTGGAGACCACGTGACACTTGTTGTCCGGTACGGTCTTCTTCATGGAAATTGACTAGACGGTGTTCACTGTTCGCGAAAATGTATCTGTACAAGGAAATCACTAACTTTCCCCATCACACAGCTTCGGGTCCTTCCCGGACTGCCCCGGCATCCCCCTCGCAGAGACTGGCAATGATTAGACGGCGAAAGAAGAAGACTAGGGACGACATGTTCGCTGAACTGATGGTCTGCTCCCGAGCAGAGGCTGCAGAGCAGAAACACTGGAGGGAGACCCTATGTGAGCAGCATCGCACACTCATGGAACGTGAGGATAGGTGGCGGCAGGAAGACCAGCAGACCACCCAAACGCTACTTGGTCTCATGAAGGAACAAACGGACACGCTTCGTTGCCTTGTTGATGTCCTGCAGGACCGCAGGCTGGAGGACAGGGCCCCCCTGCAGTGTCTCTGCAATCGCCCTCACCAGCCAAGAAGTCCTGGCCCCCCCTCACCCAAAAGTACAAGACGGAGGGGTGGTAGAGGACGTGAGAACTGTCACTGAACCAGAGCAGAGCGGCCGTGTACCCCGCACTTCTCACGTTAGAAATTTGTAGAAGTGCTTCCCTTATAGGCTCAGCCAGTCCCAAATCCAAGGTTCATCCCCCCACTGTTTATTAGATTAATAAAAGCTGTTTGCTGTTAATCACTGTTTCCATCATGTCTTTCCTGTCAGAGGATTTTTCGGTGTATGGGGTGGACAGGGGTTTCATACTTGCACGGTATAGCCTACAGTACCAGGGTACAGACTTGGGGAAAGGATCAACTGCGGGGCACACACACACTGCAGTCAGTAGGCACCAGGGTCATTCTGTGTTGTGTATGCTGCCCCTGTTCATTTCGTAATGTGTATAATTGTCCAGGGTCCTAGCGCCTGTCACGCCATTACTGTGAAGGCAGGCTGCCCTTACGATGCACTTGCAACGGATCCACGAGCCTATCCGCTGCCCTGAGCCCCAACAAGAGCCCTCATCCACGGACAGATAGTCACCCTTCTCCCACACCCATCACCCCTTCCCACACAGAAACCCGCAGCCCACTGCCGTCATCCAAACCCCTATGCAAAGAAGGCACCACTCGCCCCTTCCTGCAAACCCTCCCCTTCATGCAGAACCACTGTCATCCGTCCCCCACCCCAGAGACCTATGTAGGAGCAGGAGGATGTCAGTCCTCTATGGAGGAAGCGCTCTGTACGTCAGTGCACACCGTGCCCAGCACAGTATGCGTCCATGTCTCAACACCAGAACAGAAATGCAAAGTAAAAGAAAGATTTATTAATAATGAGTGTAACAATTACTTTGCTTAAAAACGTGCTTTGGAAGTGGGGGAAACTTGGAGAACAAGGCATGTAGCCGCAGATCCAAATCGACACAAACTGACACAGGCCCAGGGTCAGTTTCTCTTGAAAGCAAGTGGAGAGTCATAGGTTACCCTGATCTCCGAGGAAACTTGCTTTCAAAGCCTCCCGGATACAGAGCGCTTCCCGCTGGGATATTCTCTCGGCACGGGTGTCTGGCTGAGCGTAAACTGCAGCCAGGCGATTTGCCTCAACCTCCCATCCGGACAAAAAGGCCTCGCCCTTGCTCTCACACAGATTGTGCAGCACACAGCAAGCAGCAATAACTACGGGGATATTCTTTTCGCTGATGTCCGAGCGAGTGAGTAAGCTCCACCATCTCCCCTTGAGACGTCCGAAAGCACACTCCACCACCATTCTGCACTTGCTTAGCCGGTAGTTGAAGAGTTCCTTCTCACTGTCCAGGGCGCCTGTATAGGGCTTCATGAGCCAGGGCATTAGCGGGTAGGCTGGGTCCCCGAGGATCACTGTAGGCATCTGCACATCCCCAACCGTTATTTTGTGGTCCGGGAAGAAAGTACCTGCCTGGAGGAGTCTAAAGAGACCAGAGCTCCTGAACACACGCGCGTCATGAACCTTGCCCGCCCACCCGACGTTGATGTTGGTAAAACGTCCCCTATGGTCCACTAGTCCTTGCAGCACCATGGAAAAGTAGCCCTTTCGGTTAATGTACTCGCTGGCCTGGTGGGCCGGTGCCAGGATAGGGATGTGAGTCCCATCTATAGCCCCACCGCAGTTTGGGAATCCCATCGCGGCGAAGCCGTCTATGATGACCTGAACGTTTCCCAGGTTCACTACCTTTGAGAGCAGTTGCTCAACGATTGCGTGGGCTACTTGCATCACAGCAACCCCCACGGTAGATTTGCCCACGCCAAAGTGGTTCGCTACTGACCGGTAGCTGTCTGGCGTGGCAAGTTTCCAGAGGGCTATGGCCACTCGCTTCTGCACACTCAGGGCTGCTCGCATCCGGGTGTCCTGGCGCTTCAGGGCAGGGGCCAGCAAGTCACAGAGTTCAAGGAAAGTGCCCTTACGCATCCTGAAGTTTCGCAGCCACTCTGTGTCATCCCAGACCTGCAGCACTATGCGGTCCCACCAGTCCGTGCTTCTTTCCCGGGCCCAGAATCGCCGTTCCACACCATGAACTTGACCCATTGCCACCATGATCTCCACTGCCCGGCGTACCCTGCTTTCTGAGAGGTCTGCGCCACTCTCCTCACCGCGCTGCCGGAGCCTCCTCGCCCGATTTCTCAGTAGCTGACTGTTGCACAGGTGGACGATAAGGTGCGAGGAGTTGACAACGGCCATAAGTGCAGCGATGATCGCAGCGGGCTCCATGCTCGCAGTGCTGTGGCGTACCAGAAAAGTGCGCGAACAGATTTCCCGCCGGCGCTTTCAGGGAGGGAGTGCGTTTGTGAGTGACGGTTGAATGATGACAGTTACCCAAAACCACCCTCGACACATTTTTCCCCCAGCAGGCATTGCGAGCTCTACCCAGCATTCCAATGGGCAGCGGGGAGTGCGGGAACTGTGGGATAGCTTCCCACAGTGCACCGCTTCCAAAGTCGACGCTGGCCCCGTGAATGTGGACTCAGAAATTCGAATTAGTGTCTTTAGTATGGATACACAAATTCGACTTCATAAGGTCGAATCCACAAATTCGAACTAAGTTGATTCGAAATAGTCTTGTAGTGTAGACAAGGCCTCTGTCTCCTGATCATCAGCTGGAGATGGTATTTGTGCAAAAGAAAGGGCTGTAAGAGGAGAGGACAGATGCCCCAAATAATCTCTCACTTACTCTCTACCCAGGAGCATGGATAAGGGGGGGCAAGCAGAAGCACGCCCCCCAAATCTCCATATGTCCTTGCAACCCAGAGCAGGGGGAAGCAGTAGGGTGGCTGTCTGCTGTCTGAGGACTTCCTCCCCGCAACCCTACAGCTGCTATTTCTCCTTTCCTGCTGCTGGATTCCAATGCAGTGTCTCTGCCTCCACCCCCTGACTCACTTCAGCAGGTGGTCTGCAAGGCAGGCAGCAGGGCTGGGACTCCAGCAGCAGTAAAGGAGAAGCAGCAGCTATAGCGGTGGGGGGTGGAGCTCAGCTGGCAGCCATCTGCCCTGCTGCTTCTCCCTTCCCAGGCTGCAGGGAAACAAAGAGTGCCACTGCCAGGGGGAGCTGCTGCCTCGTAACTGCTGGGCATCCCCACCAGAGGTTTCCCGAGAAATCTGGGAGGAGATCACATGAACCTTTCATTTGTGTGTGTTTAATGTGCCCCTCCAAAAGTGGTCACATTTACATTCCTGTGAATGTCCCTGTCGTTACCCCTGGCATCAGCAACACCTGAAGAACAAAGGAAGCAGCACTGGACTTGAGAGGAGATCCCAACTGAAAAAGGTTCAGCCAGTAACTGCTGGAACATGTGGTGAGAGAGACCTTTGCTTTGTATTCACTTCGCTTATTAAGTTAGGTGTTAGTTGCACATTGCCTTTTATTTCTTTGTAACCAATTCTGACTTATATGCCCCATTACTTGTAGTCACTTAAAATCTATCTTTCTGTAGTTAATAAGTTTTTGTTTTTTATCTAAACCAGTGTGTTTGCATTGAAGTGTTTGGGAAACTCCATTTGGGATAACAAGATTTGTGCATATCATGTTCTATTAATAAATGATGAACTTTATATGAGCTTGTATTGTCCAGGAAAATGCTAGGCAGTACCAGATTGTGACGATGCGGTTCAGGCGGGACCCAACTGAGAGTGCCATTAACCAATCAAACTCTCAAAACCAAAATTCGAATTTGGATAGCGTGGGGTTCTGACCCAAAGCTTAATTGACCTGGTTCTGTGGATCCAGGCATGACTACGCCACTGTGACGATGCGGTTCTGGCGGGACCCAACTGAGAGTGCCAATTCAGGACCAATTGCTCAAACAGGGCAGTCACAGCCCAAGGCTGAGGTTTTTCCACCTCTAAGGCAAACCAAACCAGCCAGACAAAAATGACTTCGGTTTCACCCCACTGGCTAATCACAAGTCACACAAGCAATTTCCTTAGACACTCCAGTCTCCCAGTATCACCACCAGTCCCACTCATCCTGGGGATGAATGGTTATAAAAACCAACACCCCAATAAAAGAAAAAGGTTCTCTCGATCCCAAAGAATCAAGCCCCAGACCCAGGTCAATATACACATCAGATCTTACCCACAAATCACGCTGTTGCCAATCCTTTAGAATCTAAAATCTAAAGGTTTATTCATAAAGGGGAAAAGGTAGAGATGAGAGCTAGAATTGGTTAAATGGAATCAATTACATACGGTAATGGCAATGTTCTTAGTTCAGGCTTGTAGCAGTGATGGAGTAAACTGCAGGTTCAAATCAAGTCTCTGGAGTACATCCCCTGCTGGGATGGGTCATCAGTCCCTTGTGTAGAGCTTCAGCTTGTAGCAAAGTCCCTCCAGAGGTAAGAAGCAGGATTGAAGACAAGATGGAGATGAGTCATTAGCCTTATATAGGCTTTTTTAGGCGTAAGAACCTCTTTGTTCTTACTGTGGAAAATTACAGCAAAATGGAGTTTGGAGTCACATGGGCAAGTCCCTGCATATTTGCTGAGTTACAAGGCGTATCTGCCTTCTCTCCATGGGTCAGTTGTGTAGCTGATGGTCCTTAATGGGCCATCAAGCAGGCTAGTCAGAGCTAATACCAATTTGTCTGGAATGTTTCCAAAAACACAGCACAAATTTGAAATACAGACAGTATAGATTCAATACTCATAACTTCAACTACAAAAGGATACATACATATAGACAGCATAATCATAACCAGCAACCCATAACCTGGTCTTAGACACCTTATATGACCCCTTTTTACATAAGATTTGGTGCCACTACAGGACCTTGGTTGCAAACCATATTCTATATGGTCCCAGTTTATATCAATAACATCACACAGATGCACATTTCTAGGGGAAAGTTTGGGACTGGGAGTTTGCTGGTGGTGTCCTGCAGTGTAATTCATGAATGGCTGGCCATAGTATTCATACAAGATAGATGGGAGTGATTTACATGCTGGTGGCTGTGTGAGAGCAGACCAGGCATGGTTGCTCTCACAGCAAAGCACTGGAAAAGAAGGGATACAACTGTCCACCAATCCATATTGTACCCTGAGTAATGCCACAGTGACACTTATCCAATCAATATGGGGATAGCTGAAATCCCCCATTATTATTACATTTTCTGCCCATGTAGCCTCTATAATTTCCCTGAGCATTTCACAATCCTGGTCAGGTGGCCAGTGGTATATTTCTACTGCTATACTCTTATTGTTCAAGCATGGAATTTCTATCCATAGAGATTCTTCTGCCTGCTAAAAACCATGGTAGTGGTGAGGATGGAATAACTTCTCCAGGGGCAGGGGAATAGAGTTAATCTGAACCTGTTGCTAAATGACTATATCAGTGACCAAGCAGCTAGTTATACATACAGTGGGCAAATTGAAGGTGATGTGTTGGTAAGAAAGGGAGGAAAATTTATATGAACTAACCAGAACTAAGCTAGCCAAATCTGTAATGTCCGACTCATCTCCAGTCATAAAGATGATGCACAGTTTCCTCTTGGACCCGTCTCTGCTCCTAATAAGCAAGGATCCAGAAATGTGTTTTATCATCTTTGGCCAGGCAGGAGATGTTACCATTTCCTAATGGATTTAGGCCTGGCCACTGGGAAGCATGTATTCATCACATCCATACTTGATAACTGTAAATCAGTGAAGAAGCTATTAATAATTTCAGTTATCAGTGTACACCTTTAGGGTATGAACCTGGAAATACTTACTCAAATCAGCAGTCCTTACACAACCTGGTAATCTCACTGAAGTCAATGGCAGTACTTGAAAGAGTAAGATTGCTAATATGAATAAGGGTTTGCAGGCTTTGGCACTACATCATTTGTAGTGGAATGAACTGTTCACAAACAATAATAACTTTGCTATTTCCTTTATGACAGATAGGATTTCCATCAGGAATATTGCTTGGGTGACTTAACATATACATCTCTAAGCAGGAAGAAGGGTAAGAAATTTTTTTTAAAAAGCACAGATCAGCTATTAAAAAGGTGTATGTTTAACAATCAAAGAAATAAAGATAATTAAATGATAATGGGTAATCCAGGTGCTTTTCTGCAGAGAAAGGAAACTAGGAGAATATATCTAGTGGAGTCCTGCAGTCTGGTAATTGTCAATTTTTTCAATAATGAGTTGGGTGACAGTGTGGAGAGTATATTTATAAAATTTGGGGATGGCACCAAGCTAGGAGAAGTTGCAAGCACTTAGGAGGATAAGATTAGAATTCAACACAACCTTGACCAATTGTAGAATTGGTCTGAAATCAGCAAGATGAAATTCAATAGAGACAAGTGCCAATACTCCACTTATATAGGAAAAATCATATGTAGAACTACAAAATTGGGAATAACTGGCTAAGCAGTAATACTGCTGAAAAGTATCTGAGAGTTTCACTGGATTACAAATTGAGTATGAGCCAACAATGGGATGCAGAAGCGAAAAAGGCAAATGTAATTCTGGGGTGTATAAACTTTGGAGTGTTGTATATAAGACATGGGAGGTAATTTTTCTGCTCTACGCAGCACTAGTGAGGCCTCAGAGCACTGTGACCAGTTTTGGGTGCTACACTTTAGGAAAGATGTGGACAAATTGGAGAGAGTCCTGAGAAGAGCAACAAAAATGATGATAGGGTTATGAAACCTGACCTATGAGAAAAGGTTAAAATAAGCTGGGCATGGTTTAGCCTTGGGAAGGGAGGACTGAGAGGGAGCTTCTCAGATAACAGCCTCTCAGATAACAGCTTTCAAATATGCTAAGGGCTATTATCAATTGTTCACTGAAGGTAGAAGAAGCAGTAACAGGCTTAATCTGCAACAAGGGAGATTTAGGTTAGATATTAGGAAAAATTTTCTAACTATAAGGATAGCTAAGCACAGGAATAGCCTTCCAAGGGAGGTTGTGGAATCCCATCATTGGAGGTTTTTTAGGACCACATTAGATAAACATCTGTCAGCAGCTATATCTACAGTACAAGTTAGGGGTGTGATTCCCAGCTTACATATGTGGTAGAACAGCCAGTGGCCCAGGTAGCAGGGGCTAGCCAACCCCCATTGTGTATCCATGGAGTTTGGTGGGTTTGTACTCAGGGCAGCTAACCCATGCTGCTGCTGGAGATGATTCTGCCGCTACACTATTTTTGGCTTGCTAGCTCATATGAGACCTAGCCTGAGTTTATGTACATGAGCTGAGAATCATACCCAGGGGTCCTGCCTCTGTGCTGGAAGGGTTGGATTAGATGACCTCTCCAGGTCCCTTCCATCCCTACATTTCTATGATTTGCCAAGTTACAGAATCACATCAGTAACATTTTATTTCATATGATTGGACTAACAAATAATTTAGTTTCTAATTTTAACTTCAGTCAGTTATCTTTCTGGAGCAGACCAATTTACAAAAATATATAGGAAAACAAACAAACCTAAACGAAGAGACCAAAATATAGTTTAGAGTATCTGATGTGTCTTTCAAAATGTCACTTTGTGGTAGTGACAAAATGTACAAAGCAAACGGAAGAAATTTTATTTCATGATACTTGCTTTAAAGTTTGTAGTAAATATTGTAAAAGCTAAATCATGGACTCTCCAAAAAAGTAACCTCTGAGTCATGTCCCAGCTCCATTATGCAAATATTATTTTCTCATTATAGTTTATATTTGAGTTTATGAAATCTGAGGAACATTAAGGTTGTCATTTGCTTAAGAGGATGGGGCTATAAATGTGATTGATTGCAACATTTTGCAAAGTACAAAAGGTAACTGAGTGAAGCTAATTAGGAAAGTAGGAGGAGCTAGTATAGAAGAGGAAAACAGTCTGTAAACTACTGCAAAGGCTCTCTAAGTCAGATTTTTAGAGGGGCACGGTATGTTTTGGCTATATTTTGGTGCTCATGGGAGCTTAGATCTTTTGAAAATGGGGCCTTATATGAAAATCTGAAAGACAAGTGAAGATTTGTTACTTGGAAGGATAGGAAGCTTTTGTTTACAACTTCCATTGCTCCAAAAATTGCATTTTTTACACGTTTTGAAGATTATTTTAAAGGTACTAAAACCCAACTGCTTATTGAAAATGGTGTAAAGCATTACAATAGCTGTCTTTACTTGCTAATCAGAAGCAGCAAAGAATCCTGTGGCACCTTATAGACTAACAGACGTTTTGCAGCATGAGCTTTCGTGGGTGAATACCCACTTCTTCAGATGCAAGTGGTGGAAATTTCCTGGGGCAGGTATATATAAGCAAGCAAGAAGCAAGCTAGAGATAACGAGGTTAGATCAATCAGGGTGGATGAGGCCCTGTTCTAGCAGTTGAGGTGTGAAAACCAAGGGAGGAGAAACTGGTTCTGTAATTGGCAAGCCATTCACAGTCTTTGTTTAGTCCTGAGCTGATGGTGTCAAATTTGCAGATGAATTGGAGCTCAGCAGTTTCTCTTTGAAGTCTGGTCCTAAAGCTTTTTCCACCACGATTTCAACAGCTTCCACCCCTCCATCAACCTCAGCCTGGACCAATCTACACGGGAGGTCCACTTCCTAGACACCACGGTGCAAATAAGTGATGGTCACATCAACACCACCCTATACCGAAAACCTACCGACCGCTATGCCTACCTTCATGCCTCCAGCTTCCATCCCGGACACACCACAAGATCCATTGTCTACAGCCAAGCACTGAGGTACAACCGTATCTGCTCTAACCCCGCAGACAGAGACCAACACCTAGAAAATCTCCACCAAGCATTCTCAAGACTACAGTACCCACACGAGGAAATAAGGAAACAGATCAACAGAGCCAGACGTGTACCCAGAAGCCTCCTACTGGAAGACAAACCCAAGAAAGAAACCAACAGGACTCCACTGGCCATCACATACAGTCCCCAGCTAAAACCCCTACAACGCATCATCAGGGATCTACAACCCATCCTGGACAATGATCCCACACTTTCAGTTCTCGCCCACAGACAACCTGCCAACCTGAAGCATATTCTCACCAGCATCTGCACACCGCACCATAGTAACTCTAGCTCAGGAACCAATCCATGCAACAAACCTCGATGCCAACTCTGCCCACATATCTACACCAGCAACACCATCACAGGACCAAACCAGATCAGCCACAACATCACCGGTTCATTCACCTGCACTTCCACCAATGTAATATATGCCATCATATGCCAGCAATGCCCCTCTGCTATGTACATCGGCCAAACTGGACAGTCTCTAAGGAAAAGGATAAATGGACACAAATCAGACATTAGGAATGGCAATATACAAAAACCTGTAGGAGAACACTTCAACCTCCCTGGCCACACAATAGCAGATCTTAAGGTGGCCATCCTACAGCAAAAAAACTTTAGGACCAGACTTCAAAGAGAAACTGCTGAGCTCCAATTCATCTGCAAATTTGACACCATCAGCTCAGGACTAAACAAAGACTGTGAATGGCTTGCCAATTACAGAACCAGTTTCTCCTCCCTTGGTTTTCACACCTCAACTGCTAGAACAGGGCCTCATCCACCCTGATTGATCTAACCTCGTTATCTCTAGCTTGCTTCTTGCTTGCTTATATATACCTGCCCCAGGAAATTTCCACCACTTGCATCTGAAGAAGTGGGTATTCACCCACGAAAGCTCATGCTGCAAAACGTCTGTTAGTCTATAAGGTGCCACAGGATTCTTTGCTGCTTCTACAGAACCAGACTAACACGGCTACCCATCTGATACTTGCTAATCAGAAGCATTCCATCTTGCCTTGTTAAAATGTATCCACAGAGCAGTGTCTGAGAATAAGTTACTTCCTCTCAGGTCAGACAGTCACTGTATTATGGCCGGCTTCTTTACTTTCTTTGTCCAAAGTAGTATGCTAATTGCTTCAGCAGTCCTAGTTTTCCTCAGCATGTCTATAATTAATTGAGGAGACATGGCCTGGATAACCAAAGGAAAATCATTGCTTGCTTTCTATAGTGCTCCCCGTAAGGATTTTTAGAGTGGTTCTAATTAGAGGGAAAAAGATGAGGTAACGTGTGAGATAACAGCTACTTTCATCTAGTTAACTTTCAGAAGTATTGTTTAACACTGGCTGATTCTACAACTTTTAGTTTTGAAAGATACTTTTTTTCTGTAGCTATCAATGAAACTCTTAATATAAAGGCTCAATATTAAAAACTATTTGAAGAGGAACTTTAGGACATCTTGCTCACTAAATCTGACAAAACAATGGATGTGGTGGATGGTTATTTTTAGTTGGTGAGTGACACTGTCCTTGAAGTTTTAATGAGCATACGGTATAGGGCAAGATACATGGGGGAAAATCATCAGTTTAACATAAGTGACAGCTCAACCTAGGAAAAGGAGGAAAAACACTGAAATGTAAGTTTTAATAGAAGAGAACTTTATTTTAATGACTAAAGGCCAACCTTTCAAATGTATTGACACCTAAAGGTGCAATCAATGGGAGTTAGATGTCTAAGCTGCTTAGACACTTTAGGAAATCCCACTGTGCACCTAAATACTTTTGAAAATCTGGTCATAAATCCCTAATTCAATGAGATACTTAAAATAATAAATAATGTTAAGTGCCTGTGCAAGAATATTCATGTGCTTAATGTTAGGCATGTACTTAAAGATCTTGATGTCTGGGATGCATAAAAAGTAGCTTTCCATATTGTTTTTTTAAAACGTATGTGTCTCACTGGGCGGCAACTGTACATTTGTAACACTTTATGGTGTTATGGGAGAAGCTATCCACCCTGTAATCTCAGACACAATTTGGTCATGCAGGAAATCCTCGCAGAGTGGTGTCCTATGCCTCACAAAAGGATATGTGCCCCCTACAAATCCTCATTGATGGCCATACTGGAACCTCTTTGGCTATAGGAGCAGGATTTGCCCCTGGAACAAATCTGGTTGTACAACTACTTGAAAAAATTATTGGTGTCTTTTTTGCAACTGATTCCAAAAGTGTAATGCCTTGCAGACTGGGGTTGTGTAAGGTGAATTTAAAATCTAAACCACTTGCAAGAAAGAGGGACTGTGGGGGTTTTACAATTTAATTGGAACCCAGAGTCTGTAAACACATGTATGGTGTGTGTCCATCTGATTCAGTTAAGGAAATTTAGGTTTGAGATTGTCTTGCTGTGACTAGTAATACATGCCATTTCACCTCTTCAGTTATGCCATGCTGCTCAGTTTTATGCCTTTAGGCTATCAAGATCAGAAGTCAAATATTATTTCACTTCAGCAGAAATACTGCTCAGTTATATGCCTTAAGGATGTAAAGGAAAGGGACCACATGTGGCGTTAGGTTATTACGCAGGAGAAGAGTTTGTCCACAGAAGCACTGCATTTATATAAAGAGGCTGACCACACGGGAAACAGCTTATCCACTTTATTGAACTGTTGCAAAACTTCAGCCAAACTGCCTTTTTCTAAGCAGGAGTGTTCAGGACTGTTAAGATGTAGAAGACTTCAGCCCTGGTGTGCTACAGGCTTCATCATTAGATAATATCTCTTTGGCTAACAAGACTTCAGTTAATACATCTTTATATTTTGAAGGGGAAGAAAACTGGTTTATCCAACCTTATCGAATGACTATTTGACTCTAATAGTCTGTTGTGCTGATCATTCACAGACTCATTTTTGGAGATATGATAAAAAAAAAAGAAACCATTCCCCCTCTATTTGTTCTGATGTGAGGCCATTCTCCTGATGTCTGACAGCAGGATTATTGTTGATTCTATAGCTCTCTGTCCCTGCTAAATTATTAAGGAGCCATTTTCCATCAAATGGAGCACTCTTGCATCAGGTTCCACCCTTTCATATTCATCTGTAGGACAGAGAAAAATAGAGTGCAGAAGCCAGAAAGTCTGCCACTTTCCGTAACAATCTGGAAATCCTTAGTATCTGTAGGAAAGCACTTCAGAAAATGGATATTAGTAATGGAAATGCTAAGAGGGATAAAAATTGACATCACAGCTCTAAGGTCACTTTGTGCTGGCTTAAAGCAGCAGGAGAAACCAGTGGAGAATTCTCCCAGTGGTGCATTCCCAGCAGGGGAACTCTCTGCTAATGTAAAGTTGGTGGAATTGGTTTTACTACCTCTTGTTCCAGATGCCCTGCACAGCCCTGGGCATAATATTAAAAAGGAAGGGCGGAGCAGGGACAGGATAGGGAGGGATAAAGGTGGGGGCCTGGCTGAGAGGAACTCTGCTGTAGTTGATTCTCCACTAGTCTTAACTCCCTTGTAAAAGAGATGTAAGTTAGGGTAGCCCCTATTCAGCCGCTACTTGCAATGGAGCTGGGCAACCCTAAACTACCTTGCAATCTTCCCTTTCCACTCTCTCTGACCTGAGCTGGGACTGAGTAGAGAATGAAGCCCTGAGTGGTTACAATTATGTTAGCTTCAATGATTCCTCAAGGCCATGTTCTAACCCAGTGCAATAAACCAGAGTAGACAATCCATTGCAGTTGGGGGATGTGGCAGCTTATGAGGACTTCTGGAGATAGCCCCCCTCCCTTATTCTCTTAGAGTCCCTGACATCAGAAGAATCATTCTGAAGCACAACTATAGCAAGGTGCTTGTGCTCCCATAGCCCAATGTCCTATACTTAGCTTTGCCATTTGAAATATGCAGGGGACATCCATACTGGTAATCTTCTTATAAAAGATGGACCTTCTTCAGTGAGATGTCTAAAGTGTGGAGGGAAACATCTGATTATCCTTAATCCAAAAATAACACACTTTACAATGTAGTTGTGGGAGGAACAAAAAAAATAATATGAGAGGCTGGCCTCTCTGAAGAGTGGAGTTAACGTTTGTCTTTGACCTTTACAGTACTATACTTCCAAAAGGTTGAGTTTCCTAAGGTCTGCAGGAAGAGGGAGCTGCTCCTGTAGACTTTGAGACCTGTGTGAGGGGACCCCGATCCTGTAGCATTAATTATGCAGAACTCTTCTGCAGAACTCCCATGGAACTCTTTAGAAGTCCTTAGGGGCTTTACTGTGTGTGGGAATGTAGTCAGTGAGTGAACTGAGATGATATACCTGAGCCAAGGAAGTCTGTCCCTATCTACGTGTCTATCCAAGTCCTATTTTCATCACCTGTTGGCCCATTCCACTCCAATGATTCATGTCTTGATATGCTCTTTCCACTTCTCTAACATATCTTTGTGATTTCCCCTATGTTGCCTCCTTGTGCATAGAATACCCATTTTTAAACTGGTCTGCAAGGTCACTGCCCTTACCTCATTCAGATTCCTCCTGATGATCCATCTCTACATTGACATTCGCAGGTTACAACAGTGATTGTAGAGTAATACAGGAATACCATACAAAAAAAATAAACCCAAGGCCCCAGCTTACAAGATATGTTAAATAACTACCTGGTCACCTCATTTGTTATTCCTCCCACCCTTGAGCTGTTTGTTCTCTTTTTTTTAGGTTGTGAGGCCTTCAGGGAAGGAGCTGTGCCTTGTTTTGTGTTTGTACAGTGCCTACCACACTGCAAATGCTACTTGAAACAAATAATAAAAATGTATAATGTTGCTCAGAAGTATTTGTGTAATTATTCATCAAAGGCAGCAGGGATCTTTACCACAAATTAGTGTTGAGTCTTTAAAGTCTACAAAAGTTTTCTAGAACTAGGTTGATACCTTTTGAAGGTTAGAAAGTTTATTTCTGGTGAATAGTTTGCTGCAGATCTGTAATGTCCCATTAAAATGTACTTTACAAAATGTCAGTTCATGAATAAAAAAAGATTAAAGACCAATATAGGAAGATATTTTGGGTTGTATTCTTTAAAAGATTGTCCAGTTCTTCTGTCCTGAGATTTCCTGTCAAAGCACTCACGTTAATATTTTGGAGCTCTGAGTTATGATATAGACATTGATACTGCACTGTCCTACAGATGTGCTTGGTAGGCTGACATTCCTATCTTTGATTCTGACATGCAGAAATAGCAGTATATTAAAATACCATCATATCTGTGAAAATTATAAGGAACCACGATAATGGGCCAATGTGATGCTTCAGTTAGGCTAATATTAACACTGGGATGTGAAGGATGCCAGTTTCCATTGGCTACATCAGGCCAGATTGTGTGCTTTAGCCCATACATCTATGCCAGGGATCGGCAACCTTTGGCATGTGGCTCGCCAGGGTAAGCACCCTGGCTGGCCGGGCTGGTTTGTTTACCTGCTGCATCTGCAGGTTCAGCTGATCACGGCTCCCACTGGCTGCGGTTCGTCGCTCCAGGCCAATGGGAGCTGCGGGAAGCAGCGCGGGTCGAGGGATGTGCTGGCCGCTGCTTCCTGCTGCCAGGGTGCTGATCTATGCAGTCAGTGGGTGGGCAACCCCATGGCTCAATTTTGTATGAGAAGCATTCTTCAGTGCCTTCAGAGGGCTCCTTCAAGGGCTCCTGGTCCCCTCCAGTTATATTCTTGTTGATTCCAGCTGCTATTATAAGCCAAAGGCCTATGCACAGGCATGGAAGGAACTTCAGAATAGCAAATAGAAGTAGCTTTTACTTAAATGCTCTGTCATTTGAATAAAAATGACAGCCAGAGATATAGTAGGCTCCACTGAGCCCATCTCACCTGACCTTGACTCTCCTTACCCCATTTCAGTGTTTATTGGATGGCCATTATCACTTCATCTCATGCCTTTCCAGTATTGGCTAGCAGGGATAGTTTCTTTCTCCATTTTATCATTCAAATTCCTCAGGAGATGAGTATATTTCACCAGATTTTTTTCTGTACCTTCTTAATATTTAGGTTCCAGAACAGAGTAGTTGCATCAAAATACCTGTGATATTCAGGAGTTGTCATTTGTGTTTATGTTCTCCCTTTATCCCTACATTGTACATTCTCAGGAGTTTCTGGTTACCGATGACATCGGCAGGACCTGTAATCCTCCACAATTTTCACCTGGTGTAGTTGCTTACACTTCAGCAGAGTGAATGTGAAATAACACCATTTTGATCTGCGGAAGTTTGAGCTTTGTGGCTTTGTCCCATCTCTGGAATGTAGCATGATAGTCCTGGTCTGCAGAATCTGATTATAGCTCTTGTTCTTCCTACTATCTCTGCTGTCACATATATGAGAACTCATTTCTAATAAATATTTGACCTTTCACATGTTTGAGATTTTTTTGAAATCACAGCTCTTAATAACACCTTAATCTCTTGGCTAAAACCATTGAAAATCCGAGTGCAAAATGTTTACTATTCATCTTTGACTTAATACACAATGTGAAAATCTAAAGATCAGACTTATTTTATTCTTTTCCTTTGTATATGAAATACTGAGAGGTTATATTAATTAACTATATATTTGTTTCTTAATTTTTTGGTTAGAGTTTAATTAGAAATAATAGTCACATCGTACATGTTTTTGAAAGTATTATATATTTTGCTGCAAAAGGGCATTACTATGATGTAAGGCACATTATTTCTGAGAAATATACTCCCACAGTTCTTGTTCATATGTCAATAAGTATTTCATAAATGTAATTACTTTATAGCCTTGTGTGCATTTAATGTTTTTTAAATCAATCTCTGAATACACATTAAGAGACTTATTTTATTAATTTTGTCATAAGATATTGCTGTAGAAGAAATTTAGAACTTTATAGTCATAAAAATAAACCGATCCACACAGTATCCCCAGGGTATACAGAATCGGAGAAAAGTGGAAATCTTCATCACTTTAAATACTACTTTTTCTAATAGAAAGATACATTTCCAAAGTGTGTGTTTCTTGGAGAAAGACATTTTTCTATGAGAGGAAAGAGTCTGAGTATCTTACATCGTTCAGACGTCATTTCTAAAAATTAATGGGCTACATCAAGGGACAATGGAGAATTCTGATATGACTTTCTTGATTGAATAGAACCTCATTAGGCAGTCAGATCAGTTTTGTTTCTTAATGTGTTTTGACACTGAGGATGAATACATTGTGTTGGAAGAATATGGTTTTTCCCTTTCTTCATACAATTTTTTCTGAATAAACACTGCACTGTCCTGAAGTGCAGAAAGGAGCTGAAGTTGCAATATGTTACTTTATTTATCTTGATTTCACAATCTCATTTCTTATTATCGATTATCATCAAGCGTCATTTCTGTACCAACAACATTTTCTGATCAAAGGTTACATAGGGCTGGCTTGGCACCTTTATAATTGAGCCCAAGTAAAGAGCAGTGTGTAGCTGCTATACCAAGAGAACAACAGGGACCACACTGTGATTCAAAGTCACAGTTCAGTCCTTACTGCCCACTTATTCCCTGAGGGAAGTAAGACAAGTCACCTCTTTTCCTGGTGCAGATTACTTCCCCCTCCACATTGGCTCAATAGTGTTGACTGGCACGGTGAAGTCAGAACCAAAGCTCTGTCCATTCCCTGTGCACTTTCACTGGGCGGGGTATAGCAGCCTGGTAGCAACTACTCTCCCCCTCCTATGCAAGGCTCTGATGATGTGGGTAGCCTGTACAGGAGAATAAAGATGCTCCTTGCATCCCCATACTGCCCTGTATAGTGCACAGCCAGGCTCATGGTTAAACCCTTTAATGTGTTTTTATTCTAACTTTATTTTAAATCAATTATTGTCACATACCATTCACACTTGCATAATCCACTGGGTTTGGGTTTGTTTTCTCTACCAGATTCCACATCTGATTGATTATTTTGACTACTACTATCAGGTTGATAGCAAAAAAATGGGCTATACCTGGAACCAGCTAGAGCGAATGGCCCAGGATAGAAGACTCTGGAGATCTGTGGTTGGCGGCCCATACCCCGGTTGGGGTGACGGGCATGAATGAATGAATGAATGATTCCTCAGTTAGAAATATCTTGGATGCAGTTGTTCCATAAAGGCACACATCACATCCCTGGCCATGGGTTCTAGGAATTATTGAACAGTACCTGTTGTATATAAAAGCATTGCCGAAGACCCGCTGGGTGATTAGTCTTTTGACACTTGGAAGAATTGTCTCTCCAAGTCATCAAGTAGTTAGATTTGATTGATTTCATAGACGTAATCTCCCAAAGAGAGAAATTGACCTGCTGCCCTGTTCAAATCAGCCAGTGGCATTTTAAGTCATGCAAAGCACATTAGTAAAAGTCAGTGTGGCAAAGGCTGGCAATAGCTGTTTTTACACATACCCTAAATAAAATTAAGGACTGTCTAGCTGATGTTTAATGGACCCATTTATAACGTTCTTTCAAATTGTTTGTTATCTTTAGTGTTCAGCCTCCCTATGCTGTCTTTGCAACCCAAAAATTCCTCAGCTGTAGCAAAGTCTCAAATGGCTGAAATTCAAGAGTTTTCTACACTTGAGGTGTTGGGGATGGGAAGAATACAATCATCAAAACATTGTCTTACTACCTCAAAAAAACTCCAGGTTGTGGTCTGTGCTATCCTGACAGAGTTTCTGACTTGTGTAAATTTACTACTAAACAATTGCCATTTCCTCTACCCTGGACTTCCCTCGGTGTGTCCAGAGCTCTAGATTTTGCTGCGTACAGCTTTTGTCCTTTACCTTTTTTACTCCATCACAGTTTGGATGGGTTTGCTTCTCTTCTGAGGACTTCTTGTCTAGCTCACACAGTAAGACTGCTGATTGCAGAAAAGAGGTGTTGACAAAGTGATGAATTAGCTGATTTAATAGGTCTTTTTAAACCTCTCATTTCTTTAAAGTTTCTTCTTTGCATAATATGCCCCCATCTGAAGAATTCTCTTCTACTAAGAGTTACACTCAAAATCCTTGTCAGAATTTAAATCAGTCTGTAGCCTTTTTTTTTTAAACTGGCCTCTATGTGATTTGTTCTGATTTGTGAAGTACATTATTGATGTGTGTCAGCCTAAGAGGTGCTGTGCAGAAGTAAGCAATCAATTATTTAGAGATACTCACTGCTTTGGGAAGTATGTGGCTCCTTTAGCTCCTAACATATAGAAAAGTAACAGTGTTTGTGCAATAGCTTAAATACACATTTCCTGTTTTGCCCACCAGCCTGTTTACTTACATACTCTTGTCTGCATGGCTTATTATCTTTTGTCAACTTTGAACTTTGTTTTTTCTTTGTAGTAAGACTACAATAAATGATTTAGGGAATGACTTTAAATTTTGCCACAGGGGTTTGTCCTAAGCATAAACAGAAACAGATTCTTCATCTCGTTTTGCTAAGTTTGCTTCCAAAGTTGTTGTGACAGTTTCCAGACTGCTGGAACTGCACCTATTGAATAAGATGAAAGAAAAGGACTCAGTCCTGCTAAGTACACTGGGGACAAGAGTGCACGCTTTTAATCAACCAGTCCCAGTTTCTACAAAATACACCTACTGCTATTGGTGTTGTGAAGGATGTTCCTTTCCCAAGTCAGTTGTATTTTGCTATTTAACTATAAATTGCCAACTGTCAGTTTATTATTAATCAAAGAAGAGTTCCTCCAAGGAGAGTAAATGTGATCAGAAAGAGGACCATGTTTAGCCTATCCCATAAACCTAAATGTGTTTAATTTTTAGAAGAAAATAAGGAAGTTTTTTACAAAGTTTTTAGTAAAAGACAGTTAATTCCCTTGAGAATATCTGTTTGGGCACTGAGTACAGAGGATGAGGTGATGCACTTCTTTTGTTCGTAGAGGAGAATAAATTTATAGTACCAATGGACCCAAAGGTATAGATGTAGAGTAGCTGTATTTGTGTATCTGTATATGTGTTGTGCATCTTAGTATAAAACAGAGAAATGCATTTAGGAGCAACTGTGCATCTTCTGCCTTGTTCACGAATGCTTTCCAAATGTAAGGGTTTATGAATTTTTCCTTCTAGTGGCAAAGACAGCAGCACTATCTCTAGCAGCTCTGAAAGTAACAAAAACACCATTCTAAAATAAAGTACCATACCAGGAATACCTGAAAAAATTTCATAAATTAAAAAAGTGCTCGAGTATACTGTTATTTGTTAATTAAGAATTATAATTACTACACTGTACTTACCCATTATGGGATAATGTAATGTGTGTATAAAAATAAATACTGTTTCAGTTATATGGATTCTTATAGGAATATTTTTCAATAGTGTAAAACCAGCTAATGTTACTAGAATTATTTAAATTAAATAACACGGCATGATGAATTGAATACAACTCACAAAGAGAAACTATATCATTAGAATTAATGGTATTTCCCAGTTCGACTACATCAGGAAAATAACTTTGCATAATAACTAGTTAGTATTAACAAACATATGAGATGGAACTCATAGTTGCAAAAGTTTCTATTATTTAATTGAAAGGAGAGTAAAATCACCTTCTAAGAGTTTTTCTGTTACCATCAATCCACTCAAGTTAATGTGAAAAATACAGACTGGAAATAACCTCCGCCTTCATGCACTTACACCTACACATTGATGTGGAGCAAATGAGTATAGTTTGATAGCTTCAGCAGCAGACCAGAGTTTCTCTGCTTCTCTTTAGACAGATTAATGAAGCAAAGAATTAGGTTTTGCAGATCAGCTATATAGAGTTTACATGCAAGTGCATATTTTTTTGCACATGGTTTTGAATGAGATACAAGTGATTTTTAAATTCCTATTAGTTACTTAGGGTGATATTTTCCCCAGTGTAAGGGGCCTGCACACAGGCCTTATGCACCACTTAGGGCAGGGGTAGTCAATTATTTTTTGTCAAGGTCCCAATTTCTTGGGCAAGGTCCAGATTCCAGAGAAAATAATACAAAATAATAATAAGAGGGGAAGGAGCTCTCTCTTCTCTCTATTGGTGAAAAGGGAAAAGTTCTGTCACCTACCCAGAATTCCTCTAGTGGCACTTGGGGAGTTTATCAGAACTCACATAAACTTGAACTTTGGAAGCAGCAGTCTCCCAGAGAGGCTTAGAAAGGGGAAAGAACTCTTACCTTGTGACAAAGGGCTCATTGCTGTGCAGTCAGGACTCTACTCCAGGGTCTTGTATGCTCTGAGCTCCCTTCTTCCTGGGGATTTCACTGCGAGGACAGTGCAGACTGAAGACATTGCAGTTAGTCGTTGGCTTCAGGAGTGTGTGTTCTCAGCTCTGCACAAATAGCCAACACAGCAGACTTTGACCAAATTGCTCAGAAAGACTATAGACCCATTTCAGTAGTGAAGGCACCAAGCCAGGTTCATTGTTATGAAAGCACGGTTCCGATATCCTGTAGATATAGGACCACTAACAAATGTGTGTCCGTTACAATGGACCAGCTTAGTGCATGACAGGACTTTCCATTCTCCCCTCTGCTGGACAAAGAAACCATCTCTGAGATCCTTCTTTATACACTGATACAAACAATTTACATATTGTCCCTCTGAAGTGGTTACATGTACATGTTGGTTCAATCAAACATCTTTATTCATCACGTTGTCATCCTGTCCTTATCTTTGGGGGGAGGGTCAGTGTGTACTTATCTTTGGGGAGTGTGTTTGTACCATCCTTGGTATCGGGGTGTTCTGGTACTATCCTTCTGGAAAGTGTTTGCATGAGTGTCCTGTGCCTAATTAGGAATGTGTGTGTTTTTGCAATGCCAGCACTCGGGGGCGGTGATATAATAGGCAGGCGGAGGCGTTGCCTCCCCTAGCACAACCGTCCCTGCTGCCCAATACCTGTGGTGCGCCCCCCCCCCCCATCTCTGGCTTCTTCTCCTCCCTGCTCTGACCCTTCCCTGAGGCTCCCATGGCTTGCTGCTGCTGCCTGGAGTCTTCCTCCTGTCCTCTCCTCCATCCCACCCCTTCCCCCCTTGGAGATCCCCACGTCTCTCCTCACCCCCTCCTCCCCTATCCCTGTGGGGCACAGGGTGTTTGTGTGTGTGTATGTGTGCGTGTGTGCGAGCAGCAGACGGGGAGTGAGGAGGCGAGTGGAGGGGATCCCTGGGTAACTTTACACAGTGAAAAAGCCTTCCAGAGACCTAGTAGCAGAGATCACTGAAACTGTTAAAGAGCCATTAAGTGGTAATGAAGCCATTTAACAGGCATTTGCCAATGCCCAGGAAGCCTTTGGCCACATTCAGCTGGTTTTTATATTGTAGGAAAATGTGCTATTGGGGTTAAAGACAGTTTGGGAAAAGGGTCTGGTGTGGGAGGGGGGTGAGGAGGCAAACAGCAGACGGGCAGAGGAGGGGGTGAGTATTCTCAGAATACTGATCTATTCTGAGAATAGCCCCAGAAAAAATATTTTAGCATAGCCAACAATACCATAATTTGCTTTTTAAAACCTTCGCAGGTGATTTAACACCTGGCTTGCCCACCTCAGCTGAAAGAGAAACATTTCAATTAGGTGACTGATAATTTTGCTGCCACAAATATAGAAAAGACATTTTAATAATATTGATCACTGTGAATTGCTTCACAGCATTAGTCAAAAAGGGTTTTAGTTTTAATTGCTAATCTGTATTAATACGAAAATTGTTTAAAAACCTCCCCCAAATCCTCTAATAGTATATATGCCCACAGAAACAGCATTCATATAAATGGATTTTTTTTCCTTTTTCCAACAGGATAAATCTGAAAAGAACACTTTCAGGGTCACAGATTCAATTTAGATGTAATAATCCCTAAGTTCTTGGTATGGTGCCTATGATTAGTGAATGCATTATGTTGCAGATATAGTTACGTGAAATTTAAAATAAAAGTGTAAAGCATAAAATTGTTGTGTGAAACAGCTGTTTGCTAACCATTAATTAGCACTGCTAAAATTAGAATGTGATAACACTTGTGTCAGAATCAGATATTGTTGCTAACTCTGGCAATTTTTTCACAAGTGTTGTGATAACTGATATTTTTTCTTAAATCCTTAGCTTCCTAAGGTGAGTGATTATGTGAGACTCAACTTTCATTTAAAAAAAAAAAAAAAGGTAAGTTTCTAACCCTCCATGGTTGTGGAGAAAAGCTTGAAAAACATGAACTAAGCTGTGATGCTGGTAAACCAAGTCCCAGGTCTGGCCAAGGCCATCGATGTTAGCTAAGGACTGACAAACTCATAGCTGGAAACCAAACCAGCACACGTGTATGTTTTAGTTTTGTTCAAAATTGGTATTAGTCTTATAAGAATGTATTTAGTGTTTAGACTCTATGAAATGCTTGTAAATTGCTGCATGCATTGATCTTACTTGTAAGAGGTCTGTATTTCATGCTATAAGAGAATATGTAAGTTTTGCTTTAAAACTTTGAAAATGTTGCTCCAGGCAAATATTTGAACCCAGGCACAGGTATCATCTCCTTTCTTTCCCCCCACCCATTCAGGAGGCCTATCAACATTAAATGGGCCATTAATAAACATGACAATACAGAGGATTGGTGAATGGTCCTATCACACCTTGGACATGGTACATGCAGAGGAGCTCATTTCATGGACTGGAAGGATAAACGTAAAAGATAAAACAGGGTCACAAGACATTTTTTCATCTCTTTGCTGTTTGAACTCTCACAGGGCCAGAGATACTAAACTCAAGCAGAGATCCCCAAGAGTAACCCCCTGGGTCTGCCCTGAAAGCTATCTTGAATTGACAGATTACCACATCTCTGTCTTCTTTAGGAACCAAAGATGTAACTCATTTTGCATATATGCTTGCTTGCTTTGACCTGAAAAACCCTCTTCTTATTCCAAGTTAATAATCAACCTTTAGTTAGTTTATTACATTACATTACATTAGCTATGAGCATTGTTTTGGGTGTGAGATCTGAGATACAAATTGAGCTGAAGTATGTGACTGGCCACTTGGGATTGAAAAAAGAACAGGAGTACTTGTGGCACCTTAAAGACTAACAAATTTATTTTAGCATGAGCTTTCGTGAGCTGCAGCTCACTTCTTCGGATGCTCATGCTAAAATAAATTTGTTAGTCTTTAAGGTGCCACAAGTACTCCTGTTCTTTTTGCGGATACAGACTAACACGGCTGCTACTCTGAAACTTGAGATTGAAAGTAACCTGAATATTTTGTGATCTTTGGGATAGGTGACCATTTATCACAAAATCCAGTTTGCCTGGATGGCAAGATAGACTGGAGATTCTAAGGGGACTGTCTGTAGCCCTATGGTAAGACTGTGATAATGATCCAGTAGTTCACATTTGTTACTGGGTTGGTAAAATATAATTATAGACCATATTACTGGTTTGAGGTGCCTGCTCTATTTTTGACAGTCTGCCCTGAGATAGCCACTCCAGACAGCAGCTGTAGACATCAGAACAAAAATAAAAGAACCTCAGATTTATCCAGTTTTGAAATCCCAAGATATTTAAGACAATCTCATGATTTTTTGTGGCCTGAACGTTGATCGATGATCACTTGGGGTTGATGATACTGGGAAAAAAATAAATGGGCCACAAGTCTTTATTGGGAGGCCTGAAGCTTTATGTTGTAGGGGGATATGTGATTGTTTTGAATCCAGGTCCCATTTAGAGCTTCATCCAAAGCCCTCTGAAGTCAGTAAGATTCTTCCCATTCTTTGCAGGGGGCTTTAATCATACACTAGTCTCAGTCCACCATTTTTAATAAATAAATCTCATACCAACCTCTGCTTTCTCTGTAACACAACATTCTATTAACAATGCACACGTGTGCACATGCGGCACGTGCACACACATCCCCTCTCTTCCCTGCCTCCCTGCACAAAAGTCTAAAAGGAATTTTTGAAATCATTGGGAAAAGTTACCTATACATATTCTTTATCGTTTCTTAATTAAATTAAACAAAGAATTGAGAAGCTGGAGGGCATGTGGTGATATGGGAAAGGAAAATTTGAAGGGAGATGGCATCTGATTATTGTCTGAATTCCTGTGGAATTGGTATAAAATAGGATTAAGACAGAAGATTCTAATTTCCTGATGTTTTCTGTGAATCCAATCAATATCAAAGCCTCAAACAAAGCTGAGCTGCAATGCTCATTTACAGAAGTGAAGACAAAGTTCAGATTCTGCCACCCTTATTCACATTGCTAGTATATTACAAAAGAAGTAGTCCCATTAAAGCCAATAGGGGTATTTGTGGAAAAGGGTACTACTATCCAGTGAAAGTAAGGGTATCCCAATCTGGCCCTCCAACACTGTATTGTGACAAATCCATCTTCTGGCATTGTAGTGCATTCTGTGTCAGAATTATATTGTCTGTTGAGGCCCCAGTCCTGCAAGCAGGTGTCTGCTCAAGTGTCAGGACTGAGGGGAGCAGAAAGGTGGCTTTAAGACATCTTTTCCCCCAGTCTCTCCTCAGCTGCATGAAGGGCTCAGTGCAGCTGAGAATCACTTTAAATGCAAGAGTCTATGGATTGTTAGGTAGCAGATTGTGTGTCTTGACTATATGAAGAAGTTACAACAAGTTATGGTATATGACTTTCAAATATGTCAAAGACTAAAATACTACACCATTAATTCACTCTGTTCAATGTACTATTTTGAAACAGTAAAAGATTTGTTTCAGTGACATCAATTTATTGCAGAAAAGTCCAAGGAAATAGATCTCAAGACTCTTAAGTGAAATAAGTGTGCCATAACAGACATTACCAAAATAGATTTGTCAGAATACATCAAAGTGGACAGGGTAGTATATCAATATTTTTTTGAAAAGCTGCTGTACTTATGATGTAAATAGTGAATTGTGCAATAGTTTCATGGTTTAGTGCTTTGATGCTCTACCTTTTCCCACCTGATACTCAAACCCACCCAATGTTTTTTGCCAAGATTCAAATCAATATTTTTCTGAATCTCCATCTCTTATTTTTATGACTGTAAGAAACATTATTTTTACTGACACATCAACTGTAGGTATCAAAACAATCATTTTTCTAATGAAAAAGCATTAATTTTGTGGGAAATGTGTGAATCATTAGTTAAAATGCTGTTTCTTGAAGTTAACTAAACAGAATATCCTAATTTTTCTTCTCTAACGATTTTTGCTTAGTAGCATCTACTTGTGCTTTTAGTAGGAAGGTCTGGCAACCATCACTCATTCACTATCATGTTGGAAGGAAAAAAAATTAACACACTAATATGAAATGGGGAATAACTGTGTAGGAGATAAGTATCAGGGGGTAGCCATGTTAGTCTGTATACGCAAAAACAATAAGGAGTCAGGTGGCACCTTAAAGACTAACTGATTTATTTGGGCATAAGCTTTCATGGGCAAAAACCCACTTCTTCAGATGCATGGAGTGAAAATTACAGATGCAGGCATTATTATACTGCTACATGAAGAGAAGGGAATTACCTCACAAGTGGAGAACCAGTGTTGACATGGCCAATTCAGTCAGGGTGGATGTGGTCCACTCCCAATAACTGATGAGGCGGTGTCAATTCCAGGAGAGGGAAAATTTTTATAGTGAGCCAGCCACTCCCCGTCCCTATTCAAGCCCAAATTAATGGTGTTAAATTTGCAAATGAATTTTAGTTCTGCAGTTTCTCTTTGAAGTCTGTTTCTGAAGTTTTTTTATTCAAGTATGGCTACTTTTAAATCTGTTATAGAATGTCCAGGAAGATTGAAGTGTTCACCTACTGGCTTTTGCATGTTACCATTCCTGATGTCCAATTTGTGTCCATTTATTCTTTTACGTAGAGACTGTCCGATTTGGCCAATGTACATGGCAGAGGGGCATTGCTGGCACAGGATGGCATATATCACATTAGTAGATGTGCAGGTGAATGAGTCCCAGATGGTGTGGCTGATGTGGTTGGGTCCTCTGATAGCGTCGCTAGAGTAGATATGGGGACAGAGTAGGCAACAAGGTTTGTTACAGGGATTAGTTCCTGGGTTAGTGTTTCTCTGGTGTGGTGTGTAGTTGCTGGTGAGTATTTGCTCCAGGTTGGGGGGCTGTCTGTGAGCAAGGACTGGCCTGCCTCCCAGGGTCCCACACATTACACCAGCATACAGCTGCTGCAGTTAGTGCATCACTTTTGCATGTGCATACTTGGCTCATCATGTTGGTGGTGCCCATACTCACCAGGAGTACTTGTATTGATGCTGAGTGTGGTGCATCGTGGGTAGGTATCCTATTGTGCAACTCGCAACCATCCAGTGCACTGTCTTTTGGGAAATTTTGGCAATGCATGATGGTGCCAAAACGAGTTATGCAGCAGTGACTGGGAGCATGGGAACAACTGTCTCCATCTCATTATGTATCCCAGAACTCCCAGAACTTTCAGGTCTTTTTTTTTTTTTTTTTCAAAATCTCACAAAACCCACATGGCTCTCCTCAGTCCATCATCTCTGACAGCAGCATGGAGTCTGTACAGCGCTACACTATTGTCACAAGTGTTGCAAGCACAGGGCACACAATCTGGAGTGTTTGCAGAATCACAAGAAGAACTGAATAGGTGGGGAACATGATGGTTCCTTAAGGGGACAGATTGCTGTGGGACATACTGAGAACCAATTCAAGGTTGTTGGTGGCATTTCTGGAGCAGCTGCAGATGGTGAAGTGTCACTTCTGGACCTGAGAAATGAGCACTAATTGCTGGGATCACATCATAATGCGGTTTTGGATGACAAGCAGTGGGTGCAGAACTTTTAGATCTGCAAGGTTACATTTCTGCATCTGTGTGCCAGCCCTTCAGCACAGGGACACCAAAATGAGAGCTACACTGATAATGGAGAAGTGAGTGGTGATCACATTGTGGAAATTTGCAATTCCAGATTGCTGCTAATCACTCAGGAATCAATTTGGAGTCAGGAAATCCATCATGGGGGCCATTGTCATGCAAGTGTGCTGGACCCTTAATTACCTCATGCTATGCAGGACTGTGACTCTGGGCAATGTGCAGGACATAATGGATGGATTTGCAGCAATAGGGTTCCTTAACTATGGTGGAGCAATCAATGGTATGCATATCGCTGGCACCAGACCAGCTTGACACAGAGTACATCAACAGAAAGGGTTACTTTTCTATGGTTAAGCAAGTACGGGTGGATCACTAGGGATGCTTCACTGACATCAGTGTGGGCTCGACAGGAAAGCTGTCTGACGCATGCATCTTTAAGAACAAAAGACTGTTCAGAAAGCTACAAGCAGAGACTTTGTTTCCCAACCAGCAGATTGCCATTGGGAATGTTGAAATGCCAGTAGTGATCCTGGGTAACCCAGTCTCTACCCTTTGCTCCCCTGGATCATGAATCCGTACACCAGCCACCTCGACAGCACCAAGGAATGATTCAACTACCGGCTCAGTAGGTGCAGAATGACAGTTGAATGTGCTTTTGGTCATCTGAAGGTCTCTGGCATTGTTTGCTCACAACATTGAACCTCAGTGAGAAAAATATCCCAATGGTTATAGTCACATGCTATGTTCTTCATAATGTATCTGAAGCAGAAGGGGGAAACTTTCTGCTGGGGTGGAGGTGGAACGGCTGTCTGCTGAATTTGAACAGCCAGAAACAAACACTATTAGAGCTCAGTGCAGAGCTATGTGGTTCAGGGATGCTTTGAAAGATCATTTTGAGAGTGAGCCAGAGTAGTGTGTGGTGTTGTAGTGCACTCTACCTGGTCTTGCTCTTTTGTGGCCTGCTAGGAATTGTGTGGTGATTGAGCTACATGTAGGAATATAGCATTGTCAATGCACCTATTATTTTTGTTTGTGAATGATCCTATGAGTTGTGTGACATTTTGCAGTAACAGGTAATTGGTTGCTTTCAGAACTGCTGAGCACTTAGCAGCATATGTTTTGAACTAATAAAGATGAATTATGTTCCAAATAATAGAATTTCATTCTGTAACAAAATCAGTGCAAAACACCCATGCAAATTTAAAACAAATATATTTAAAACTTAATAAATTAAGAACATTCATGTCTTTTTCAGCTACACATACACCAACTGTGGCTTTCACATGTCAGTGTATATGAGGATGTGATTGTCCTTACTGTCCCCCAGGTCAGAATGGTAGGGGTACTGCAGAGACTCTGATCCCATGTGGAATGCAGGGGTGACATAGGGAGGTCCCAATATTGAGTTATCAGTGGGCTGCAGAGGGAGGTGAGCCTGGGATTGTGGAACCTGCAGGTCCACCAGAATCTGCAGCATGTGGATTTGCTGCCTGAGAAGCCCCATTATGTCCTGGTGCATCTCCTGCTCCTTTTCCTGCTGGGAGTCCTGGGCCTCTCTCCTCTCCATGTTTTCCTTCTCCAGCCTGTTCACAGTATTCATCCTCCAGGCCCTGTGCTTGTGGTCTGAAGCAGGTCTGACTGGCTTGCAGGATCTCCTGGAACATATCCTGAGTCCTCTTCTTTCTCCTTCTTATTTATCTCAGGCATTCTGAGGCTGTGGCACAAGCAAACCATAAATGAACACCCTCCCCACAGTATGTTGGACAGTGTCCTTTGCCTCGTTTTCCCACCATGCAGTGTGAAAGCCCTATGGATGAACGCCCTTTTAAAACACCACTCCCCTTTCCCTCCTTTGCAGTGGGTTGTCCAAAGTCAGTAAAGCCCCAGAATTCAGGGATACATTCATGGGGGGTTCCTCTCCCACCCCTAAAGGGATGGAGGAGGTTGAGCAGTGCCTTTGCTGCTGCTGCTCCCTTTGCCACTGCACACTGCTGCTTGCTTCTTGCTGCTACTGTTATCTCTGCTGCTGCCTGCCACCTTGGTCGCTGCTCACTACTGCCACTGTTGTCGCTGACACGCCTCGCTGCTGCCTTTGCACTGCTGTGTTCTGAGATTGCATCACTTGCCCAGCTCTCCGTGATTTCACCGGGTAGCAGGGAACTGTACTGCTATGGCAGCCCTGCATTTGTCTTTCACTGCACCGCTGTCCCCACACCAAGTCTAAGGCTCAGGCCCTAGACCTACTCAGCTATGTTAATCACTGAGCAGAAGAAAGGACTCTAAATTGAGTCTGATCAGCTCTGCCTTTAAACATTAGAGGGGGAAGGTCAAATGGTAACTAGAACACTTTAAACCACCAGGAAGGAACATCTGTCCCCACCACCTCTTTCCCTTGGATTTGGCATTAATACCCCCTGCTTAGTGAGTGAAGTTAAAATTAGGGTGAGCCCCTCAATTAGGTGATGCTAAGTACAGTTCAGCTGCCCTTTAATCATACAGGAAGGATGACAATATTTCATTACCAAAGTAGGTGTGTCTGTAAATATGGTGTGCTCCTGAGGTCTTCCCCCTCCCCACCTCAATTCATTACTAGATGTAAAGGGAGAGTTCATTCAGCCCTGCTTACATGTGGAACAATATCAGAGTACTTTTGCTGAGCATGAAAGAAGGTAGCCCATATCTCATGGAACCATTCTAGTAAATACAGCTTGTGCTGGGGAGGTTCAGGCCTAAAAGATTTTAGCTCATTCTCCACGGTAACAATTCACATTTCATCCTGTAATTTCAAAGCCCTCTTAAAGCCCTGATGACAGTCTCTGGGAATACCTTTAAAACTCTGGGAATGCCTTTAAAACTCTCTGTCTAAACAACAGCGGGGCAAATTCATCCCTACTTTAATTTCAGTAAAATCAGTGGGCTTACAAAGAATGAAGGCCATACTTCATTGGGGGACTCTATCCTGGGAAGCAGTGACTATGAAAAAGATTTGGGAGTCATGGTGAATAATCAGCTGAACATGAGCTCCCAATACAATGCTGTGGCCAAAAGGGCTAATGCAATTCTTGGATGCATAAACAGGGGAATCTTGAGTAGGATTAGAAAGGTTATTTTACCTCTGTATTTGGCACTGGTGCAACTGCTGATGGAATATTGTGTCCAGTTCTGGCATCCACAAAGCAAAAAGGAAGTTGATAATCTGGAGAGCCATTAGAATGATTAAAGGATTAGAAAACATAGTCATCGTCTCAAGGAGCTCCATTTAGTTTAACAAAGAAAAGGCTAAGGAGTGACTTGATCACAGTCTATAAGTAACTACACAGGGAACAAATATTTGATAATGGACTCTTTAATCTAGCAGACAAAGGTATAATATGATCCAATAGCTGGAAGTTGAAGCTAGACAAATTCAGACAGGGAAATAAGACGTAAATTTTTAACAGTGAGAGTAATTAACCATTGGAACAGTTTGCCAATGGTCATGGCGGATTCTCCATTACTGTCAATTTAAACATCAAGACTGGATTTTTAAAATATGCTCTAGCTCAAAAGGAATTATTTTGTGGAAGCTCTATGGCCTGTGTTATACAGAAAGTCAGACTAAATTATCATATGGTCCCTTCTGGCTGGAATCCATGAATCTACACCTGTGATGAATTTGGACTGTGATTTATGAAAATGGACTACATCTACTGTAAAGAGACATGAAAAACAATTACCATACAACTCCTGTACACTTCAGAGTGTAAACTGGAAATAACTAGGCCAATAGCAAAAGCCAGATGTTGCTGAAGTCTTCCCATTGGTACCTTCTCTAGGATCTTGCTTAATGTGGTGTTTGAGTCAGAGTGTAATTCCTGAGATCTCTGTGATGGCTCCCATGCACATTGGGTAAAATAATACTTGTCCTGGGAAAAGGAAGGGAAGAGGAAAGGGTTGGTAATAAGAAAAAAAGGCATTGGCTGGGTTAGTCAGCTATGGACCAAAATGGCTCCTTCCTTACTTTTACTAACTAAGAGGGGAAGTGGGTGTGTTTTGCAGGGTGAAATTCAGATACTCTAGTCCTGGGAGAACTAGGTAATGGGTTTCTTTGCATTGAAATGTACTCACAGTTTCAAGGTGGAAATCAGTCAGAACCATGAATTTTGCATGATTATGTTGTGAAACCTTATATTGTTCCAGAATTGCTTGATAGCTGGGCCCATGTTTTAGAATTTAGATTAGATTACATATGTAGCTGAACCTTTGTATTCTAATTGAAACTGAATGTCTAAACTGTCTAGAACATTTGAGATTAGTCCAATACCTGTTCATATTTATCTGTGCATTTGTATAAAGGAATGTGTGTATGTGAGACAGGTCCATCAATAGCTATAAGCCAAGGTGGGCAGGGATGAAACCTCATTCTCGGGGTGACCTTAAACCTCTGACTGCCAGAATCCAGAAGGTAAAGACAGGGGTAGATCTTTCCAAAATTGTCCTGTTCTCCCCCTGAAGCTCTGGTACTGATCACTATCGGGGAGGATACTGGGTTAAATGGACCATTGGTCTGACCCAGTATGGATGTTCTTATGAGGCTCAATTTCCCTAGAGTCCTTAGTGAGTAAAAGAATAACTACCTGTTTTCTACTAATGGCAGATACCATACTGTTGTGTGTATTTTTATCTGCTTGAATCTTCTTCAGCAGTTAAGCGTGCCTGTAATAAAGAGAGAATTTTATTTCTTCATCATACTAATTGTTTTCAAGTTTTCTATATGGGGCAACAGAATTAACTGAAATAGAAGCCTACAGAAGACTGCACAAATCATTGGAAATTATACATTATTGCAGGAGAAACCTAATAAGATCTAAGTGTTAATGACCTTCTCTCTTTCTTTCTCTCTTACACACATAGCCACTCTCTGTCTCTCTCTCTCAGAGCTGAAGATAGAAGATAGCTGAAGAAGAGCTCTGTGCAAGCTCGTCAGCTTGTCTGTCTCACCACCAGAAGTTGGGCCAATAAAAGATATTACCTCATCCACCTTGTCTCGCTCTCTCTCTCTTTCTTTCTCCATCCTAATATGTGTGTGTCCATATGTATATAAATGGAGAAAGAATTAGCAATAAACTACCTGGAAATTCTGGTGATAAAAAAGCCAGCAAAGTACTTACATTAAGTAGGTAGGATGTAGACATTTGTAATATCCTAATGCCCATTCTACAAACACTGGATGTTTAACTATAAGCACATGAATTGTCTCATTGAGTTTATCCCCATGTTTGCAGGAGCTGGGCCATATGCATGCTGATTGGTTAATGTGTACCATCAGTGGATCTGCAGGTTTGCTGAGTCAGAAGCTTGTCTAATGCTTGCCCCAGCGCTTGTGATGATTGATATAGATAGGAGGGAAGCTGCCTGTTTTTCTTACTAATTTGTTTTCTGACTGATAGTTCTTTTGTGTGTATGTGTCACTTTTATGTATGATGTATTTCCACTGTACATGGTGTTTTCCATCTGTTCACCATAGTACCCATTGGTCCCAACAATTCATGTATTTGTAGCAATGAGAGAGACAAAACTGATGGCTCGTCTTCTAGGAGGCAGGTCATATATATCCCTTACAACCAAAGCTTTACATAACACAGTGTTTTCAAGATCTCACAGATGAGCAAGATCTGAAGAGATTTTGGTTTTCAAGTGTTTCATTAATGTATCTATTTCCTGAACTTGAGTAAACAAAATGTAAACAAATCCTAATCAATAGGCCAAAGGCTTTTTGGTGAATGTCTCAATTCTAATGCAATTTGATTTCAGGCAATCTAAATATTTGCGCTACATATTCTCTGTGGCTTTCTTTTTTATTAGAAAGTGCTATTTGTTTTATATGAAAATATTTTTTTTTCAGTGAGGAAACTTGGGGTTAGTTTGTTGTCTGGTGTGTGTGTGTGTGTTTGTGTTTGTAGTGGTTTGTTGCTGCCGGACTGAAATATACCATGTAGTCTGTTCGTTTGGGGGACCATGTGCTGACCATGTGGGTGCTAAGCCTAGTGGCCTGCTAGGCAAGGCTGACAGCTTCTTAATGAGGCTTTCATCCCTAAACCCGTTAGCACCCATCAACCCTTAACCAGGGTCAGGGCTACTCAAGAAGACCAGGGCTCCTAAGCAACCAGAGGAGCTAGCGAACAGGAAAGGCTAATGGGGAGTTTTGCAAGAGAGTTTACAGAAGGGTGTGTGAAGGGGGGGCTAGATACACGTACCATTCCTTAAACTTCTTTAAACCTAAGGCAAGACCTCAACAAAGGAACTAACTTCTGGAGTAAAAAGAAAATGCAGGCAGAAGTCCAGCCACAGAGTAGGGGCTATCCAGTTTATTGCACCCAATGTAGCATGTATGATTACCTGCCCTGTGGGCATATGGCATATGTGTGCATTCAGTACAAGGAGCTCCTGGTCCCATCCCCAGTCTGACAGCCTCTGTGCTGTTGAGGAGGATGAAAGTCTCAGGGAAGGAGAACATCCAACTGGAGCAGAGGGAAATGATCGCATAGTTGGGACACTCCTTCCAGATGGTGGTGTTTTATCCTCTCTCACCTCTCCAGGGCAGAGAACTCCAGTTATTAGGAAGAGACAGATATTAGTAATAGGCGATTCGATCATTAGAAACATAGATAGCTGGGTTTGCGATGACCAGGAGAACCGTATGGTGACTCGCCTGCCTGGTGCGAAGGTTGCGACTCTCTCAAGGAATCTAGATAGATTTATGTGTAGTTCTGGGGAGAAGCCGGAAAATTCAGAAAGGGGAACTACACAAAAATGAGGAGGTTGGTTGAACAGAAATTAAAAGGTACAGCGCCAAAAGTGAAATCTCTGCAAGCTGCATGGAAACTTTTTAAAGACATCATAATAGATGCTCAACTTAAATGTATACCTCAAATTTAAAAGCATAGTAAGAGAACCAAAAAAGTGCCACTCTGGCTAAACAACAAAGTAAAAGAAGCAGTGAGAGGCAAAAACGCACCCTTTAAAAAGTGGAAGTTAGATCCTACTGAGGAAAATAGAAATGAGCATAAATTCTGGCAAATGAACTGTAAAAATATAATTGGGAGGGCCAAAAAAGAATTTGCAGAACAACTAGCTAAAGACTCAAAAAGTCATAGTGATATTTTTAAGTACATCAGAAGCAGGAAGTTTGCTAAACAACCAGTGGGGCCACTGGATGATCGAGATGCTAAAGCAGCACTCAAGGACGATAAGACCATTACGGAGAAACTAAATGAATTCTTTGCATCGGTCTTCATGGTTGAGGATGGGAGGAAGATTCCCAACCCTGAGCCACTGTTTCTGGGGACCAAATCTGAGGAACTGTCCCAGATTGAGGTGTCATTAGAGGAGGTTTTGCAACAAATTGATAAACTAAACAGTAATAAGTGACCAGGACCAGATGGTATTCAGCCAAGATTTCTGAAGGAACTCAAATGTGAAATTGGAGAACTACTAACTATAGTTTGTAACCTATCATTTAAATCAGCTTCTATACCAAATGACTGGAGGATAGCCAATGTGACGCCAATTTTTTAAAAGGGCTCCAGAGGTGATGCTAGTAATTACCGGCCAGTAAGCCTGACTTCAGTACCGGGCAAACTAGTTGAAACTATAGTAAAGAACAAAATTGTCAGAAACATAGCTGAACATAATTTGTTGGGGAATAGTCAACATGTTTTTTTAAAGGGAAATCATGCCTCACCAGTCTACTAGAATTTTTTGGGGGGGGTCAAAAAGCATGTTGACAAATGGAATCCAGTGGATATAGTGTATTTAGATTTTTAGAAAGCCTCACCAAAGGCTCTTAAGCAAAGTAAGCAGTCATGGGAGAAGAGGGATGGTCTTGGATTGGTAACTGGTTAAAAGATAGGAAACAAAGGGTAAGAATAAATGGTCAGTTTTCAGAATGGAGAGAGATAAATAGTGGTGTCCCCCAGGGGTCTGTATTGGGACCAGTCCTATTCAACATATTTATAAATGATCTGGAAAAAGGGGTAAAAAGTGAGGTGGAGGATGTTGTGAAGGCCAAGACTATTACAGGGTTCAAAAAAAACCTAGATAAATTCATGGAGGATAGGTTCATCAATGGCTATTGGTCAGGATGGGCAGGAATGGTGTCCCTAGCCTCTGTTTGCCAGAAGCTAGGAATAGGCGACAGGGGATGGATCACTTGATGATTACCTTTTCTGTTCATTCCCTCTGGGGCACCTGGCATTGGCCAGTGTTGGTAGACAAGATACTGGGCTAGATGGTCTGACCCAGTGTGGCCATTCTTATGTTCTTAGGAAAAATAGAGAACAAGGGACAAGAGAGCAACAGATACAGGATTATCAAAAATTAGTACAACAATGTATGAATAAATAAATCATACACTTATAGAAATGTGAGCTTGGGAGGGACCTCAAGAGATAATTTAGTGTATTCTCCCTGCAATGAGGTAGGATTAAATATACAGATTCCCAGCCCAGAGAGGACTATTGTGATAATCTAGTCTGACCTCCTGCATAACACAGGCCAAAGAACTTTCCAAAAATAATTCCTGGAACATACCTAGAGCAGGTGTTTGTCTAACCAGTTCTTAAAACCTCCATTAATGGGGATTCCACAATCTCCTGCCAACATGTGTTCAGAATGTTAAAAAAAAACCCGTAGAATCATAGAAGATTGGGGTTGAAAGAGACCTCAGGAGGTCATCTAGTCCAACCACCTACTCAAAGCAGGACCAACACCAACTAAATCATCCCAGCCAGGGATTTGTCAAGATGGGTCTTAAAAACCTCTAAGGATGAAGATTCCACCACCTCCCTAGATAAACCATCTATTGTAAACAGCATTTTGAATATGCAGGCATGTTGTACCATAATATTATCTGTCAGATGAAACATTAATCTAGAGTTAAAGTTAACTATTTATTGGTAACTTAAGGGTAAAAATGAGAGGTGGTTGAAAATCAGAATTTTCCTTCTATGGGGATTAAATACAAATACAAATCCCACTTCAGCTGGCTTCCTGGGACTCAGGCAGCCTGGGGAGCCAGCTGGCTCAGGCGGTTGGATGCACTGGCAGCTCCAGCTTTGTGGCAGCCCACCATACAGGTTGCTGGGAGGTGGGTGAGCTGGCAGGAAACCAGGCAAGCTTCCAACAGAAATTTGTTGAAATTGAACCCTTCCCTGGAAGGCACAAAGCACGAAAAACACCAACACTTAAAGGGAGCACCATGTGAAGGTTGTTTTGTTCCCACTGTCTTCCTTCTAACAGCAAGATGCCGACAGACAAGATTTCAAACCAGGAGGTCCAGTGGGAGTTCTGCATGAACCTTCACCACTGCCCGTAGGAATATCTACTCTCCTCTCCATACTTTGTCAAGTAGATCAATGTTGTGCTGTCGGAAACCACAAGCCGGAAAGCTGCAGGGATTGTTGGCATTCCTCCAGAGTTCCTCAAGAACCTGGGGAGACAGGGACAGGAATGGCTGGCACCACATTTTAGAACCGGAGGTCTGCCAACAAGCTGGCTACAGACAATAGTGGTTCCCCTATTGAAACCTGTGAAACCCCCAGGGGATGTAGCCAGCTACCGCCCCATCTCTCTCCTCTCAACTATCAGCAAGCTCAATGAACAGGCAATGCTCTGCCGTCTGTGTAACATTATCAAAGACATCCTCCCAGTGGAGCAAACAGGATTTTGCCTGAAGAGGAACTGCTGTGACTAAGTAGCTTCATTCACTGGCTATGCTGAGGCAGGATTCCAACATAAGTTGAAGACAGGGATCACCTTTGTTGATTTGTCCTCAGTGTATGATACAGACTGAAGACATGGCCTGCTCTTCAAGATCTCCCGCATCACTCCAACAGGTTTTGTTTATGTTGGATGCAAATTGATTTGCATCAGCACATCTCATGGGAGAAGTGGACATAAGAACATAAGAACGGCCATACTTGGTCAGACCAAAGGTCCATCTAGCTCAGTATCCTGTCTTCTGACAGTGGCCAATGCCAGGTGCCCCAGAGGGAATGAACAGAACAGGTAATCATCAACAGGTACAGGTATTCCCAGCTTCTGGCTAACAGAGGCTAGGGACACCATTCCTGCCCATACTGGCTAATAGCCACTGATGGACCTATTCTCCATGAACTTATCTAGTTCTTTTTTGAACCCTGTAATAGTCTTGGCCTTCACAACATCCTCTGGCAAGGTCAAATCTTCTTTAAATGGAAAACGAGGCAAATATTTTATGTGACTGTAGTCACCAGGCACAAACATATCTGAGTGTCCCCTGCATTCTTTTGCTGAGGGACTGAAGGACATTCATCAGTTCACTGCCGTGGCAATGTGCTGGATAGCAAATCTAGATGTAAATTTGTAATCGTTGCTACCTACTCAAGCCATATGAAAGAACAACTGGGAGGCTGCAGGGAAAGGCTCAGCTTTTCCCCGCTGCTTCCCTCCTGCCAGAGCCTTTTCTTGCCTCAGTGAAAAGCTTCGGCAGTGGGGAGCTGCTGGAGCCTTTCTCTGATGCCTTCCCACTGCCAGAGCCTTTCACTGACATGTGTAGCTACATACTAGAGTATGGATATGGTGTGTATTTCACTGTGGCATG
Organism: Mauremys mutica; assembly: GCF_020497125.1. Classification (NCBI taxonomy): domain Eukaryota; kingdom Metazoa; phylum Chordata; order Testudines; family Geoemydidae; genus Mauremys; species Mauremys mutica. The sequence continues at coordinate 80,120,935 of NC_059074.1, read as the reverse complement.
TAGCTACATGTACATTAGGTGTTGCTGCCTGTAGTGTAGACATAGCCTAAATGTTCCAGCCCTGTTGATGACCTATGTAGGTGTCAATACAAAACCACGTAACAATTTGTTTATTTTCATTTGCTTTATTGAAAATTAAGCATACACACACAAATCTACATTAAAATATCGTTATTAAGGTTGTGAAGTCAAGCACGCAAAAGTTAGGAGATCCGTGAACTAAAGTTACCTTAATTCAGCCATCAGCTTTATGATACAGTCTTTTATTATATGATCATTCTCTATTTTTTTTCCACAGGACCTCAGCCTCATTCAGTGCAAAGAATGTATCTGCTTTGGATCAGGGTTGTTTACTAAAGAAGTCTGTTGTCTGTAGGACTCCTGCTTTATTTGTTACAGTAGTTGGAAATGTATAGTGAATGAGGCAGGGGACTGCAGGAAAACAAATGGTCATGTCTGAGAAAGTTGAATGCTTCTCTAGGGAACTGGATTCTATCCCTTCCTCTGCCACAGAGTTCTTGTGTGATGCTAAGCCAGTCACTTAAATTAAACTTTTAATTGGGTGTTCTTCATCTTCTAGGTATCCAATGTGATACCTTAGGGTCTGAATGCTGAGCATGCACAGCTGCAGCTTAGGTCAATAGGAGCTGTGTTTGAATATATAAATTTCTGCATAATGCTTCCTTGTTCCACACTTCGAAAAATGATTTCACCCATGGTCTCATCATCACAAGCTTTCAATGTTTCTCCAGTGACTTGGTCTTCACGTGCAGCTTTTCCAGGTTTTAGCTTTTTCATTGCATCTCTCACTTCTTTGTGATGTGAGATATTATGATGTCTAGTTACAGGTGTTTAATGTATTTGTCAAAATCAATAGTTACTTTTGCTGTTTGGTGTGTGTATCACCTCTTGGAAATGCTCTGCCCATTAATCTTCTTGTTCTTTTTCTGTTGTTAAGGTTGCTCCTTGTATGTCCTTAACTGGCCCTCCAGCTGATGTAAACTTGCCAGTTAGAACCATGCTGTGTTGATAAAGTGTTTTGCTATCACCTCTTTCAGCAGGGTCTTTAGCTTCTTTGATGATGTTATCCATATATTTCCCATTGTCTCTTCTCGAGCTGATTTTTACTGCTTTATCCTTTCTGTTATATAGATTTTTTACTGCTTCTTTTTCTGGAGGTGTTTGAGGAATTGTTCTTTGCTTTGGCTTGTTTCCTTTCTTTCACATAGTTCCACATATCTTCACTTATACCGACTTTAGGTTTGCTTGTCTGGAAACTAACTACAGTTATTGCAGCATCTATGATACTGTCACGCAGAAGGGACTGTGACAAGTCAATGCTGACTTCTTGTGGTGGATCTAATTCTTGTAAGTTCCAAAATCTGTTCTTCAGTTCAGTTTAAAATTGTTGCTATAATGTCTTGTCTGTTAGCCTTTTGCTGCCATGTTTCTTGGTGCTCTTTAGGTTTTTTTTTTTTTTTAAGTTTGATGTTCAGTCTTGCCACACATAAATAGTGGTCATTTCCAATGTTGATTCCTCTGTATCCTCTTACATCTAGAGAGTTGATCTAAGACCTGGTCTACTTTATAGAGTTAGGTCGATGTAAGGCAGCTTACATTGACTAACTCTATAAGCATCTACACTAAAATGTCACTACAACATTGTAATTTGCCAGCTAGGTTGACTTAATAACTCCACCTTCATGAGATGCATAGTGCCTAAGTTGATGTAAGTTGGTCACTGCAGTATCTGTGTAGACACTGCGTTGCTTACATTGACTGTTGCTGGTTTTCAGAAGCCTTCCCACAATGCCCCATACTGACAGTTAAATTGGTGCAAGTGCTTCTGGTGAGGATGCGCACCACTGACACAAGGAGCATTGTGTGGACATTGCAAAAGCGATTTACTTACTGCTATGGCTGTATGTTGACATAACTTAGGTTGACAAATTTTGTGGTGTAGACATACTCTTAGTTTCCTTCCAATATATGTGATCAGTCTGGTTCCTGGTGACTCCATCTGGGGAATTCCAAGTTCTTCTTCGAGTGATTGCTCATATGCATTCCAGATAGGTGTGCACGCACCGTGTGCACGCTCGTCGGAAGATTTTTACCCTAGCAACACTCGGTGGGTCGGCTGGGCGCCCCCTGGAGTGGCACCGCTATAGCGCCAGATATATACCCCTGCCGACCCACCCGCCCCTCAGTTCCTTCTTACCGCCCGTGACGGTCGTTGGAACGGTGGAGAGCGGCTTTGCTGACCTCCACAACCCAACTTCTCGCTGTTATTTACTATTTCTCGTATATATAGTTCAAGTCATTGTAGTTATAGTTAATTTTTGTAAGTTAGTGTATATACTTGATTGGGGGATTGAGGGAGTAGCCCCTTTTCCTCCGACCCGGTGCAGGCTCATGCCCAAGGCACCGGGATTTAAACCGTGCTCGGCGTGCCAGAAGCCGATGCCAGTGGGAGATCCTCACGAATCTTGCCTAAAGTGCTTAGGAGAATCTCACCTGACTGACAAGTGCCGAATTTGCAAGTCGTTCAAGCCAAGAACAAAGAAGGAGCGGGACTTTCGCTTAATGCAGCTCCTAATGGAATCGGCACTTAGTCCTGCAGCGCCGGCACCGACCACTCAACAGTCCGCATCGGTGAGGAGCGCACCTTTGGCACCGGCTCATTCTGGTACCGAGAAGGACTCCCGGCACCGTCATCAGCCGGCACCGGCTCCTCGGCACCGATCTCTTTCCCCGTCTGGGAAACGTCATGCTGCTCCGGCCACATCCTCGAGGAAGGAGCACGCACGCACCCAGGTCCGTATGTCGGACCCCGGCTACCGCGCCGGCACCGTCAACACCGGCACTGCAGTTGGCAGCTCCTCCTAGCGCGGCATCGTCGATTCCGGCACCGCAAGGGCCGTCGAGTCCAGTACCACATAGCTCCCCGGTTCACGCTGCGGTTGAGCTAGCTCTCCCTTCTACGCCGGAGACCTTCTCGACGGCACGAGAGCTCATCGCGCTGACGGAGTCTATGCAGCTTCAACCCCCGGCACTGCCGGTGCGGGTTATCCAGTCCGTCGGCAAGCCGGCCATGATGAGGCCTCCTTCCGTTGGCCAGCAGGAGAGGCGTCATTCCAGATTGCGGTCTCGGAGACGCTCCCTCTCACGCCGGTCCCGATCCCGGCACCGCTCGCAGTCCCGGCACCGCTCTCCATCACGGTACTGGTCGTACTCGTGGAGACGTTCAAGATCTCGGTCGCCGGACAGATGCTCTCAGCACCGATCCGGCTCTCGGTACCGCTCCCGGTAGCGTGCAATCCGCAGCCACTCCCCGCACAGAGACTCGAGATCACGGTCGACCTCCCGGCACCGGCACGGTAGATGGTCCCAGTCTCATTCGCGGCACCTTACCAGGGTCTCTCGGCACCACCGTGGTCTTCGAGGCACACGTCATTGTCATCCCAAGCTGTCAGTGCTTCTTACCACCAGCATCCAGAGGTTCAAAGCCAGGAGCAAGGTCCTCATCAATGGGCCTTCTGGACTCCGTGGGCATACCACGAGGCACAAGGTGCCCCCTTCGTGGCTCAATGTCCCGGCTCCTCAGAACACAGGGTTCCCGAAGCCACGGTGAGCCGTCCTCCTCCCGCGGGCACAGATGAGGAACCACTTGAATCTGCAGAGCTTGAGATTCCGCCTGATGCAGATGGGGCTCCGCCACTTAATGACCCACCGCAGGACCCTTTGGTACCGGGCCTCTCCTCCTCCTCCTCCTCTCCTGATGAGGCTGTGGCAGGAACATCCTCCTCTGGTCCTCCTCCTATAGATCTCAGGGCCCATAAAGACCTCTTGCAGAGAGTGGCCCAAAATATGAATTTACCGGTGGAGGAGGTTGCTGAGATAGAGGACCCCGTGGTGGACATATTAACGGCGGATGCACCCCTTCGAGTGACTCTCCCATTCATCCGCACGATACAAGCCAATGCGGACACGATTTGGCAATCCCCAGCTTCCGTTACACCTACGGCTAGGGAAGTAGAGAGAAAATATATGGTCCTGTCTAAGGGCTATGAATATCTCTACACCCACCCACCTCCCTGCTCCCTGGTGGTCCAATCCATGAACGAACGGGAGCGCCATGGCCAGCAGGCGCCAGCTCCTAAGGCAAAGGAGGCTAGGCGCATGGACCTCCTAGGCCGTAAGATATACTCCAGCTTAGGGTGGCAAATCAGCAAGCCCTCCTAAGTCGCTATAACTTCAATACGTGGGTGTCTGTGGGGAAATTTGCAGAATTCCTTCCCCAGGAGTCTCGCACAGAATTTACGGCCCTATTAGAGGAGGGTAAAAAAGTGGCAAGAACTTCCCTCCAGGCCTCTCTGGATGCAGCGGACTCGGCAGCCAGAACGCTCGCATCTGGGGTAACAATGAGACGCATCTCCTGGCTACAAGCCTCAGGCCTACCTCCAGAATTGCAGCAGACAATTCAGGATTTGCCCTTTGATGGGCAGGGTCTTTTTTTGGACAAAACCGACCCCAGATTGCAGAGTCTAAAGGACAATCGCATCATAATGCGCTCGTTGGGTATGCACACACCGGTGACCCAACGTAGGTCCTTCAGGCCCCAATCATACCGCCCTTATAACCAGCCCAGGCCGCGTCCGGATACGACCAGACGGCGCGGCAGGGGGAATCGGCGGAGACAGTATGGCCCTCAGGGAAACCAAAGTCAAGCGCCCCCTAAACCTCCTACGGGGCCAAAACATAACTTTTGATGGGATGCCCGAAGACGACCCACCAGTTTCCCTGCCGGATCCTTCACCCTCCTTTTTCAACCGTCTCTCCCATTTCCTCCCTGCCTGGTACCAGCTGACCTCGGACCGTTGGGTCCTTTGCACGGTGGAAGCAGGATACCACCTCCAATTTCTTTCTCTCCCCTCTTCCCACCCTCCCTGCCCGTCCCTCTTCAGGGACCCCTCTCATGAGCAACTCCTCTTCCAAGAGGTCCATACACTCCTAAATCTGGGAGCCATAGAGGAGGTGCCAGAGGATATGCGGGGCAAGGGATTCTATTCCCACTACTTTTTAATCCCCAAGGCAAAGGGCGGTCTTCGACCGATCCTGGACCTGCGAGAACTCAACAAATTTATGGTAAAACTCAAGTTCCGCATGGTAACCCTGGGGACCATCATCCCATCCCTGGATCCAGGAGACTGGTATGCCGCCCTCGATATGAAGGATGCGTACTTCCATATTGACATTTACCCGCCACACAGACGGTATCTCCGGTTTGTGGTCAACCAACAGCACTTCCAGTTCACGGTGCTTCCCTTTGGCCTTTCTACGGCCCCGAGAGTCTTCACCAAATGCATGGCCGTAGTCGCTGCCGCCTTCTGCCGTCTTCGAATACACGTCTACCCGTACCTCGACAATTGGCTCATTCGAGGGACTTCCGAGCTGCAAGTATCCCAGCACCTGCAGGTAGTCAAAGACCTCTTCGGGAGGCTAGGCCTCCCGGTCAACGTCGAAAAGTCTACTCTGACTCCAACGCAGAGGATAGACTTTATTGGAGCAGTTCTGGACTCCAATCTGGCCAGGGCCTGCCTCCCTTTTCCACATTTTCAGGCAATGTCTTCGATCATTCGAAGTTTCCAATCCTTCCCGACAACGTCGGTGTGCATCTGCCTCGGCCTCTTAGGTCACATTGCGTCATGCACCTTTGTGACTATGTACGCGAGACTGCGGCTTCGGCGTTTCCAAACATGGCTCGCTTCACTATACCACCCACACAGGGACAATATAGACTCGGTGGTCACTATCTCCAGGACAATCCTCGACTCCCTCACTTGGTGGTTAGACCCCGCGGTAGTTTGCGCAGGGGTACCGTTCCACCCTCCCCAACCCTCAGTGGCACTGACCACAGACGCATCATCTCTGGGTTGGGGTGCCCACCTCGGGAACCTACACACTCAAGGCCTCTGGTTACCCCAGGAGCTGGCCTTGCATATCAACGTGAGGGAGCTGAGGGCAGTCCACCTAGCGTGCCAGGCGTTTCAAGTCCATCTACAAGGCTGCTGTGTATCCGTGTTCACGGACAACACAACAACAATGTTTTACATAAACAAACAGGGCGGGGCGCGTTCCTCCCTACTTTGCCAAGAAGCCATTCACCTGTGGGACTTTTGCATAGCCCACTCTATTCATTTAGTAGCGTCTTTTCTCCCAGGAGTACAGAACACTCTGGCAGATCGCCTCAGCAGGTCATTCCTGTCTCATGAGTGGTCTATCCATCCTGACGTCATCCATTCAGTTTTCCAGAGGTGAGAGTTTCCCCGCGTAGACCTCTTTGCCTCCAGAGAGAACAGGAAATGCCATGTGTTCTGCTCCTACCAGGGACGCTCCCTGGGCTCCCTCTCAGACGCATTTCTCCTCCCGTGGACGAGGCACCTGTTTTATGCCTTTCCGCCGTTTCCCCTCATTCACAGAGTGCTGCTCAAGCTCCGGAGGGACAGAGCCAACCTCATCCTCATTGCTCCGGCATGGCTGAGGCAGCACTTGTACACCCTGCTGTTCGACCTCTCAGTGGCGGATCCGATTCCCCTGCCACTGTGGCCGGACCTCATAACGCAGGACTTCGGAAGGCTTCACCACCCGGACCTGCAATCCCTTCATCTCACGGCATGGCTCCTATGTGGTTGAACCAAGCTGAGTTATGTTGCTCTGCCTCGGTGCAGCAGGTTCTTTTGGGGAGCAGGAAGCCTTCCACTTGAACGACTTATCTCGCCAAGTGGAAGCGTTTCTCACACTGGTGCGATCAGAACAACTTAGTCCCCGGACGGGTATCTATCCCTACTGTCCTGGATTACCTCTGGTCCCTGAAGGAGCAGGGCCTGGCGGCTATTTCTGCCTTCCACCCAGGCGAAAGTGGCCATTCTATTTTTTCCCACCCTATGGTTTCCAGGTTCCTTAAGGGCCTGGAACGGCTGTATCCGCACGTCCGATGCCCAACCCCTACCTGGGACTTAAACCTTGTGTTGACCAAGCTTATGGGGCCCCCCTTCGAGCCTATGGCCACCTGTTCCCTGCTATACCTTTCCTGGAAGACGGCCTTCCTCGTCGCTATCACCTCGGCGAGGCGAGTCTCTGAGCTTCGTGCCTTGACGGCTGATCCCCCTTATACGGTCTTCCATAAGGACAAGGTGCAACTGCGGCCACACCCCTCCTTCCTCCCTAAGGTAGTGTCTGCTTTTCATGTCAATCAGGACATCTTGCTTCCAGTTTTCTTCCCGAAGCCGCACTTATCGCACCGGGAACAAGAGCTACATACTTTGGACGTCCATAGGGCTCTCGCTTTTTATATAGAGAGAACAAGACCCTTTCGGCGTTCACCTAAGCTATTTGTAGCGGTAGCAGACCGTATGAAGGGCATGCCGGTCTCTTCCCAACGGATCTCATCTTGGGTGACATCCTGCATCAGAACGTGTTATGAACTGGCTCACGTTCCTGCTAGCCATCTCACTGCCCATTCTACAAGAGCGCAGGCCTCTTCTGCCGCCTTCCTGGCTCATGTCCTCATCCAGGAAATATGTCGGGCGGCTACCTGGTCATCAATTCACACCTTTGCTTAACACTACGCATTGGTCCAACAATCCAGAGACGATGCAGCCTTTGGCTCAACAGTCTTGCATTCTGCCACATCTCACTTCGACCCCACCGCCTAGGTAAGGCTTGGGAATCACCTAACTGGAATGCATATGAGCAATCACGTGAAGAAGAAAAGACGGTTACTCACCGTTGTAACTGTTGTTCTTCGAGATGTGTTGCTCATATCCATTCCAAACCCGCCCTCCTTCCCCACTGTCGGAGTAGCCGGCAAGAAGGAACTGAAGGGCGGGTGGGTCGGCAGGGGTATATATCTGGCGCTATAGTGGCGCCACTCCAGGGGGCACACAGCCGATCCACCGAGTGTTGCTAGGGTAAAAATCTTCCGACGAGCGTGCACGCGGCGCGCGCACACCTAACTGGAATGGATATGAGCAACACATCTCGAAGAACAACAGTTACAATGGTGAGTAACCATCTTTTACTTTGTGTGGGAATAATGTTCCACCAATTCTGAGCACTGCTCCCAGGCACAGTTCTACAAGTCATTCACCCTTCTAATTTTTCCACTCCACTGTTGTCATCCCAACCTTGACATTGCAGTTAATAATGTACTCAGAATGTTCTCAATCACTGTCTTTTAATGTACTTTTTTGTGTGTAATCTTACAGAAAATGAAAACAATATGCAGGAGGTCTATGCATTCCATTCCTTATTTTGTCACAGTTCAAATTTTCTAATCCTACAGGCAAGATTTTCCCTCATAATGTTTTCAAGGGCCTTCAATCTAAAATCCTTTGTGTCTTTTAATTCTCTATATAGAAATAAAGTAATGTTTGTCCTCCTAAATCTTGTAGAGATCAACAGCTATGGGTGAATCACATTTCAGAGTCCAATACAGAGAATGTTTTAAATACCCTATTTCAGTCAAAGGTAATTGAAATGGGATTTTGGTATTAAGCTATCTGTTTTGGAAGATGTAATAAGAAACCAAATGTATGACCTTCCATTACATTCCTTAAAGAATGAACAATCAAGAGCATCCAGACAAACCCAAGTAAGTGAAACTTTATTTATTGTATAAGACTGAGTCAAATAGAGAAGAGTTTTGAGTTTTTAATCATTTTCACTCATTTGAGTAACTCCAATTTTGATTTAATTTCTTTTATGGAGAAATCTTGCTAAGGATTTGAGCAGATGAGGGAATGCTAGTTACTCCTCTAAGTCCAGCTTTGAAGCAGTAATTGCATATGAAGATAGAGTACATAAGAACTTAGACAGAGCTTCCAAATTCCCCTGACCTAAACTGTTGGCTCCTGTCTCTGCAGTTGGGTTTTGCCTACTGCCCATGACTACTTTCGTGCCTCTTCTGGGGTGAAATACTGTGTATCTGACTCCTGTGAGAACTAAGGAGGCAGTCCAAGCCTAAGATTTTGAATATGAAAGGAGATCTTTGTGCTGCTTCTCTATGTTGCATGACACCAGATTTAAATCCATGAAGCTATTCAATAAAAAGAGATGAGGGTGGCTGAACTCTAATCTATTACATGTAAATTAGGGCCAGCCATTTGGCTCTGTACAGGTGGCCAATACTGACCTCAGTTAAATAAAGTTAGGGTATCCTTGCTGGGTAGCGAGTTTTTAACTTGTTCCTTTCTTGTTATTTTCAATGGCTTTTATTTTTATTTTTTTACCTTTCGGATTGCTTTATATAACTGTTGCCTTCTGGGTTGCAATCTTCCTGATCAAAGACAGATGATTGTCTTCCTATTTTGACTCTCTTGACTATGGGGTGGTTTTGTTCACTTGACTGAATTGTTCTATTATTGCTATATCTGTGTTCTCTCTAAAAGCTTGTCTTTCTTTAGTTCAGTTTTAAAAGTCTGGTGGTTACTTTTGTTATGAATATCAGGTAGTTTGGTTTTTAATTTCCTCAATTGTTCCTTTGGTATTGAAGGCAGAATCACCATTGTCTTTTGATATACACCTCCTTTTTGGTTTAGTTCCAGTGGTTCTCAAACTTTTGTATTGGTGACCCCTTTCACACAGCAAGCCTCTGAGTGCGGCCCCCTTTATAAATGCTGATGAAAAAGCAGGGTTGGGGGATGGAGGCTAATGGTTCATGACCCCCCATGTAATAATCTCATGACCCCCTGAGAGGTCACAACCCCTAGTTGAGAGCCCCTATTCTAGGCAATATGGCACCATCAGGAAGTATTAGGAACAGCTTCTTATGTTGCCTGACATACTTTTTCAACTGCAACTTCGAAACAGCAGTTTCAAAGACTGTCCTGGATTGTGTTTAACATGTTGTGTTACCACTTACCTTCATTATGGTTCTTCTTTCCACTAAATGTTTTCTGCTTTCAGATAATTCTATTTTTCCTGACAGGGATGGTGAGTTATGCTACAGGTTTGAAGGCAACTGTCTATGTTGGATATTAGAAGACACAATCTGTTTCAACTGGCTGTGGAAGAATGTCTCCATCACATTTGGCCTACTACTAGTTTCATTTTATTTTTCCTCTGATGCATGTTGTTTGTGTGGAACACAACATATGGCATTTTATTTTTTGTGTTACTTGCATAATGTGCATAATAAAAATGATTGCAATCAAGAACACTGATCATTTTGAGTCTTTAGTGGCCTTTTCTTACTTCTTGGGCTTTACTGGTTAGTGGCCCTTTCTGCTGTGCTAAGAGATTAGCTCCTCATATGGAAAGATTCCATATTAATTGATTATAACAAAGTAATGACCTGATTAAATTTAACTTTTTTTTGGCTTCCTTTAATTTTTTTTCCTACAGTGCTCACTGTATCTGAAGCTGAATGTAAACACAGTACAAGGGCTCCAGATGGTACAAAACATGGGTGCCAACCTTCTCCCCAGTTCAGACTTATGTGAACACACCAGGCTTGTGCTCCAGTCTTTCAATCAAGACCTTGAAACTTATTAATGTATCAAGGCCCTGCTACAGTAATCACCAGATTTTCATTTAGGTATCGCAGAGAGATCTGCGCCCCTTTAGGACAATGCCCAGGATGAAGCACATGAGAGCTGGGAAGAAAGCATTTTCTTCTGAAGAGATCTAGCTATGAAACAAACTTCCAGAGGAGCTCAGATGAATACACAGTCTGAACATATTTAGTGAATACTGCAAAGCCTCTTTTGAGACAGTCTTTCTGCTATAACAAGAGTGACACACAGTATCAATGACCATCCTATCCTGCCCCCTTCCAATTGCCCCAACCCAATAAATGTAAATAAGTAAATTAAATAAATTTCCCAAACAAATAAACCGACATCCAAAAAATGTAAATAAAAATAGTGTTATCCCAAACACATTTTCTATAACCCCAAAGGTAAAAGAAACAAACTCCCTGCAGTCCATTAAGGACCTTGCTACTGAAAGTTTGTTACTCAGAAAGTGCTCTGATACTAAGGGACACCATGAGCCACAGTATAAAACCCTAATATATCAGACCTAGGTACTAACATCTTTACTTTTATTTACATTAAAATAGGTGAACTGCAGAAGTACAGCAGGATATCTGCAAATATACAGTAGTCCTCAGGAATTTTACTGGAAAGGAGAAAAAATATTATTGTAAAATGCTGCAGTTTGTGTCCCAAAGAAATTCTAAAAGCAAAACCACTAGCAACTACCCAAATAATGTAATTTGTATTTTAGAGAGAGAAAGCAGTTATTGCAAAGCATGTATTACGCAAACACCTAAGCAACACAAATGGAGTTACAAGCACTCTTGAGATGAATAAAAAGAAAGCAGCATTTATAATGGCTTTTAATTTATTGGAGCAGTAGAGTTAGAGTTAAACCAAAAGTATTCTTGGAAATAAACCTCATCACTTTGCTTTTCTGTGGCTTAGGATGCCTTTGGATTGCTGCATCTCCTAACATCATCCTAATAACGTCACCAGAAAGCTCCATGACATGTCCATAGTCTTGGTTTATTAAAGTGTGCCCTCATCCCTAGAGAGGTCCATTATACAAGAGTGACAGGAAGATTGTCCTTCTTCAGGACTAACACCATTGGCATAATAGTTTGGTCCAAGACATGGTTCTATTTGAACAAAGGAGATGCTGTCACGCTCCTAATGCTATCCAAGATACTGGAGGAAGGGCTGATGGACGCAAGAGGAGTGTCTTGCTCTGCTTGCCTCCTACTTTACTCGGATCTTAAGCGGCAGCGTAGACCAGGATAGGTCAAACCATCTGGGTGACAACACTGGCTAGTAATTCCTTGTTGTTTGTTTGATCTGTTGTTAGCCTCAACCCAACCTCATTCTAAAGAATCTCAACTTTAGTGGCAGTCAGTATGTCTGTATACAACTGCAGCATTGAGTTGTATACAGATTCCCACTCTCTCCAATCACTTACACAGTGTCTTTACAGTTTTGCTCAGAGGTGGAGTAGGGGTTGGGCTGGAGATGAATTGTAAGAAGTAGAATATCTAGTTTAATTATATTCCTCATGTATTGGGTGTTTCTCTGATTCTTTACATTTCAGATCTTCATTGCCACATGCCTCATTCTGAGGCAGATCCCTGACCAAAAACATTTAAGTTTTGCTCTGCTTGTCCTTTTTCTCCTTTTCTGGTTTCTCACAATAGCTCTTTTTAAGTTATTTGTTGTCCTCTCCTCATCCCCTATAAGTTCTCACAGGGAATCAAGTTTGTATCACTTGTGTATTTGTGACTTGCTTTTCTAGCAAATGGACTCTGGTAACTTGTGACCTATAAATCCTGGTGTCCAGACATGGTCAGGGTCAGCAGCATCTCTGGAACTAGTGGGCATTTTCAGGTATGTCTACACTTAAGCTGGAGATGAGCTTCCTAGCCTGGGTAGACAGACTTGAATTAGTGGGGCTTGAGCTAGCATGATAAAATAGTAATGTGGACATTCCAACTCTGATAGAGTCTTGGGATAGCCACCTGAGCTCAGGCACAGGGGATCTGGTGGGCTTGAGAACCCAGGCTGTCCCTCAAGCTGCAACTATTTTTAGTATGCTAGCTTGAACCCAGCTAACTCAAGTCTGTCTACCCAGCTGGGAGGCTCATTCCGAGCTGCACTGTAGAAATGGCCATCTTGGCCTTGTCTGAGCTTAGCCTAAAGTTGGACCCTATGTCATAAGCATGCAAGGGGGAGGGATAGCTCAGTGGTTTGAGCATTGGCCTGCTAAACCCAGGGTTGTGAGTTCAATCCTTGAGGGGGCCATTTAGGGATCTGGGGCAAAATTGGTCCTGCTAGTGAAGGCAGGGAGCTGGACTCAATAACCTTTCAAGGTCCCTTCCAGTTCTAGGAGATTGGCATATCTCCTATTATTATTATGTTGCTTCTGCTGTGCTAAGCAGACAAAACTGCTGCTAGGACAATATCTTTGTCTTTGGATGCCACGTGATCTAAAGGGCAATGTAGGACAGCTTGTAGTGTAGTATCCAGTGATGCAACCTTTAGGACTGAGAGTAGACAATTCAGCAAGGGACAGAAAGACAAAAGGACAGTGTGCCATCTCCCTGGAGCAAAAATACAAGATGTAACTGCAAGATTGGACAGGATTATGTCTGGCAGGTCTCCACTAGAGATGATACACATGACACAGAATCACGTGGAACTATACAGATTATAGAAGAATTTAGGGATCTTAGAAGGGAGTTGAAGAAGAAAATCCAACTGATATTCTTGGAGATTCTTCTGGTCTTATGAGTGAGAGAAGGGAGAAAATAGAGGTGAACTCATGGCTGTGCAACTGGTGTAAAGATGACAGTCTTGGTTTTGTGGAACATTGGGCCACATTCCAGGGGTCAGGGGTCTGTATGAATAGAATGGCTTGCATCTCACAGGTGGGGAAGGGGGGACTAATCGTCTCAGTTGGAGACCCACTGGAGCAATCAGGAGGGTATTAAACTAACAATAGTGTTAGAGGCAAATGCAGTACAAACTCAAACTAGATAGGTTCAGTTTATTTGCAACCCATGTGAGTGACAACAAGAAGAGAAGAAAATTTTCAATTGATTATATCCCAATGCGAGGAAACTGGGTAACTGATGAACTACTTTACAGTCCATCAGTAACTAATAAGTAAACAATATCTAATAGTGATAAATATTTTTAAACCAGCAGGCCTGAACAACTTGCACCCAAGAATCTGGAAAGAGTTGGCTGAGGAGCAATCTTGCCAGCTGATAATTTTTTACCTTGGAATACTGAGGGAAATGCCAGAAGACTGGAACAGGGCCAATGTTGTGCCAATATTCAAAAAGGACAAGCAGGGTAGCTCTGGGTAGCTATAGACCAGTTAGTCTGACATTAATTCTGAGAAAAATAATGGAAAAGCTGAGATGAGAATCAACTGATAAAGAATTAAAGTATAGGAATATAATTAATGCCAATCAACACAGTTTTATGGAAAATAAATCTTTTAAAACAACCCTGATTTCAATCTTTGATGAGGTTACAAGTTTGGTTGAAAAGGGTATTTGCATACATGTTGTTAGACTTTTGTAAGGCATTTGACTTCGTAACACACAACATTCTGATTAAAACGTTAGCACTATACAATACCAATAAAGCACATGTCAAATGGATAGATCTCAAAAAGTAGTTTTGAATGGGAATCACCATCCTATAAGGATACATCAGCAGCAATTGACACTAGGTTCAATGCTATTCAACATTTTTATCAGTGATTTGGAAGTAAATACAAAATCACTCCTGATAAAATGTGTTTTAATGGAGCTAAATGCAAAGTTATAGATCTAGGAAAAAGGAATGCATGCCAGGCCTACCAATTGAGGGGCTGTATCCTGGAAAGCAGTGACTCTGAAAAGGGTTTGGACACCCAACTCAATAAGAACTCCCAATGGGCGGTCATGGCAAAAATGGGTAATGTGATCCCAGTGTCATGACCAGGACAAGGGATGGTAGACCTAGTGGTTGGAGCAGGAGTTGGGAGTCAGGCCGAGTCAGGTCAGAGTCTGAGATAGGCCTGAGGGCAGACCGAGGTTTAAGTGTCAGGAGGCTGGCAGAGTCAGGTTACTTGGAGGACAGAGTCTGAGAAAAGTCAGCAGGCAGGCCATGAGTCAGGTGTCAGGAGGCAGCCAGAGTCAAGTTACTGGGAGGTCAGAGTCTGAGGGTAGGTCTATACTTACCTGCCGGGTCGATGCGTAGCGTTCGACTTCTCGGAGTTCAAACTATCGCGTCTAATCTAGACGCGATAGTTCGAACTCTGAACGCGCTCCCATCGACTCCGGAACTCCACTACCATGAACGGCGGTGGCGGAGTCGACGGGGGAGCCGCGTACTTCGATCCCGAGGCATCTGGACAGGTAAGAAGTTCGAACTAAGGTAGCTGAAGTCGCGTACCTTAGTTCGACCCCCCACCCTAGTGTAGACCAGGCCTGAGACAGACCAGTGGGCAAACTGTGAGTCAAGTACCAGGAGGCCGGCAAGGTCAGGTTACCAAGAGATTGGGATCAGATGCCAGGTTACAGACAGCAATCAAAGAGCAAAGTTGAGGCCAGACCTGGGTTGGAAGTCCTAATCTGGTGTCTATCACAAGAAGGGCCTGGAGCAGAGGTAGGCAGGCAGTCTGTGTTGTTGCTCAGACAGCTCCCCTTCATGGCTTCCTGGTTTAAGTACTAGTAACGGCCAATCAGTGGGCTATGAGGGGCTGCTACCCAGATCCTACTGGGCGGTGCTTCCTGCCAAGCCCAACCTTACAGGGTCCTCCTGTGGGAGCCTAATCTAAGCCTCTAGTGGTGATGTGGAGGTGTCAGCAGCTCAGAACCATCATATTTCCAGGCTCCAGACCTGAAGGTTCTTACACTTTGGTTGTATAACCAGTGGAGTAGGGAATAAAAGTGTCTGTGTTTGTGTGTGTGTGTGTGGGGGGGGTAATTTTACTTCTGTATATGGCATTAGTGAAACCAATACTGGAATACTGCACACCATTGTGGTGCTCACATTTTAGAAAGGATATCAACAAATTGAACAGGTTGCTGAAGAGAACCATGAAAATTATTTGAAGGTTGGAGAAATGTCTTACAGTGAGTGACTTAAAAAGCTCAATCTCTTTAGTTTACCAAAAAGAAGATTGAGAGATGACTTGAATATAGTGTATAAGTATCTTTGTGGGGAGAAAATACCAGTAAAAGCTTAATAAGAAAGGCTTAACAAAACCCAAAGGCTGGAAGTTGTTGTCAGATAAATTCAAATTAGAAATTAGGCACAAAATTTTAACAGGGAGCATGATTAATCTTTGGAAGAAACTACCAATGGCACTGGTGGAGTTTCAATCTCTTGATCTCTTTCAATCAAGACTGGTGGATACCTTTCTGGAAGACAAGCTTTAGCCAAAACTCAAGTAATCCTTTGGTCAAACACAAGTTACTGGGCTCAGTACAGAGGTAACTGGATGACATTTAATGGCCTGTGATATACAGGAGGTAAGACTAGACTGATTGCTCCTTTCTGGCCTTAAACCCTATGAATCTATGAATGAATGTATGAAGCCAGGTGCATCACTCTGGAACATCCTTTCCAGGGTTCAATTCCAGCTACTCCCCCTAAACACACCGTACAAGCAGACACAATTCACTTGAGTTCTATTTTCACTCTCCTTTGAAATTGAGAACAAATTTCACTTGCGCTTATTAATGTTTATTCAATGGCTATACTAAATTATTCTTTGAGGCAGGGACCACTTCTAAAGTTTTATTCAGTACTGCATGTTGTTGATGGTAAATAAACAATATTAAAATAAAATTTAAAGGACAACTCATGTCATTATATACTTGGTGAAATCAGAGACTTGCTGTGGGCACTAGTTATCCAAATTTGCATCCCAATTGGCCAGTCGAGCTTTTTAGAATGATGTTGCACCAGTGTGAACCAATTCCAGTTGATATCTAGTGACTTCTATTGGGAGTAGGCAAAGCCATGTTTCAAGAAGGAAAATATTTTATTTTCATGGTTAAAATTACTTTTATTTTTTATTATTTGCATAGCAGGATCATGTAGGAGTCCTGGTCATGGACCTAAACCCCATTGTGCTAGGTGCTATACAAACACAGAACAAAAGGGTGGTTTCTACCCCAAGACACATGCATTCTAAATAAAACTTTGTAATCTAAATTAGAGCTGGTCAAAGTTTTTCTCATTGAAATGATTGTCTGACAAAATATGCTCCCCTCCTTTCTGGCAAATGCCCCCTTTTTTTTCATTGCTGCCCATCTGGAAAGCTGTTGTCAGTTTCACTTTATGCCTATGAAATTGACACAAGCTGGGAGTCTGAAAGGCAGAGAGCCAGGGCACTCTGCCTTCACTGCAACTCTGGGAGATGGAGAGGCACAGGCAGCCCCATCTTGCAGGCTGCCCTGAAGTCAGGGACCTAGGGCTTCCAGCATCTTTGTCATGGAGCTGGGAGTATGAAAGTTCTGTGAGCCCTGACTCCAACCAAGGCTTGGCTCCTGGCTTTACTGTAGGGAGCCTGGAAGCCCAGAGAACCCCCGCTTGAGCTGAGGCATTCAGAACTTCCAAGCTGGGAGTCTAGAATTCCTAGGATGGACTCCCAGGGTCAGCAGCTGCCAGGCAGCCCCATCATGAGAACTACACCAAGCCAGCACCCCAGAGCTTCCAAGCTTCTGGGCATTCTACCTCCCCACCTCCCCTATAGCTCTGTTGACAAGAATGTCAATTTCAGTCAACAGCCATCAGGGTCCCAGGGAGCAGATTTCATTTCAGAAAGGCCAAGTCTTGTGGATGGGGGGAAACAGTAGATATGGTATATCTTGACTTTAGTAAGGCTTTTGATACTGTCTTGCATGACCTCATAAACAAACTAGGGCAATATAGCTTTGATGGAGCTACTACAAGGTAGGTGCATAACTGGTTGGAGAACTGTACCCAGAGAGTAGTTATCAGTGATTCACAGTCAAGCTGGAAGGACATATTGAGTGGGGACTCACAGGGATCGGTCCTGGATCCGTTTCTGTTCAATATCTTCATGAATGATTTAGATAATGGCACAGAAAGTATACTTAGAAAGTTTTCAGACAATACCAAGCTGGGAGTGGTTGCAAGCCCTTTGGAAGACAGGATTAAAATTCAAAATGACCTGGACAAACTGGAGAAATGGTCTGAACTAAACAGGATGGAATTCAATAAGGACAAATGCAAAGTACTTCACTTAGGAAGAAACGATCAATTGCACACATACAAAATGGGAAATGACTGTCTAGGAAGGAATATTGTGGAAAGATATCTGGGGGTTATAGTTGATCACAAGCTAAATATGAGTCAACAGCAAACATCATTCTGGGATGTTTTAGTAGAAGCGTGGACACGAGAAGTAATTCTTCCACTCTACTTCATACTGATGGGGCCTCAGCTGAAGTATTGTGTCCAGTCCTGGGCGTCACATTTCAGAAAAGATGTAGACAAATTGGAGAAAGTCCAGAGGAGAGCAACAAAAATGATTAAAGGTCTAGAAAACGTGACCTATGAAGAAATATTGAAAAAAATTGTGTTTGTTTTCTTTGGTAAGAGACGACTGAGGGGGGACATAACAATTTTCAAGTACATAAAAGGTTGTTACAAGGAGTGTGAAAAAAAGTTCTTATTAACCTTTGACAACAGGACAAGAAACAATGGGCTTAAATTGCAGCAAGGGAGGTTTAGCTTGGACATTAGGATAAACTTCCTAACTGTCGAGGTAGTTAAACACTGGAATAAATTGCCTAGGGAGGTTGTGGAATCTCTGTCATTGGACGTTTTTAAGAACAGGTTAGACAAACACTGTCAGGAATTGTCTAGTTATTATGTAGTCCTGCCTTCAGTGCAGGGGACTGAATTAGATGACCTTTTGAGGTCCCTTCCAGTCCTACACTTCTTTTGATTTTATGTATTTTGGAATGAACATTTTCCAGAGTTTCTGATTCATGGGAAATTTGAAAAAAATATGGATTCATTTTAGTTTGGAACAAAACCAAATTTTCAAAATGTGATATTTCTCAGGAACCAGAAATCTTACCTTTGGCCAGCTCTAATCTAAGTAAGACTCTCTGCATAAATCTGGTGAAATCATTGTAAATATAACACTTTCTATTGTGTATCTCATCCTCTTAGCTCAGTCACACATAATAGCATATTTCCTTACCAGACATTTTCATAACTCAGTGGGGGCATCAAACAGGTTGAAATTAAATGGTAAAAGATCATGAGATTTACTATTCTTCTGTCCTCATCTGCCCTCATTCCTGAAGCAGGAATTAAAATAAAAAGTTTACAACTACGTGTTGCTAGACATCGTGTAGGAAAGATTGCGCTCACAGTAATTATTTTTGTGGTGGATCTACCTCTTCCACTAGAACACTTCTATTTTTATTAGCTGAGAATTGTATTAAATACTCAGTGTTTTGACTTGTTTTTCCTTTTAAAATAAGTAAAACATTTGGCAAGCTTACTGAACTGTTAATACAGCATGCCTTGAGGGAACAGGAGGCAGTTGTCAATGGTTGACTGAGCTGAAATGCTTAAAAATAATGACAGATAACATATACAGTTATGGCTGAAAGTGCATGTCAGCTTAGAGTTATCTGCAGTGGCAAAGAAAACAATGTTACCAGCATCCATAGCTCTTAGTAAAGCAGAAAGTAAAGATTTTGCCAGCCAAATCTTTAACAACAAAATCTTTCCAAAGCCATGAAGCAGATCCAATGTTTTTGCCCTGTGGGTTTCTGCTGAACTATGAAAAGTGAGGTAGGTCCTGTATTTTTTCTGTTACAAGTCTCCTGTGAGGTGGAAAGGAAGGAGAACCTGATGGTTTTTATTCTGTTACTTGGGGTTTTTCTTTTTCTTTAAAGTAGTGGCTTTCGACTTTCACCTACACTGCATGCAATGTATCTAAAATGCTATACTGGGGATTCCTACTGATTCCTAGTCCTATCCTTAATAATCACAAAATCTACTTTCCAATACTGGGCCCACTGACTTAAGCAAAAGTCTCATGGAGACTGTACTGCAGTATTGGGCCCGTGGATATTAGCACATGGACCGAAGGGGAGGAGGAAAACACTCATTTATTATGATTTAGGGGAGGAATTTGGACTGTGTATAAATAAACCTTTTCCCTTTCTTTTCTAATCCCAGTCATTTTTGCTCTATTTCAGTTGAGTTGCTGACAAATAAATTCATCCTCCTCTTCTTGATGAAAGGTGCACTCAGAACGAAAAGACACAGACGATTTTCTGGACTAGATCAGACCATTGGTCTTACAAGTTCCATCCTGCAGCTTGATATCACCGACAATTTACACTTCAGAAGGTAAAGAAAAGTTCCATAAATACACTTGTGATTAGCCGTAGTAATTACCCAGAGAGGTGAGAGGGCAAATGATGATAGTGACTCTGATATTATTTGTTTATAAATATTCTTGCATGTCATCTCATAGGGTTTTTTTTAACATGCAACTAAATTGAGAATACCTTGAATATGTTTAATTTTCTTCATCTTGACCATAATATGAAGGATGTCAAAAGAAAGTCTAAATTGTAGGAAATATTTAAATGGATTCAGCTTCATGCTTTGTAATCTGTCCCCAAAGGGAAAACCTGTCAATTACAAAACATCTTTAATTTCACTTTGTACCATTCCACAGTGTTTGAAGACATTTACCATATGACCAGCTGCAAGGTCTAAAATCCTCAGAAATGCTAACTGGAAGTTAATATAAAAAAAGACTTTTAGCAACTGAGTTCTCAGGTATTTGAGCAGTGCACATCAGGTCAACACCACGTTTCAGTTGTTAAAAAAAATAATCTATTATCCTAAACATTGTGAGTGCATTTAAAATTCCTTAAAGTAAAGAATTAGTAACACTGGTTGGTATTGAGCATGGTGGAATAGATAGGAGATGATGTTCTTTTGAATGTACATACCTCAAACTTGGCCTGGAACACCATTGCTATTGTAGTCTTGGACTTCTCTTGCCCAGAGATAGTGTGGAGGTTCTGTGATTTTAACAACGGAGACTAAAATGAGACCAGGAAATACATTTTCTGTTATGACCCAAGACTGGATTTGAGCTATGGTGCCCAGAGGGAAAAAGTTAGTGAGCAAGCATGCTATTCTACCCTACTTCTCAATTGCTTTTTGTTTAAACATTAGCCTTAGGTGTATTTAGGAATGTGCTATATGTCGGTTGCGGCCAATTTAGATTTGAAAATAAAAACCTGTTCTAAAATGACAGCACTTGTGTAAAGAGGCTATTTTTAACATGAAAACATAAAAGTTGCATGTATTATTTTAGGTTAAGAGATGAACTGATGGTCAGAGCTATGAATCTACACTTTGGAGTAAAAGACAGCCAAAAAGTTCCAGGTTGTGTATGCACAGCTAGAAAATAAGCAGCTGAGCGGAGGATTTTAATTTCAATTTCCTAGAAACTTTTCCATTTCAATATAAATGGAGAATTTAGGGCTTTCACTGTTCCAGTCTGGCTTATTAACTTAGATGGTTAAAAGCATCATATGAATACGAAGAATAGGATGCTTAGTCATTCATGTAATCATTTTGGTAAATTAATCTGCAGCCACTTAGTCTTTAATAAGTGTTAGATGTTGATATTAAACATGCTTACCCCTAAGTTTTCAAAGCCGTGGGAGCAGGGGCTTTGGTCCATGATTCCCATTGATATGAATAGGAGATGTGTGGCTGAATCCCCAATCTGCTGCTATGAAAATGGAGCAGTACATTGCTAAATTTGTTTATTTTAAAAAACAATCAACTCTGAGCTTTACTGAACTATTACCAGACTGTCATCAGATTTTAACAAGGATGAGGGTGGAATATTTCACACATAAAAATGAATCCTATTCAGAATCTAATATACATAATTGTTTGAAAATAAAATTGTCTACTTGGAATCATTAAAAATGTACTGTCTCTATTGACATAAATAATAGATGTGCTCTTTTTGAATTAAACCATATGCACATTGAACAGCAAATGTACCATATCATTGCTGTGTTTTTGCATTCATTGGGCAGAAAATATGCTTTGTTTAAAAATATGACTTCAATAAATGTTTTACACAAGGATTAAGAAAATAAATTTGGTAACCATGAGGGCAGTTCTATTTAAAGCAATTTACCACAACCACGAGCTTTGAAGTAATTTGAATGTGTTTTTGATGCACTTTCTTTTCTGTGTTACTTAAATACTGTTTACCCTTTTCATTCCCTAAATTTATGAGGGCATGAATAAACTGGAACTTGTGTTAAGCCTCAGACTTAAAAAAAAAAAAAAAGTCACCGTTCCAAAGGAAAATAGCAGAATCTTCCTTTCAAAAAAGTATATCATGTATAGTTTTCTGCAAATTAAGATAGTCACAATGTATTTCCTGATAGATATTTACTTTATGTGCCCAGTCTTTAGAATGACAATAACACATTTTTTTTAAATAAACATGTTTATGAAAGGTTTTATAGACAAACTTGAAACCATCTAGCACTAAAAAAGCAATCTCTGAGACTAATGGGGTTGAATGTACATTCTGTTTTATATGGTTCTTGACTGATGTTTCTACAGAAGGGATTTTCTTCAAAGAATTTATCATAACCATAGCCATAAGCATACACACTTACTGCACAGCTGTGTGGTGTGATCTAAGAAATTAGTTTGTACTGTAGAGTGAAATATATGAAAAAATCCCCACAGCTCTGCTGCAGACTTACAGTCAGCATTACTTAAAAACAGTTTTGTGTGTGGGAAACAGCACAATTTAATAGTAATAGTAATTAAAAAAAAAAGAAACCTGCAATCCTATTTCACTTTTATTTATGCTACCCTAGAAAATAAAATTGTCTCTTGCAAAAAGGGAAGAATTGTTCAGCACCCGACTGCGTCCTGTTTAGCACCTGACATAGTAAATAGAGACACATTACAGACTCCATAAAAAGAGCCTCTGGATTTATAATATGACAGTGAAGATCAGATTACATCAGCAGATCACATAAAGGTATAAAACAGGCCTTTAAAAATTCTGTCATTTTACTCCAAGATGAATCTATTATGAGCTGGTACAATATGGCAATTAAATGATTATAGAACAGGTGGCATTCAACAGCACATGAAATGCCATACATCAATCATTTAGGAACAGAAGTCAGCTGAACCATTTAGTTAAAATGTAAGACTGAATATTAATGTTTTAAAGATATGATTTAGAGACCTCTTTTTTCCCCCTCTCAACTTTTTGATAACAAAAGTGGAGAAAATTGAGAGTTGAATTACAGAAGATTTATTGTGCACAAGATGGTGTTTTATGAAAGTTATTGCAATCCTTGGATGAACCTGTCTCTTTTGGGGCTTTATACCATGATCATTACTGTCAAATTCAACTGAAGGCTTGTTTCAGATAAATAAGCAAAAGTCTGAGGGCCAAATTTGCTATTGGTGTAGTGGAGTTATATCAGCAAAGGACTGGGCCCTGAATGTTTACCTGAACATTATCCAAACAATTTGAACCTCTGAGGGGTGTGAAATTGGTTGGAAAACTAAGATTATTGGTACTTCCTGCTTTTTGGTCATGGCAGAAATAACTAGGAACTCTTTTTCTCCTAGTATTTCAGCTTTTCTTTTGTTCTCAGCAGGAACCAGAAATACAACAAACAAACAAAACACATTTTTAAAAAAGAGTTTGACAGATTCTTTAAATCTCAAAAAAACGCACTACATTTGAAATCCAGGCCATGTCTACACTTACAAGCTTACAGCGGCATAGCTGTACTGATACAGCTGTGCCTCTATAAGAGCGCTTATGTAGCTGTGTTATGCCGACAGGAAAGCGCTCTCCTGTCAACATAATAAAACCAGTTCAATGAGTTGCAGTACCTATGTCTGCGGGAGACCGTCTCTCATCAACATAGTGCTATGTGCACCAGCACATGTGCAGGCAAAACTTATGTTGCTCCGGGGTGTGTTTTTTCACACTCCTGAGTGACAAAAGTTTTGCCAGCATAAGTGCCAGTATAGACATGGCCTTAGGTGAAGGTTTGTTTCAGCTCTTCCTGGTTCACCCCATTGTTAGGTGTCTCTTAGGCTTTGATTCTGCAAATTCTTACACAGATGAATAGCCCATTAAAATGAAGTGTTTCCAGGATGATGGCCTAAAGCAATAACAACTACACTGTGTAGACTGTAAGTTACTACTGAAATACAAGAATCCTTCTGTAGCGGGGTGGTTACCCCGCTTCTGCCCTGAAGAGCTTAAAACAGTCCTGGGAGTGGGCTGTGGCAGGGGAAAGGGAAAGGCTAGGCTGATTGGAAAGCAGCCACAGCTGTGGCTGGCTTAATAAGGGCCCAGCTGGACCTTATAAGAGAGCTGGGGCCAGAAGCCAAAGAGACTCTGTCT
This sequence comes from Mauremys mutica, assembly GCF_020497125.1. Classification (NCBI taxonomy): domain Eukaryota; kingdom Metazoa; phylum Chordata; order Testudines; family Geoemydidae; genus Mauremys; species Mauremys mutica. The sequence continues at coordinate 80,096,905 of NC_059074.1, read as the reverse complement.
TTAGCTTTGAGAAGGAAGGGCCTGGCTGCAGGGAGCTGAGAGAAGGTACCTGGAGTGGAGCAGGGCTGGGCGAAGGCCAAGGGAGTTGGGGAGCTCTAGCCTGGAAACCCCCCAGGCTGCGGCCTAGTGGAAGGCCAATTAGGTACTGGAGCTGCAGGGGGCAGCCCATGGGTAGGCGGAGGCAGCAGGTCCAACCCCCCCTTTGCCTACGATGAGTGGCTTTTACACTGCAGTCTGCCCCAGTGAGCAGGGGCTAGATGGTGACTGGCAGTAGACCACAACTGAGGCAAGGTGGGGATAGAGGGTTGGAGGTCCCCCTGGGTGGGGAGACCTGAGACTTGGGAGACCAGGCGGCAGCACCCCAAAGAAAGGGGCATTGGGGTCTGGGAGGGACACGGGGAGGCAGTGGCAAGTGGGACACTGGCCTGCAGAGGACACGCTGGAGGCTGGTGAGCTAATTCCCTGGATGACCAGCAGGAGGCACTGCCGGCTGAGTCTGTGCACCTTTACACCTTCTTAAAGGATATATTTTTTGATAGGTGTGAATCAAAACTCTGGATCTGTACACTCCAAAACCCTGACTGAGTAATATTCAGTTTGGATATATTGTTTGGACCCCATCTCTTTTAATTCCATATTTGAGCAACCATTTAAGGGAAGTTTTGTAGTATAATTATCATTTGACATAATAACAAAAGAGCATTAGTATGGTAACAATAATGTCATTACCAAAAATTGTAATATAGTTCCTGTCACCAGCCTCTTTGCACTGCTGCAGTGAATACACTATTTCAGCAAAATAATGGAAATGGTGTGGTGTACAGGGTGTTCAGGACTTAATTTTAGGTGAAATCTGAAAATAGCATGGCTGTTAGTAGCAACCACCAATCCATTGTTATGACAAACAGTCTCAATCTATAATGTCTGACTCCTGGATACATCAGAGAGCAACTCTCTCCTTGTGTGATATTGCACTTGGTTGAGATCAGGGCCGGCTCTTCAGTTTTCGCCGCCCCAAGCAGCACGCTGAATTGCCACCGCGGGCGGCGGGGGCAGTCCATGTGCCCTTAGGGCGGCAGGCGTGTTTCCGCGGCGGCGGCAATTTGGCAGCAGCTTCTATGTTTAGCTGAAGCCACCCCGGACAGTTAAACATAGAAGCTGCCGCGGAATTGCCCTCACTGCGGAAACGCGCCTGCCGCCCTAAGGCCACATGGACTGCCCCTGCCCTCCGCGGCGGCAATTCGGCACGCTGCTTGGGGGCAAAACAACAGGGACTCCCGCCCCTTGCAGAATGCCACCCCAAGCACCAGCTTGGAATGCTGGTGCCTGGAGCCGGCCCTGGTTGAGATCAAGTCATATTCATTAGTATAAATAGGAAGAGGCTGGAGGCATGATATTCTCAGTTCCAATATAGAACTTACTATTACCTAACTTATCTTCCCCACTGGGTCCCACAAACTCTGTCTGGTGACATGCAGGATCTCAAGCAAGAACCTTTCTCCCGGTTTTCCCCCGCCCACCCCCGCTCAGGTGCTGAGGGAATTGGAGTGAACGGTCAGAACATCTTGGATTTATGTCTGTCTGTCTCTCTAGAGTCATTTTGACTTCTGTGTCATCTTTGGATCTTTAAGCTTGTTACATTCACTAACTGAACTACACATCACCCCTTGGAAATTGGTAGGTATTGTGTCCATTTTGGAGAATATATGTCTTTTGAGGTTTTCCAATACTCTTTCACCCCATCCCCATCTTTAGAGTTGTATTTTTGTGTGTGTGCTGCATCGCTGCACACACAACATCCTATGATGCTGCTACAAGAGCAGTTCCTCAGCTCATGCTACAGCAGTTTTCATACATCAGTAAGTCATCTGACTTCACCCAGCTGACTGAGAGCACCAACTTCATGGCACAGCAGCCAGTGGCAGCCCATGACCTTAGATTCTCTACTAGTGCTTCTTGAAATCTTCACTGGCTGACCTGCAATTAAAATAAATAAATAAGGATAAACTGCTCTGCTATGGCTCCTTGTTAAAGCAAAGGGGGGAAAAATAGGCCCTTTAAATTATGCATTTTTTTCCTTTTTAACTAGGAAAAATTAGCATAGCAAATGCTGTTCCGCAGGGGAACTATTCTTCTTTTTAATAAATATTCTGGGAATAGAGTTACACATTTAGCAGGCTCCAAGTTTCCTCAGTTATAAATCATCAATGTTCCATATGGCACAGACACTATTTGAACTGTGTACCCACTGGAAAAATCTTTATATTGTTTTTCTGAATGCTTTTCCCCTGTCCCCTAAATTTATAAATCACATTGTCAGTTTGGTGAGTTCTATTTATTTTCCAAATGTTCATCTCTTTGGAGTGAGAAAAAACCTGGCCTTGCCTAAAGCTGTATTATTGAAATCATTCCTAGGATTGTGGGAGGGTTGCAGTTATAAATGGCACACCTCCGATTTTGGATGGGCTGTACTGTTATCAAATGTTTCTTTTTTTTAAAATAAATGTATAAAACATTTGTTGTTTCTACCTAAAAATAATGGCTTTTAATCTGAAGTGTAAGACTCTGATCTTGCAATTGATAGAGTGCTTGTGGATGGCTGGAATCACATGAACCCCTGCTGGGCTATATGCAGGTATGGAAATCCATCTGCTCAGTATCAGTTGCAGGATTAAAGCCTGAAGTTGCTAGGCTACCTGCCTTGTTGCATGCTGAACTGGCGTGTCTGTCAGCAGTGACCAGCAATTGGCCCAGGAGGCCCGCCTCCATCGTGACTTCTTACAGTTTCAAACAAGCACCTTCATGATTTCTCCCATGCTGCCCCTCATGCTTGGGAAGTGCTCCATGTAAACATCTGCATAGCTACCACATTATCCTCCTTAAAACTCTTTTTGGTCATGAAACCTATGCAAAACTTGACAGCAGTTAGCTGCTGGTGTACTGAGACCACTCCCTATCACCTATATTGTCTCATGGTTTCCTTATGCCATACCCATCTATTGTCTCTTGTCTTATAGTTAGATTTTAAACTCCTCAGGACAGGGCCCATCTTTTTGTTCTACATTTGTACAGCATCTAGCACAATGGGGAGTCATAACTAGGGCTTCTAGACACTATGGTAACACAAATAACAGCTAATAATAATGCAGCACTCTTTCAGAAGAGGTCCTTCAGGATGGTCCATCAGCAGCGATAGGAAGCCTTTCCAAACTATTTCAGGGCAAAAGATACCTATGCATTTATTTAGTAATTTTTTTAAAACTTCAGTCACTTTTTCTTTATTTAATAAAACACTCACATTGCAGACTAAGTCTTGGCACAATTATCATTTCCTCCTGCCTTGAAATGGACAAATAGATTGAAAAGGTTGATTCCCCTGTAGTTTCTGCAAGCCACTCAGTATGCTTCCCTGAAATGCTGTGCAGCTATCATGGTACAGTATTACTCATACTGGAGGAACTTGTTTATCTTATACTCTGCCGCCTGCTTTTCTTACTGCACCCTCCGCTTTCTGAATGTGTAACTTATACAACCGTATTTCACTTTATAGACTAGCTCCCTTTCACATCTCTGAAATTGGCTCATCGGCCATTCTCACACTTGTCAGCTTTCTCACCCCTTACTCCAACTCTTGGACAACTGGGTTAAAAATTCAACCTATTATCTTAGTTGGAGTCTGTTTCAAGGAGGAGGCTGTCAGCTGAAAGTAATGTGGTGATAAAAATGGATGTCCTAGTATAACTATGCATTGAACCCACTGTCTACTGATTCTCTGGTGCACTTGCTCTGCTGTAATCCCTATTAACATTCAGATCCAGTTCCACACTTCATTCTTTTTTGCTGAGAGCCCAAAAAAGAGAATATAGAGAAGATAAAGTATAGAGCACGGATATGGTATACAGAAGATACCAACCCTTGCATCAAAAGAGTTTACAATCTAAGCCTCCAATTGCAAACCTCTTACTCCTGTTGGTGAGTAATTAATTGCATGAGTAGTCCACTGAAATCAATAGGACTACTTGTGTTAGTAACTGCTTACAAAGAGGAGTCAGAGGTTCACAATCTGGTGTTAAACTGACACAAGAAGGACGATGAAAACAATCTGCTCGCAATGGTGAGCGGCAAGTGCCTGATCTGTTCTGTGGTTTTAAAAAAGAAATACAACCCACTCTTCCCCATTCCTCTTGCTTCTGCTATGTGTTCTGGGGCTTTGCCTGCTCTCACATTCCACAGCTGTAGTGACAGAAATTATTGGTCATTTCTGATTTTTGGATAGCTGAAGGATTCCTGACATTTCCCTTAGGAAATCAGGAGACCAAAGAGACTCATATGTACATGCATGGTGGTAAAACGGTCCCATTTTGATTCACAAACAGGCATCTTGGTCCCTGTAACATCAAGATGGTATCAGGAGAATTGCCATGCGGACGGACATGGCTTAGAAAATAGAAATAGATCTATAGTGCTACAAAAAAGCAGTTTGTAAATAAATTGCATCTCTTAGGGAAAATAACAAACTGAACTGAAACTCATATGTTGCAAAAGGTAAATAGGCCTGAAGTTGGCAAAGAGGGTATAATCTAAAAATACCATGAACCTTTTATTTTCACACTATCAGAAATTATTTAAAAAAAACTTTAACTAGACTTGTAAGTATTTTTGTTTTCTTAATCCCAAAATGCATATGCATATGCATATGCTGAAGCTTACTAGCAAAAAGACATTGGGCCCCTAGAGCTTGTTTACACAGTGAGTTACTGGGCCAACGAGTTATTCACTGGGCCAGTGCCAGTGAGTTACTGCGCAGTAACTCACCATGTAGATAAGCCCTCAGCCTGCAAGCTGCTTCAAATGGGAAAACCCCTGCTCTCATGCAATGCCCCACTGATTTCAGTGGGGCTCTGTGCAGGAATGAGGTTCTACCTTGGCAGAGTTCATTGCAGGATCAGTGTCTTAGGCCTCCTCTGGGAAGGAACATAAATCATGCTTCAATATACAAAAAAGAGCTGAACAACAAATTATTGGGAATTTCCCATTCATCTTGTAACCAGCCCCACCACAGGTTGTTGCTGTGCATGTTGTGCACGAATTCCCCCTATATGCTTTGTAGTATGCCCTATATACCACTAACACACACAAGTTCTTTCAGAGATCCATGCACTGGGCTCTCATTTGCTGGGTTCCTGTAAATACCCAGGCATTTTAAGTATGACAGATGATGACTTGACTAGGGCCACCAGCAACTAAAGTGCCCAAGTGTCCTTTGGTAAAATGACTTATAAATAGTAAAAAACCAACCCAATAGTTCCAAACTCAGCCAATAGAGGCAGTCTAATTCAGGGATATAAAGGTAACAAAGTCTCAATTGGTGTAGAGGGGCTCCATTCTCCTGCTGAACGCTTGCAATCACCTCTATGCCATGCCCCCTGCATGCATGGCAGTATGTTGTACTCAGCTATGATTGACACCTTCCAAGAAATAGGTTGTTTTGCTGCCAAGCTCTCAGGCTATCTGCTACTCAGCCTTCCTTCCAGAGCAAGCTCTCAGAAATACCTGTGGCTCCTATTCGCTGGCAGCTTCTGAGTTTGATTTCCTCTAAATTCAGGATGTTACTTCCTTTTTTTGTACTTGAGACTAGAGATTATGGAACCTTGAATTGGTTGGATGTTGAACTGAGTAACGCTATGCACTCCAGCTCATTGACGGGGAAGCAGTCAGTAATGTGCTAGCAGAGTCATGACAATATCAACAGGAAGCTGCAATGCTGCATTCCTAGCACCAGCTTGTGCTGTGTGAGGAAATCAAATAGCTCTCAGATGCCCCCTCATGTGCCCTAAAATGATGTTTATTACAAAATGTTACTTTTTGTCGTCTAGTTCAAAAAAAATCCAGAATGGTAAAATGACCCTGCTCAGCTAGGAGTGCCCACTGGCTGCCCAGTCTCCTTTCAAAATATAAGGGCAAGAGGAGAAACCAGCTCTGCTATGTATGCCTGGTACTTAGATACTCCTCTCGCTTTTTTACTTGGGTTCCATATATGCTTTCGAAGAAGAATTTTAATAAAATTAGAGTACTTAACAGTCACTGTCTTTTTCTTTCCATCCCACTCCAACCCCCTCTCCCTGCTCTCTCATCTGTGCTGGCTTTCCATCACAGGCAGGGAAATGAAACTTGTGACTTGCCTGGTTGGGGGTGGGAAGGAGAATTGTGGAATAGTGGATAAGGGTGGAACCGGTAATCAGGAGATGTGGAGTCGTTTGGTCTGACCCAGTACAGCCATTCTTATGAGTCTAATCTTGATTCTAAGGCTGAGTGATTTCTCAGACACTCAGTTTCTGGATCTGTAATACAGAGCCAACAAAATTTATCTTTCTCAAAGCAGTGACTTAAAGGTGAAAGTCTCTGTGCCCCATCATCAACCCCCCAAATGTTGTGCTATGAATTTTATATACAATAGCAGTAGGATTACATTGTTTCACATAATCTGACTGATGGTGGTTTTAAAATGCTCTTCAGAGCAGTTAGCTGGCAGTGATTCACAAATAGCTAGAGAAATCATACCTACTGTACACTCTCCGCCTTATATTATAACTTTCCTTCTGAATCAGAGGATAAGCTTTCCTTTTTTAATAAATAGTTTCTCTCGTGGTTAGGAAATTGCTCTCTGCAGAATACCATCACAGCTGCGAGTCTATCTGCAGTTGGATAGAAGTCTGTTCTGTCAGATAAATGGCTAGACCTGAATAGCCCTTTTGTGTTTGGAAACTCTTCTGGGTGGAATATGGAACAGATTTTGAACAGGAAAGGAAAGCATTTCAGGCCAGATGGTTATTCTGATGAAGCCATATTCTGACTGGAGGAAAGAGTAATATTGTGTAGCTTAACATTTACATCAGCACAAATAAAATAAAATAATAAACAACACAACAGTTATGTTAATGGAGATCATGATTATGCTGGACTCTAGGGAAATATGACAATTTCTACTAATATGTAATGGAAAATTGTTAATGTAGTATGACAAAATTTTCATGCCATCCCAGTGTTTAATTCCTTGAGTGTAGAGAATGGACTAGATTCATATTTTTTAATACAATTCTTTGTGAATCAACATGTGTACCATGTGCATATATGTTTTTATATATGTGATCTGGGGTTGATTTAATTGGTCTATTTTGTTATGCTCCTCTGTATTTTTTTCTTTTTAAGATGTGTGGTTCTGGATATGTAAAGTCCTGGAGAAGGATTTTCCAATTAAACTGCTTGTTTACTGGTTTAAATTGGTGGTGCTAGAATGGGTTGCCCCCTTCCAACTCAGAGATGGAAATTTGCTTCAAGTCTAAGCACTAAATATTATAGTATGACTAACCTATGACCAAATCTCACCCCTAACTGCATTAGGTGAAGATTCCCAAAGAAGAACCTAAGAAATCTAAATATGTTTTATATATTCAAATTCTATTAGTATAGAAAAAAGGAAGTAAATGTGGACATGATAATTACCTGAAAAGGGTCTTGTTACACCATACTCATAAGAAAAATGTGATGGAAAGGGAAATATGAATTGTGTGGTGAATGCATACCTGTATTGGGTATAGGGAAGGGATTTGTTTACACATGGTGTTGCCTGATCTATTGATTATGTATGAATTCCCAGTTAATATTCTGTGGTTTGGCGGAGTTCTGCCTCATGACCAGACCCAGAAATATTAAAATTATTACAAGGACCCTGCTGTGCACAGAGACAATTCCATTTAGAAAAGATGTTCTGTCCTTGTAGTGTTTTATTGAGCACAGTTAGCAAAATTATAAACACTTCAACACAGCAAAGAAGGTAAAGATAACATAAAATGAGCGTCTGTGCATCCATATACTCACATCATCCCTTGAGTAAAAACCCAAAGTGTTAGTCGTCATCCTCAACATCCTCACTCTCTCCATGGTTGTCATCCAAGCATTTCCCAGGGCATGTAGACTGGGACACAGCTTTTATAATGTTTTACACAGATGCCCACTCTGCCTAATGCATATTTGGTAGGGATTTCAGCCCCTTTTCCTTATCTATATTTCCTCACCCTACTAATGTTGGGGTGCCCTTTTCCCATAGGTTTCTAGGCCTGTAGCTCAAGTTCATTAGCATATGTGCCAATTAGTTATCATGGCATTTTTGTGGTTAGACATCAGCTGATATTCTGAATTTAAAATATCTAAAGATGTAATCAACTGGTATCTTGTAATTACCTGTCAGCAGTTTAGTCAGAATTATTTATCTCAGCATTCTATCTTCTGATAATTTAGCTGCTTATGCTAAGGCTTTTTGGTTCTCTGGGCTTGATTAGTTTAGCTAAGCTATTGTCTTGCAGGCCTTGAGGTTTGTAAGCTCATTGCAATACAGCCTTAATTTATACCTATGCCTTACCTAACAAATACCTATAACTAAAGTCTACAATGTACAGTATGTTTACAAAAGATGTATTTAATTTATCCACCTCTAAGTTAAATCTGTGATCTTGAAGGTAAAGGTGATTTGGAGAAATGCAGCAGAGAACACTAAATGGGATTTACTATTGTAGGATCCATTAAAAACTTAACCTCAGCATCTCTTGTTCCACATCTCAGAACATAAAGGCAACTTCTCATGTTCTTTTTCAGCTATTATTGTGTTTTGAAAATAATGGGAACTTGCCTGAGAAAGGGTTGGATAAAAACTGAATCTGAGGCAAAGGGATAGTAGTGTCTTTCAGTGGTGGATACCGTTTTCAGAATATATGTGTGTAAAGTTCCTCCCCCACTCTGAACTTTAGGGTACAAATGTGGGGACCTGCATGGACACTTCTAAGCTTAATTACTAGCTTAGATCTGGTAACACTGCCACCATCCAGAAATTTCAGTGTCTGGATCACTTTTTGTCCCCCCAAAACCTTCCCCTCCCTGGGCAGCCTTGAGAGGCTTTTTCACCAAGTTCCTGGTGAACACCGATCCAACCCCTTGGATCTTAACACAAGAAGAATTTAACCACAAGTTGCCAGAAACAGACAGGAGTGGAGGAACTTCGTCACTGCCCTAAATGCCAGTGGCGTAATGGAAACATGATGATGATGACGAAGCAAGAGAAAAGAGACAGGTATGTTACAAACAAATCAAAACGTGCTTTCTGGTGGCTAAAATTAATTTTAGCAAGTTACAATCTTTCTCTAATCAGATTACTCTCTTAATCAAGTTACCAGCATCCCCAGCCCTCCAGACTAGAGGATCCATTGTTCACAGCATCAGAAGGTGCTGTCCTCTTTGTTCCCCAAGAGATGGATAACTGATATCTTTTTGCACTCCAAAGTCCATTGCCTTTGCCTTAAGAGCCAGGACGACCTTCTTGGGTACAGATTTTGGGGTGTCCTCTGGTGGGCTAAGTTGTTTCCTTCGCCACTTGTTAGCTTGATTACTTTGTTTAACTTATGTGTAAATGTCCTTTCATTGTCTATGGTTTACAAAGCTTGACCCAGACATGTAAATCCACATTCCTTTGTTTAAGGCAGGCTTGCCTCCAAAACATATTTTGAGAACCTAGTTCCAGCCTAACCTAGGTTTTGAGAACCTAGACCTAACCTGAGTCTGAGAGAGAGCCTGAAGGAGCAGCTTAAAGCATGTGGCTGACCCTAGAAGAAACCTGGGGAGAGGTTTTTGTGACAGGAGTGCAGGCTGAAAAGAGAATTGTTTGTGCTTGAAGCAAAAGTTGTTTCCTGCTATTTTTTTCCTTCTCCATTCAGATACACAGGACTTCATACATTCTTTGTAAATAAATTAAATTGCATTAAAGAAATTGATGACTACCACCAATTTCTACTCCCAGCTGGGACCCAAACTTTGACTAGCCATTCGAGTAAAAAAGGAGCAACACTAGCATGATCTTTCTGCAGAATTTTAGAGCCACTCTGTGGAATTGAATTACAATTCTATCCAGGCTATGGAATTCTATAGGATGTTTTTGTTTTTAAAAAACCCAACAGAGAGGATATTATTCTGTATGAAATTTGGTGGGCTTTTGAGTAGTTTCTATGAAACCTTATTGCTTTAATCCCTATCAGAGGCGGCTCCAGGCCCCAGCACGCCAAGCGCGTGCTTGGGGCAGCATGCCACGGAGGGCGCTCTGCCGGTCGCCGGGAGGGCAGCAGGTGGCTCCGGTGGACCTCCTGCAGGCGTGCCTGTGGAGGGTCCGCTGGTCCCGCACGGCTTCGGTGCAGAGCGCCCCCCCGCAGCATGCCGTCCTGCTTGGGGCGGCCAAATGTCTAGAGCCGCCCCTGATCCCTATTCAGATCTGTAAGATTTTTTCAATAGGGTTGGTATGTCCTTAATTAACTCTGGATTTGCCATTTCAAAATACAGGGAACTTCAGGATGGCATGATTTATAAAACATTAATGATATCATTAATGATTTATAGTTGATTCAATATTACTTCTAGAAAACATTCTATAAAGTCCATAACCTTGCAGCGTGATCTTCAAAATGGAAAAAAAGGCAATATATAAAATGTAATTGTCAGGAAAAAGTACATTAAGTATTGCCTGGTTTTCCTGGTAGAAGGGTTGTGGTAGTTTTTGAGCCTTCAGGAACTGGAAATAATTATGTGGTCACAATGGTTTTGATTTTGGATAAACTGTAAATTTATTATCATAAGTTAATTTATTAAACACTTTAGCAATTATTTAATGAGCTGTCTGAAGAAGAGGGATGAATGCTACTTGCAGAAATTATTAATTACTCCTATGTACATAAAGGATTTGAACCACTATTGATTCTTTCCTGTTTGTGGAAAGGTTTTATATTTTCATATGCAAATTTCTCTAACTGCACAACTGACATTACAAGCATGAGGCACAAGCATTATATAAATCACAAACAGGAACAGTACATTCCAATTTCTGCATTTAAGTGTCAGGTTTCTCTGTTGTGCTTTGGAGTTGAATGTTTTAACAGTAGTTGGAAATGGTTCATAAGCATATTGTATATGACCGTGGCTATGTCTCCGAACAAAATATATTAGAAATGTTCAAAATGTACTTTGTGGGAAGTGGTAAAAATCAAGAATCCATAGTAGAAGGTTTGCTTTTGTTCATTTTGGAGGGGAAGAGACATAGGAATTGCCATTCTGGTTCAGACCAAGGACCCTCTAGCCCATTAACCTGTCTCTGACAGTGACAGGTACAAGCTGTTTCAAAGGGAAGTTGAAGAAACCCTGTAATAGCTAGTTATGAAATAATCTGCCCACAGGGAAAGTTTCTTATGAGGTTGGCTTATGTCCAGAAGCATCCCTTCCAAAACTGCATGAATATTCATTCTTGGTTATTTTTTAGTTCTTACTGTTGTCATGCTGTGACAGGGTTAGGCTGCCCCTTAAGGATAGCAAAGCCTATGAGTTAGTCCACCCTTATCCCATAATTGTGGCCCTTCTAAGGGTTCCAGAGGTCTGATATAGGCAAGGATTTGGGAAATGGGAGATATAGGTAGGGAGGAAGTGCTCCCAGGGCTAATTAGTACTTAAGGTAATGAAACTCATTATTTTTCCCTTACGAGCCCAGGATTAGGAGCCCTGCAGCATAGGCAAGACAAGGCTCCTCTCTCACCCAACCAGCTGGGGAAGGGAACTGGCATCTATGTTGCTTTCTCGCTCAGGCCTTGGCTACACTGGCACTTTACAACGCTGCAACTTTCTTGCTCAGGGGTGTGAAAAAACACCCCCCTGAGCGCAGCAAGTTACAGCGCTGTAAAGCGCCAGTGTAAACAGTGCCCCAGCGCTGGGAGCGTGGCTCCCAGCACTGTAAGCTAATCCCCACGGGGAGATGGAGTACCTGCAGTGCTGGGAGAGCTCTCTCCCAGCGTTGGTGCCGCGACCACACTCACACTTCAAAGTGCTGCCGCGGGAGTGCTCCTGCAGCAGCGCTGTACAGCTGCAAGTGTAGCCATACCCTCAGAGTGAGTATATACAAGAATGGAAGGTCGGCCTTCTGAATTCTCCAAGCCTCACAATGAAAAGGCTGACTGGCCCTTTTTCCCCACTGCTGGAGGAGAAACTGGCTGAGGGCCTGCAGCTGGCCTGTGTGAGAACCCAGCTCTGGGGTGAAGCTGGAAGAATTTCTTCCTGAAGGAGACCGAGTAACTGTTCAAGGTGCAGGCTGGTTCCAGGAGAAGGAGCTGAGGACTCCTGACCTAAGGGGGGAGAGAGAATTCCATGGAGCCCAACGCAACAGTCAGAAAGGTTGGGAGTGGATTTGAAGAAGCTCCTCAGTAGCTGGCTGAGAAGGAGCCACATAAGGCAACTGAACCATGGAGCGGGAGCAACAGACTCTGCAGTCCGACAAGAGGTGCTGAGCAACAAGGAATGGAAGGAGGAGCCTAGGGAGGTGGCAAGAGTTCAGAAGGAGCAGTCCCTAACTGCCTAATACAGGATCCCTGGACTGGAACCCAAAGGAGAGAATGGGCCTCAGTTCCCCGACCTCCCTGCAACACAGCATGAGCATTAGAACTGAGAGATACAAACACTGACAAAATCTCCAAAGGGGACTGAGGGCTTGACATAAAGGCCAATAGCCTTTGAGACTTGTCTTGTTTGGATTTTTCTATTACCCCGAAAGGGGAATGGGTTGGGAAGGTGACCTGCTTAGAGGATTGGGACACAGAAGCCACATATAAGCCACAATAAGACTAGAATGCCAAACAACAGGGGATGCTAAGATGGAAAAATCCCTCCAGTGCTGTGCCGTGCCCTTGCATGAGGAGTTGCTCAAGTAGTGAGTATGGACCACGACAAATTCAACATATTCTTGCTTTCCATATAAATGTTTGATTCTTTTTTTGAATCTTGTTATACTCCTTATACAGTAGCAATGAGTTCCACAGTCAAATTGTATATTGTGTGAAAAAGCATTTCCTTTTATCAGTTTTAATTTGCTGCCTTTCAGTTTTATTGAATGAACCTTTTTTCTTGTGTTATATAAAAGGATGAATAGAAGCACTCAGTCTACTGTCTCTGGACCCTTTGTCATTTTGTGTATTTTTTAATCATGTCTCCTTTAAACAGTCCTAACTTTTTCAGTCACTATTCATATGGAAGCTTTTCCATACCCTTAGTCACTCACATTACTGTCTCTGAACACATCCTTCTGCTATATTCTTCTTGAGATATGGTAACCAGGAAAAGGGATATACTAATTATCTCTGACTCTCACTAGTGAAAAACTAGTGAATTACATGTTTTCACATGAATCAACAGACTGAAGGAGAGCTTTACCTGTGTGACACAGTGTTCTGTCAGAGCTAGGATAATAAGTAGATTTCAGACTACATATCTTCTCTTTCCCCAAATAAACTCTAGCAATTATGCTCTGAGTATATATTTGTGCATTTACTAAGCTTAAAGGCACATCTATAAGAGAGGCAAACTGCTCATGTGATCGTATATGATTTGTGGTCCTGCAGAGTGCAAAACAGTTAAATAAAACAATGGATATAGGGTACGGCTGAACACTGCTCTTGGAACTACTGGGGAAAAAGATATGCTTTTGCTGAAAATGGAATACAGTCTAATCAACCGATTAGCATTGCGTGTCAATGTCAAATAGAATCTTAAAAGGAAGGCTTGTATTGTTGAAATGAAAACTGTTTTTTCTGATTTATATTTCAGTAGCTCCAAAAATGTAGTAGGTGCTTTCCAAACAGAGGAAGACAGACCCTTCTTCAAAGACAGTTCAGTGTGTGGCCCCAATCCTGCAATGACTTACACACATAACTTTGTACCCTGTGAGGAAAGGATGCTTTAAGTCGGTCTGCTTTGTTTCAGTAGACATCTGCATAAGAGTTCATTCCTTACATTTACTAGTTAACTCCATGTCAGTTTCAGCACTTTTTCTTTTTTTGTTTTTTGTTTTATGCCTATGAACCTAATTTTTCCATGGTTATAAGGTTACTGAAATATTAAGTATGAGCAGAGGAGAAGGGATACAAGGAGGTTATATTAAACTGAAATCCATTGGCCATTTAAATAATTTATGCTTTGTTGAAATATTAAAATTGTTACATAGTTACACTTGATTTAGCAGAGACCGGTAACATTTATTAAAATTTTTGAGATTATTTATATATATTTATATTATTTATATGGAACACTTAGTTGAACCAGATCTAGTTGAAAACTACTATTCCTTACAATGTCAGTAATGCAAAAACAGGTTAATGACTAGTTAATACTGCTAAATGGAAATTCTGTCATAGCTAGCTTATCACTTTTTTTTTCAGGATGATCTGTCTTTATGGTAAACACGAGGCTGAAGTTTTCTATACAGAATTTTGCAAAATGTTTTGTATTTATCCAGGTTAGTTTACAGCGTGCCTGTGTGGATCATTGGCAGCAGGGATCAAACCCTGACTTCTGAATCCTTATATGTGGTCTAGCCGCTCTCTAGAAGGGAACAAAGTTCCACACTGAGTGAGTGTGGGTTAAATCATTTTTATGTTCAACAGGGATTTCATGGCCTTCATGACAAACCATGGGACTATCTCAGGTTTCAGCCTCAGATGATACTGATGTGCAGAGCTGATTGAATATTCTTCATTAAAAAAATAACATGTAGGTGGGATGAGGGGAAATCATGATCTCAGGAACTGTACAGGAATCAACTTAAGGGACAGAATCCAGAGGAATGTTAGCTTGATTAGGCAATCAAGGTTAGTATGATCAGAGCTGCTGGCAAGACAGGTTTGGTGGGGAGCCGCAGACCCAGCCTGCACGGACAAGGCTAGCAAGAAAGCAAATAGGGAGATCACCCAGACGTTCCTGGAGACAGGAGGTTCGGGGATACAGTGCAGGGATGTGCATTACAATTTGCCTGAATTTTTCAGGGATGATGGTGTACGTTTGTCAGGTGCTGACATATGGCTATGGAATGCGAGGGTATGTTTTCTGCAGGAGTTGTGACACCAGGCAGTGAGGAGTGACCAACCTGGTCGCTGGGTGCTCCCTGGAGGCAGTTTCCAATGCAGTTAAAAGGATAAAATGAATAGTTCCCAAAGATAAAAGACCTAGTATTTGGTGATGGGTCATGGGATCATGGGATAGGGTGAGACCTTGTGGCTTTTGCTGGTTGAGGACAGACCTTCTGTCCCTCACAGGCCAAGATCCCCATCCTTCTGAAACTTCTGTCCTCTTTGCAGGATGAGGGTGCTGGGACTGAGAGAGAGCTGAGTCCTGGAGATAGGCTGAGGAGAGCCTACCCAGAGTGATGGCTTATGTGGTTAATGCTACGGATGGTGAAGGCTGCTAAGTGCTGCTGTTTCTGGAGCTCTGATGTCAGCTGCACCTGTAGAGAGTGCAGCTTACTGATTCAGCAGACCTTGATGTTGTTCATAAAGAAAGACCATAGGCTCGATTCTTCAGTGAAGGTGCTCGGCCAGGCCTATTGTCAGCAAGGCATGGTATTAGTGTCCTGTCCAGCAGGTCACAGGCACACTAACACATGTATGCCCGTGACAAGGTAAAGGCTCAGTCAACATAACAGGATGCTGTCTCCTCGGCCAATAAAAAGATGGCCTCTCCTACGACTTCTCCTTTTGTACATTGATACAAACAAGTTACATATTACATTACAGATGTTGTTAGTCACCACCCTTTTACCTGCTAGTTCAAACAAAACATTCTCGTCTATTACCCTATCATTGCATTCATAACTCATATCTGGAGCTGGTCTAATATTTTTCACAAAACAATTTTTGTTTGGAATGCAGTTTCGTTAAAATAAAAAGTTTTGCAAAAACATGCTGATCTTGATTACATTTTCAATGGGAAAATGAATTGTATAGATATAAAAATGTCTAATTTCACTTTGTTTTAAATTTAATATTTTAAATTACATTTTGACATTGCTGAAATTAAACAATTTGATGGGTCCAAACAGAATTTTTACATAATTTCTGTTGTATGAAAAAAAGTGAAATTTCTTCTTTTTGTTCTAATTCATCATGAAAACAATTTTCAGAATGTTGGAATTTCCTGTGGAATGGAAATTCCATTTTCCAACAAACTCTGCACATAAGCATGCCTCACAGCCAGCATGGCCCGTTCAATTTTCTCTAGCTGACAGGATAAACTTTAGCTTTTCAGTTTGATATCCCTACATTTTTTAATCATAATGCATTTCATAATAAAATGGAAAAAATGTCTTAACTATGATAATTTAATTTATTTAGCCCAAGATATGGTTATTATCTCAAACAGAAAGCAACCCCAAGTTATCAAATATTTTTATAACAGAAGACAATAGTTTTCTAATGCACACATTCACGGTGATTGTAATTGCTTGAAGCTATTCAAATCAACAAGATGAAGAATGAAATTTCTGAGTTTGCTTAGTTAGCATTTTGTGATGTCCATTCCCAGAGCCCCAAATGGATTTAGATTAGAATACAAGCAAGGGAAGCTTGCTTGCTAAGGAGAAGTTGTGGCTAAATGAAGAATTCTCTCTCCTCAGCAAGACAGTTTCATTGGCCTTTATCTACTCGATTAACTTCTTGATCCTTCTTTTTCAGGAGCTTTTAAATATATGACCTTTTTCTTTTGGGGGCTAAGTTTTTCTTTTGTTTATTGCAGAAGTAATGTAACTCTTATTACTGAAAACTCACTGTTACTTTAAATTCCACATTTAGAACTGTGTTTATAGCAAACACCTGGTGTTCCATATTTTCTGCATCAAATCATGTTGGCATCTCAGCAGCCCTGGGGGTGAGCAGTTCTTACAGTGTATAAAACAGTTATAATGTGATGACACCTACATCTGAATGTTGTCTGGCATTTTTATATGGCGACATTTGGCACATCTGTTTGACCATCGAGACCTGTATATGTATCAACAAAGAAGAACAAAAAGAAAGGTGTTTGTGCTAGAAATAATTAGCATGTACAAACAGGTGGTCTAATGTCACAGCAAAGATCTCATGATAGAGGAGATGTAAGACAATGGAATGAGGGTAGCACTAACATGTGAATATGCAGCATTTTAGTACTTAAATCAGTTATACTCAGATGTCTTGGAGGCATGTGTAGGCACTTTACACAATATTAGCCTTAAACCTCCAATCCATTTTCAAAATGAATTTAGGCATTTAAGGTCCAGGTATTTAAAAGTATGTTGGTGCCTAAAGATGCCAGCATTTTGCCTAGTGGGATTTTCAAAAGTGCCTAAATTCCATTGAAATCAGTGGGACTTAAGTGCCTTTGAAAACCTCACTAGCTTCCTACCTGCATCCGTGCACACCTAAATACTTTTAAATATCTGGACCTTAAATGCTTATAGGATTCTTAAGTGCTTAAATCTCACTGAAATTTAGTGGAGTCTAAGCCCCAGATCCTCAAAAGTATTTAGGTGCTTAACTCCTAAATCAACCCAATTAATTTCAGTGGGAGTAAGTTGCCTAAATACCTTTGAGAATGTGGGCCTTAAATACTACATACCTTCAACTAAGTAGCCAAAAGTTCAGCTTCTTTTTAGAAACAAATCTTACTCCTTTGGTCTAGAAATTGGATAGGAAATCTCCCTCTCAATTCTTGTATTTACTGGTTCCAGTCAAGTCAAAAATACTTTCTTCTTCTCCTTATCCGATCTATTGGGCTTTGCCTCTCTTGTTCTTTATCTGCTAGTGTTCTTGTCAAGTGTCTTCTCCACGCTGACCCCAACCTTCTTCATGTTTTCTTTAGCATCTCAAACCATCTTTTTTCTAGGTCTTCCTCATGATCTCTGTCCCATGTCTGCTAGCTCTTGTAGTCTCTGGTCAACATATTCTAAATCTTGTCATCTCACATGACCCAGATGGTTCAGTTGATACTCCCTCGGGCTTTCCATGATGGGGATTACCTGCATCATGGCTCATATTCAGAGGAGTAGCCGTGTTAGTCTGGATCTGTAAAAGCAGCAAAGAATCCTGTGGCACCTTATAGACTAACAGACGTTTTGGAGCATGAGCTTTCGTGGGTGAATACCCACTTCGTCGGATGCAAGTAACGAAGTGGGTATTCACCCATGAAAGCTCATGCTCCAAAACGTCTGTTAGTCTATAAGGTGCCACAGGATTCTTTGCTACTTTTATGGCTCATATTGTTTCATTGTATAGTCTTTCAGCTCTCCTCTTAGTTAGCATCCACCTGAGCATTCTCATTGTAGCATTGTGATATAGTTGTTCATCTCTAGCTTCCACTCTGGCCACCATTCCAACCCATACTCCATGGCTGGCCTAATCATGATATTATACACTTTGCTCCTTAGTTTACTTGGCATAATTCTTATCACAGAGAATTCCTGTCAACTCCTTCTACTTACACTAAGTGCTCTTTATGTGGATCCCTAACATCTGCATCCTCATTCTGATCATGGTTTAACATTGAACTGAGGTTTTTAAATTGTTGCATGGACTTTAATGCAATACCATCTGTTTTTGTTGGCTTCTCATTGTCCTTAGCAATGAAGCATCACATGTATTCTGTCTTTTGTCAGGTGACTTGTAAGCCATTTACTTCTAATGCAGCCCTCCATCGTTCTAGATCCCTTTCCAGTTTGTATTTATCTTTATAGAATTATAGAATTGTAGGACAGGAAGAGGCCATCTAATCCAGTCCCCTGCACTCATGCAGCAACATAATGTCATCAGCCAAAAGCATTGCTTCCAGGAGCTGCTTCCCTAACCTTCTGCATCCAGGTGTCCATTACACTTGTTGGGCATTTTTCCACTACGGAAAATTAAGCTGAGAAAGTTAGTTATCACCATCACTCCCTCATGATTTAATGCCTGACTCTTAGCTTCTACAACTTCGCTTTTCACCATTTTCTTTATCAGCTTGTAATCCTCATAACTTTCCACCATTCTTACTGTCTGCTTTCTCTTAAATCTTACATCCTTCCTCTTCTTTACAGTTTCTCACACATCACTGGACCACCATAACGTCTCTTTGCCATGAAACGTCCCTCCTTTTGTTTGACCTCAGGCAGCTTGTGCATACCAAATACTGCAATAATGATAATTCATATCTTGCTTTTATAAGGTGCTTTAAACTGTGAGATTATTAGGGCTGTTACCTACCTCCCCGCTCCCCTCCACACACACATTCCCCCCCCACACACAAACAAATTGCCATTACCATGTTTCTTGTGAAAAGAGAGTTTAAGCTGATGGACAGACTTGAAAATTCTTAAATGTATATGTTTCAATCAAAATAGAATTGATGTTTTACCTGGTCTTCCTTATGGCAGAGTGTTCTCACTGTCGTGTATTTCCTTTGAAGCCTCTCTTTCTGTTCGCAAGTCCTCTCACTGAGGGTACGTCTACACTACGGGATTATTCCGATTTTACATAAACCGGTTTAGCAAAACAGATTGTATAAAATCGAGTGCGCGCGGCCACACTAAACACATTAAATCGGTGGTGTGCGTCCATGGTCCGAGGCTAGCGTCGACTTGTGGAGCGTTGCACTGTGGGTAGCTATTCCGTAGCGATCCCATAGTTCCCGCAGCCTCCCCCGCCCCTTGGAATTTCTGGGTTGAGATCCCAGTGCCTGATGGGGCAAAAATCATTGTCGCGGGTGGTTCTGGGTACAGCCTCACCCCTCCCTCCCTGAAAGCAGCAGACAACCGTTTCACGCCTTTTTTGCTTTGTGAACTGTGCAGACGCCATAACACAGCAAGCATGGACCCTGCTCAGCTCAATACCGCAATCGTGCATGTTTTAAACACCTCGCGCACTCTCGTGCAGTCTATGGTGAACCGGGACCTTCAAACCGAGGCGAGGAGGAGGCGAATACGGCAGCGCGGCGATGACAGTGATGAGGACGTAGACACAGAATTCTCTCAAACCGCGGGCCCCTGCGCTTTGGAGATCCTGATGGTAATAGGGCAGATTCTATCCATTGAACGCCGATTTTGGGCCCGGGAAACAAGCACTGACTGGTGGGACCGCATTGCGTTGCAGGTGTGGGACGATTCCCAGTGGCTGCGAAAATTTCGCATGCGTAAGGGCACTTTCATGGAACTTTGTGACTTGCTTGCCCCTGCCCTGAAACGCCATAATACCAAGATGAGAGCAGCCCTCACAGTTGAGAAGCGAGTGGCGATAGCCCTGTGGAAGCTTGCAACGCCAGACAGCTACCGGTCAGTCAGGAATCAATTTGGAGTTGGAAAATCTACTGTGGGGGCTGCTGTGATCCAAGTAGCCAAAGCAATCACTAAGCTGCTGCTACGAAAGGTTGTGACTCTGGGAAATGTGCAGGCCATAGTGGATGGCTTTGCTGCACTGGGATTCCCTAACTGTGGGGGGGGGGCGATAGATGGAACCCATATCCCTATCTTGGCACTGGACGCCAGGGCACCCAGTACGTAAACCGGAAGGGGTACTTTTCAATGGTGCTGCAAGCACTGGTGGATCACAAGGGACGTTTCACCAACATCCACGTGGGATGGCCAGGGAGGATTCATGACGCTCGCGTATTCAGAAGCACTACTCTGTTTAAACGGCTGCAGCAAGGGAATTACTTCCCAGACCAGAAAATAACAGTTGGGGATGTTGAAATGCCTGTCGTTATCCTGGGGGACCCAGCCTACCCCTTGATGCCATGGCTCATGAAGCCATACACAGGCAGCCTGGACAGTGGTCAGGATCTGTTCAATTACAGGCTGAGCAAGTGCAGAATGGTGGTGGAATGTGCATTTGGCCGTTTAAAGGCGCGCTGGCGCACACTACTGACTCGCTCAGACCTCAGCCAAACCAATGTCCCCTATGTTATTGCTGCTTGCTGTATTCTCCACAATCTCTGTGAGAGTAAGGGGGAGACCTTTATGGCGGGGTGGGAGGCTGAGGCAAATCACCTGGCCACTGATTACGCGCAGCCAGACACCAGGGAGATTAGAAGAGCACACCAGGAAGTGGTGTGCATCAGAGAAGCTTTGAAAACGAGCTTCATCAATGGCCAGGGTACACTGTGACTGCTGTGTTTGTTGATGAACACCCCCCCCCCTTGATTGACTCTTTCCCTGTAAGCAAATCACCCTCCCCCTTCGAGTACAGCTTACTTATGCAAATAAAGTCACTCATTTAAAAATCATGAATTCTTTATTAATTCATTATAAAAAGAGGGAGAGAAGTAAGGGTGTGGTTTGGGAGGAGGATAGGAGGGATGGAGAAGGCCATTAAAAAAATTTCACAGTAACGACAGCCTTCTGGTTGGGCTGTCCACGGGGGTGGAGTGGGCGGGTGCACGGAGCCTCCCCCCACGCGTTCTTACACGTCTGGGTGAGGAGGATGTGGAACATGGTGAGGGTTGAGGGTGGTTATACAGGGGCTGCAGCGGCACTCTGTGATCCTGCTGCAGTTCCTGAAGCTCCACCAGATGCCGGAGCATGTCAGTTTGATCACGCAGCAGCCCCAGAGTTGCATCCCGCCACCGCTGATCTTCCTGCCGCCACCGCTGATTTTCCTGCCGCCACCTCTCATCTCGGGTGTCCCTCCTGTCCTCACGTTCACTGGCATCTTTCCTGTAATTTGATACCACGTCCTTCCACTCATTCAGATGAGCTCTTTCCTTGCGTGTAACTTCCATAATATCCGAGAACATTTCATCTCGCGTCTTCTTTTTCCTCCACCTTATCTGTGCTAGCCTTTGGGATGGAGGAGGGACGCTTGAAAAATTTGCAGCTGCATGAGGGAGAGAAATATTTAAAAAGATACATTTTACAGAACAATGGTTATACTCTTTCACAGTGAACAGCACTATTCACCTTACATAGCACATGTGATTTCCCTACAAGGTCGCATTTTTCATCTTAATACTGAGTGCCTGCAGCTCTGGAGTTACAGATCTCATAGACACAGGTCCGGGCATCAGAATTCAGCTTGCATGCGGCCATGGTAAGCCACTGTCTTTCGGCTTCTGTAGTGATTTACCCCTCCCCCCAACGCATGGCTAATACCACGCTAGCTCCCTGCTAATCAACACCCTTCCCACCCCGCCACCCACTGTGTGGCTGGTAGCTTGGGGAAGATCCCCGCTGACCAAACACGAAAAAGATCATCAGCATTTCACTCCTCCCCTCCCCCCGCTTGGCTACGTGCAGGAAAGGTTTTTTTTTAAGCTGCTGCAGTCCACGAACCCAGTAGGAAAATGGCCATCCCCCTTACTTAAATTCCTGATTTTTAACCAGGTTACCCTGAACGATATCACTTTGCTGAGGATAACACAGCGAGATAAAGAACGGATGCTTCTTGAATGCCAGCAATCACCGGGACCATACGCAGCTATGCTTTGCCATGCAATGATACCTGATTACTTGCTACATGCATGGCGTGGTAAAGTGTCCTACCATGGTGGGCGGAACAAGGCTGCCTTGCCCAGAAACCTTCTGCAAAGGCTTCTGGAGTACCTCCAGGAGCGCTTCATCGAGATGTCCCTGGAGGATTTCCTCTCAATCCCCGGACATGTTAACAAACTTTTCTAAGTAACTATACTGTCTGCGAATGCATCCCAAGTCCTCAGGGCAAATCAATCATTAAAAAACGCTTGCTTAAAAAACAATGTTTGCTATTTGCAAAGGTACACTCACCAGAGGTCCCTTCCATGGCGTCATTGTCTGGGATAGTTGCTTGGGAGGGCTGGGAGGAGGGTAATTCCGTCAGGGTGAGAAAAAGCTCCTGGCTGCTGGGGCTCACGGAGTGCTGTGTGCTCTCTGCTAGGTCATCTTCCTCTTCTTCATCTTCATCTTCCCCGTCCGCAAAGTCCTCAGACATGGCAGAGATTACAACCCCCACCTCGGAATCCACGGTCAGGGGTGGGGTACTTGTGGGGCAGCCCCCTAAAATTGCATGCAGCTCAGCATAGAAGCGGCATGTTTTTCGACCTGCCCCGGACCTACCGTTTGCTTCTTTGGTTTTCTGGTAGGTTTGTCTGAGCTCCTTAACTTTCACTCTGCACTGCACTGAGTCCCTGCTGTGGCCTTTATCCGTCATAGCCTTAGAAATTCTTTCAAATACTTTTTCATTTCGTCTTTTGGAACGCAGTTCTGTTAGCACTGAATCCTCTCCCCATATAGCGATCAGATCCAGTACCTCCCGTGCAGTCCATGCTGGGGCTCTTTTTCGATTCTCAGAAGACTGCATTGTTACCTGTGCAGATGAGCTGTGCGTGGTCACCCGTGCTGATGAGATCTCCACGCTGGGGAAGCAGGAAATGAATTTCAAAAGTTCGCGGGGCTTTTCCTGTCTACCTGGCCAGTGCATCAGAGTTCAGAATGCTGTCCAGAGCGGTCACAGTGGTGCACTGTGGGATACCGCCCGGAGGCCAATACCGTCGATTTGCGGCCACACTAACCCTATTCCGATATGTTAATCCCGATATTAGCGCTACTCCTCTCGTCGGGGAGGAGTACAGAAACCGATTTAAAGAGCCATTAAAATCGATATAAGGTGCCTCCTAGTGTGGACGGGTGTGGCGTTAAATCGGTTTTACGCTCCTAAAACCGGTTTAAACGCCTAGTGTAGACCAGGCCTGAGTCCAGATTTCAGCACTCCTTTTCCTTATCCCAGTACTGCTGCTCATTTCAACTATGCTGACAGTTTAAAAATACAAAAAGTCTGGTCCCATTACTCAGAAAATCTGGAGCAGTTCAAATAGTTTCCTCATGCACAATTAGCAGCTGCCATTTCCAAATCTCAGTCTCATGAGGATGATTCAGTGCTATCATAGAAACATGCACACAGATTCCCCATATTCATGTACACAACTATCTTTCTTCCTGGTTATACATCTTTATCCATTTTTCTTTATCCGAGTTGAAATATTTAAACCAGTGGACAGGCTCACCAGCCAGAGAAGGTTAAAATGAAGCTCAAAGCAAAGTCCCTTTCCTGGGGCCTTGTATATTGCCAAATAAAAGATCCAAATAGAGAACAAAGCAACTCCAATACCATCTGTTGCCCTTCAGGTTCTTGTCTCAGCCTTCATCGGTCCCATATTGAGCTCAGACTACCCCTTCTATAGTTCCTAAATGTCATCACCTGGTTCCTCGGTCATGTGATTTCTGGATTTTCAGGGTACGTCTACTTTGCAAATTAAAGTACAATTGTAGTACGAGTAGGTATAATGTTTAATCTAGTTAGCAAGGATAACAATAACAGTGAAAACGTGGAGGAACCTACCTTGGTGCAGGCTAGCAACCAGAGTGTAGATCTAGGATCCTCGATGGGCTTGTACACCATGCTGAGCCTGTGCCACTATGTTCACTAATATTTTTACTTGAGAGAGCTAGATTAAAGTTAGTGCAGCTATGCCTAGCTGCATTAATTACATTTTAATTTGTTGTGTTGATGACCCTTCCGTCCTTCCTCAAGAAAACTACATTTCCCAGAATCCCTGTTCTTAAAAGGCCATAACAGGCTCACTGAGATGCTTGGACATGCCAGAAGGCCCAGGGCTCTGTTGAAAGTATTCAATCACTAAAAAGTATAGGAAACATTTGTTTAACTGGAGTGAAAAGAAACTGCATCTTCAGAACAAAAAGGTCCTTAACATTCACACCATGAGAAACATTTCATCTAGAAGTCTTGCTTCAGTTGTTTTCAAAACTGTTAAGCCTACAATAGTGTCCTTTGATAGATAGTGTCAGAAAATGACAACTAATTACTATTGTCAACCACGTAGCTTCCACTAAGGAATGCAAACACTATTGCCAACACTTTTACAATAAGTCAGATAACATGTAAGGCAGAATGTATCATTTATGGGCAAACCTTCCCAGAAAGGAGACAAATCAGAAACTATATTTTTAGGTGATGCTTTTCCTTTGCCTACTTTTTCTTGCAACTGAAACTCCTCTCTTGGACTGCTGATTTTCATGAAAATATAGACCTCATCCCACTAAACTTGCTCCATAGATTACTCATACAGTATGTTTTAAAACATACAGCTATCTACAGCTATCACTGCTAGAACAACAATGTCATTCTTACTGGATATTCCAACTGTTGATTATTATCTAATTAGAAGAAAAGGTGGAAAGGAGAGAAGAGGCCAGGTTAAATGTTAAGTGCAAACATTCTTTTTGCTAATAGTGTGATCTGAAAGCAAAATAAATCTGCAGGCTTGGGTTCCAGGCTAAAATTTGGGGTATGCTAATAAACCCCTGGATCCTGATTTTTATAATCTCCTTGTAGCAGCTGCCATTCAGTCTTTCAAATCACACACATCTTTGATGTCAGACTATTGTTCCATTAAAGTGCAGCTCACTGCTTCTTTCAACTCAATCTCTTTTAATCTTGCAAATCAAATAAAGCTCAGTAATGCAGATAATATGTCAAAAATATCCTTACCTCATTGACATTCCCAGCAGTCTACTCTTGAAATCATTTCTCAGCTAAGTTCTGATATGTTCTGCAAACCATGAAAACATCATTGAGAAGTGCTTAGTGCACATCAATAAAGGGGAAAAGATAGCCAACAGGTATCATAATGATAGTTGACTGCAGGGTTTTTGTGCAGTGGAATTTAGATGTGCATAAAAATAAAATCAGATTTCATGTGCATGCTATTATTTCTAAATACCACTTCTTTATGAAAAATAATATCAGACTGTATTTCTAGTGAAGTATCAGTGAGCAGAATAATAATTGGGATAGTATAAGCAAATGTCTTCTGCAGAGTTTTATGAAATGTAGTCAGTTATGAAATTTATCTTCTGTAGTAAATATTTTCATGTCTTTGGAAGTTTGAAGATGTAAAATATGTAACCACAATGTACATTTTATGCATATTTCATGTGTGTATGCTTTTTTAATGTGTCTCTATAAAGAAATATGCAGCTAGAAGGTACATTACAGCTTCTAGCCCCATATAAACACTTCTGAGTTTAATGGCCCAGGAAGACAGTGAACAATCTGAGGAACAATCCTATAATGGGGATCTTAGAAAATGCCCATACTTGTGCCACAAAATGTTCATAGCCAACCTCAACATGTATGTGAGAAGATCACAGTTCAACAGGAATATCCCTGGTTTTTTCCATCAGGGCATTCAACTGGACAAACATCTGCAAATCTTAATACTAAAACAAGTTATCTGTTAAGAATATCAACATAAGTAAGGGTGCTAGAGGTGTTGTTTCTGTTGCTCTGTTCCATACACTCAGAGCTTTTTGACTGCACAGGGCATAATATTTCTAGTATCCTCATCTAGGTCAGCACACACCCCCTAGCATGTGGCTGTGGCTTTACACCATTACGGCCACAACCCAGCCTATTGTATTTTGGCTGAGATGTAAGTGTTCTGCATTTCTGAGCATTTAAAAAAAAAACCAAACAAAACCAAACAAACAAAAAACAGAGTTATAGCAACTGGAGTGGGAAACAACATGATAAATCATCTACTCTATCTGTCTGCCAGCACAGGATTACTAGCTACAGTATATTCTCAAGTGTTTAGTCCTGCCTAATCTATTGTTGACTTCAACTTCTATTATTTGCTTTGGGAAACTATTCACTAGTCTTGTCTGGCTCATTGATAGAAAACTTTTCTTGATACTGTTTGGGATTTGCAAAGGCGCCTCAGGGAGATAGACACTTGAACATTCTAGCCTCCTTGTAGAATCCCAACCATTAAGCCTACATTTTCTCCAAATACTTCTTAAAATATCTGTGTGTACATTAATAAATAACTTTCATCAGACCTCTGTGGAATTTATTGCTTTTGAGATTACTTTGTCTTTAGCCTATTTTGGCTCCTCAGAATTATAGCGCAGTAGCAGGCTGTAACTAACCCTTGGTAACAATTCTTGTTACTGTAGGACTAAAACCTGAGAAAATAAACACACACATATAAATATAAATCTTGAAGGATGAAATCTTAACCTTTCCTAGCAAAGAAATTAGAGCAGACACAGTGTTTCTATTTCATTCAGCTATTGGTAAGTAATCTGTTTAAAATGATAAATATACACTCAGTATCCAGCTATCCATCATCTCGTGGCAGATACTGCAGTAAAATATACCTTGGAAAGTGCCACAGAAGAGCAAAAGCAGGAGTGATGGGAAGTTTAGCTCAATGGTAGTAAATCACTTGGAAATTTTCTCTGGTGGTGTTGCAGATTCTGTGGTGCAGATACGCACTAAGGCTATGTCTACACTACTGCGGTAAGTCGACCTAAGCTACGCAACTCCAGCTACATTATTCATGTAGCTGGAGTCGAGATAGCTTAGGTCGACCTACCGCAGGGTCCACACCACGCTGGGTCAATGGGAGACACTCTCCTGTTGTCGACTTACCTTACTCTTCTCGCTCGGGGTAGAGTAGCGGGATTGACTGGAGAGCGATCTGCTGTCGATTTGGCGGGTCTTCTCTAGATCTGCTAAATCGACCCCAGTGCATGAATCTCTGGGGGGTAGTGTAGACATAGCCTCAATGGTTGTTTTTCTCATGCAGTAATTTTAGAAATATCATTTATTATATTTACGCTCCAGCTTATACAGGTATATTCATATTTAAAGTTCTAGTTAAATAAAAATGAATCATGCTAATATTATGAAAAGAAATATTTTGGAAACTTAACATTGTTTTCTCTTTTTAGAAATCACAGCAAGTATTTAGGTTGCTTGAAAAGATTAGGGCATTAGAATTTAGCTGATTAAAGGTCAAAGGTACATACTCTGTATATCTGTATAACCAGCTTATTATCTATCTATGCTACTGAAATAGCCTACTACTGCAGTATTTGAGTACCTCACAATATTCAATGTACAGTGAAACCCCGCTATAATGCGATGTTTGGGGTCCAAAAAATTCCATCGCGATAAATGCGGGGTCGCGGTATTAGTGGGGTTTCAAGCTGGTCAGTTTAAGTCAGTGGTCCCCAACGTGGTGCATTGATGTGCACCGCCTAGTGCCCAGCAGAGGAGAGAAGCCGCGGCCCCGTGCCTGCCAGGGACAGAGAACTCTAGGGCTGCGGGCGCCGGTGCTCTCTGTCCCCAGCAGGCACTAAAGATTTAGTGCTGGGCACTAAAGATTAAAATTATTCAATTATTGATAGAGTAAAAGAATTAAAAACCAAATTAATTGAATAAATCTACATGTTCAGTAAAGCCTAGGAAATCAGCACCTGCTGTAAGTATTCCTCAAGTAGAAAGAAGATAAAATTTGTCAAATTATTCATTACAAGTTATTTATTCAGGTCTACTAATGAATTAACGTTTAAAGACTAAAAGATGGCAGTTAAATCAAGAAGCACTTTTTGGAACATATATATATTGTCAAATGTGGAAATAATTGGAACAAAGTGAGATGTGCCATAAGCAGGTGCAATTGCTTGATTTGCTTACATCAATAGTAAATTGGATCCATTGTTCCAATTCTCATTGATTTAGTTTAGGCTGTATTGATTAAACCTTGTGATTTGGTATAGTTGTAATTAGTTGTCTTTTTAACCCGGAATATATTTACTAATTTGCAGACAATGACTCATTCAATTAGTGGTCTACTTTGTGAAACTAATTGCTGATTAAGTAAACAAGACTATTGCCTGTGCATGTTGCAAACATATAATCAAAGGTCATTGAGTCAACCTGCATCTTGCAAAATGAAGTCTTGGAAAGGGCCTGTGACAATCACAGTCTCTGTGTCCAGTGGAGCAGAAGGATGACCGCACATCACCTCCAAGAGATTGGGAGGTGTGGGAGGCTTGCAGAGTGGGCGGGGTCCATCCTTAACACTGGTATAGCCTGAGCACTTTTTTTATGCAATGAGGTACCCAGAGCTACTAAAGGCTGTGCCTAATAGATACAGTTTAGCTCTAAGAATGTAAGGCTACCAAATACAGTTCAAGTATTCCTGACCAATTCTTTCTTGGTTAAACATGTTAGCTGTTCTTTGCTGTGTCCACAGGCTACTTGGTGTGTTAGTATTTCAGTGAAGCCATACAGAGATTGCCTGTAACTGAAATACTGCAGTATTTCATTGTCATAGATTTTTAAGGCCAGAAGAGAATCTACTCTGACCTGTTGAATAACACAGGCCAGAATTTTCACTCAGCAATTCTTGCATCAAACCCAGTCCTACTGGGTTGAATTAGAGCATATATTTTGGGAAGATGTTTAATCTTAATTTAAAGATATCAAGTGACAGACCGAGCACTTTTCTTAGTAAATTGTACCAATGGTTAATTACTTCCACCATTCACAAAATGTGCACCTCATTTCCAGTTTGAATGTGCTTAAGTTCAATTTCCAGCCTTTGGAGCTTATCTTTGAGTTTAGCCACTATGACCACAAGGGACTGCTGTCCAGGATATAGTTCTCCATCATGCAAGTGTGACCTGCTTACTGTGTTAGATGCGTGGCCTTGGCTTTAGCATTGAGACAAGAACAGTTTCCAGTGAGATCTGCTCCCCCCCATACACTCTTGAAATGCCCTCATTTGGTGGTGATTCCCAATTAACAATTACATGTTGAGATCTAGCTGTTATCCAGTTTTAATCCGTTTAATATGGATTATGTTTGTTAATGCTAATTCTTTAATCAGATTGTCCGAATGTCTCTACACATAAAATAGAGAACACTTGTCATACCTAACTGTGACCAAGGTAGAGGAGGAACTTTGTCACATAACATACAGTACCACTGTTTGCTAGTAGTTGGTAAATGTTGACTTTTTAAATAGTAACCACAGTACCATGTCCACGGGGGAAATGCCAGAAGAGTAATTTTTTTTCTCTTTCATTGGGTGTTAGGTGGGCAAAACAGAAGCAGTTAACTTTGGAGGCTGTGTGTGTCAGTCTGAATTGTTGGCTGTAAATTTCAAATGTCATTGTGTTTGTTTAATTGGTTTGATGAAAGCCCCAAATACTTCCCACTAAAACTGGGAGAATTCCCAAACAGTATGAAACTTATTTTTGCAGTCTAGACTAAAATTCTATGGAATCCGACGAAGTGGGTATTCACCCACGAAAGCTCATGCTGCAAAATGTCTGTTAGTCTATAAGGTGCCACAGGATTCTTTGCTGCTTCTACAGATCCAGACTAACACGGCTACCCCTCTGATACTTTAGGAATCTTAGATAGCTCTGGTTTTCTTTTTTGTTTTGAACCCAAATTACAGTGGATATGCAAATACATTGTGTCTGTAATTAATCAAATTTATTGTAGTAATAGAAAATAGTTTGGGAATTTATGGTAATCAATGTCAATATGTGTGTGTGTCTCAGCAAGTGGAACAGTTATCAAGTGCATTTCATGGTTCAAACCACCTGTGTGGAGTGTATGCAAGTAGGCACTACAGGTGATGGTATGCCCATCGTATTCCCTTTTATTTAGATGAGAAATAGCTGTACTGCAGAAGGTCGCCTCTCTATAATCTCTGTAATCCAGAGATTTCAAGCATTTGGCAATGTGGGATTGCAGCTAAGTACCCAAAAGGCATAAATTGGAAGCAATTTTAGATTGCTATGGGATGACAGAAAATTTAATGTAACTACTATATTGGAAGCTTTCTGTGAAGGTCTGAATAAACTCAGATCCCATACACTTTTCTGTCTACAGAAAGCCAGAATTTGCAATGTGAAAATGTAGACTGACTTGTCTAGGTTTGGCCATTCTAAATTTCCATAGGAACTGCAAAATCTCACCCAAACATCACATCTGTTGAGTGTGTGCCTCAGAAGAATCAATTCCTTTGATGTACTGGATAAATTGCACTGTAGTTGAAACAAACTAGATCTTCTGTCATGTTTAGATGCACCATTTTTTAAACAAATGTTCTCCTGCATAAGGGGCACAGATCAGTTTCAAATAAATTGCTGATGTATTTCAGATAAATGGAATTGGAGTGGGATTGCACATACTTTGGCTCTTCACTATTCTCTGATGCATTGTGGCCCATGAATTATACAGAAATGTCAACAGTTATAACAATCTCATTGAATATATATCTACAGAGGCATGTAGGTTAACCCTCTATGTGGTAATGGCAAATATAATAATGATGTAAGAATCATGACTTTGCCTTGTTTTAGTTCGGTGGCAATCAATCTCAACTACAACTTTGTTTTATGCATTTAGGAGCAAACTGCTATAAGGCCGCACTATGCAAAGAGAAGGTGGATGCTATAAAGAGGATATGCATCTCCTACAGGAGCCCTACTCCTTGCAAACTCCTTATGTGCAGTAAGGAAGAGGGATAGGGATGGAAAAGATGTAGGCCAGGCTAGAAAACTCATTGCTGGGCAGATTTTTTCCATCCTGTCCCCACAGGGAGAAGCTGTTTAAAGGCTCAAAGAATATTTTAGCCACCAAGCTAAAGTACAGTTTGTGGAGCGGCTGTACAGCCAGGGTAGGGCAGGAATAATACGTAACCCACCAGTGAGTGTGTGTTAGAAGTCTCTCTCTGTGCTTATCCACAAAGGATATGAGTTACTATAGACCGCAGCTACAAAACATTGGCTCTTTAGCTCAAGCTGTAGCAGCTTGTGGTTTTTTTTGGCTCTGGAGATCCTTGGTTCTATCCCCAGCATGCTAGGCAAGAGGGAGGCCCTCACACCTGCTCACCCACCAACCTCATCTATCTGCTCACTGATCACATTCTAGGTAGTGGCTTTTTCCTTAGAGCCAGATCCTGAAATTGTTACCCAGCTTTTACTCAGGTAAGCTCTCATAGAAGCTTGATTAAAGATAGAGTAGAGCTGGTTGAAATTTTTTGACTGAAATTTTCCTGCCAGAAAATATGTTTTCATCAAAACAATTATTATTAGAACATAAGAGCTGCCATACTGAGTCAGACCATGATCCATCTTACTCAGTGTCCTGTATCCAACAGTGGCCTGTACCAGAGCTTCAGGGAGAAAGTACAGAACAAAGCAATTATGGAGTGACCCACGGTAACAGGTCCTTCTCAGTCCTGCTTCTGTCTCCGTCTACAAGCCATGCAGAGACCCTTGTGCTGGTTCAACACCATGTGCAGTTTATTTATAATTGAGTTTCACCACCTTCACAGCATACCTAGCACCTTTACAAACAGGGGAGAGCATCTCTTTCGCTGCCTGCTTTCCCTCTTTTCACTGCCTTCCTGTGCCTATTTATGGGCTCTGGCTAATAACATAATTAGCCTTTCTGCCCTGACCCACCCACAAACAGGGCTGGCTCCAGGGTTTTTGCCGCCTCAAGCGGCGAAAAAGAAAAGCCGCGATCGGCAGTAGCTCCACCGCACCACTTTCTTCTTCAGCGGCAATTTGGCGGCAGGTCCTTCCTTCCAAGAGGAACTGAGGGACCAGCCGCCGAATTGCCGCCGAAGAGGCCGATGTGCCGCCCCTTCCCCTTGGCTACCCCAAGCACCTGCTTGCTGAGCAGCCTGGAGCCGGCCCTGCCCATAATTAGGCACAGGTCTGCCTTGTCTGCTCCAATCTGCTATGCCTGCTATGCCTGATTGGAGCTGCTGTGAACAGAGTGTTGACTCAGAGTTTCATACCTAGCACTCTGCACACACTTCCCCCCTTATATAATGGCAAGGTTCTTCTTTCTGCGTGCTCTCTTCCTTACCAGAGGGGCCACCCTGTGGGAACCTCTCTATATCTCCAGGGAAATCATCCGGGTTTCCCTTGTGGGTTTGCTCATTCCTCATCCACTCATGTGTGGGGAGATGACACCCCCATAGCTCTGTAGCTATGTGACCTGCAAACTTTGCCATGTCATTGTTCTCTTTCTTTTCCAGATCATTTATGAATACATTTTATTCATGGAACAGCACAGGATCCACTATGGATTGTTGGGAGACCCCACTGTTCATCTCTCTCCATTGTGAAAACTGACTATTTATTCCTACCATTTGTTTCCTATCTTTCAACCTGTTAATGATCCATGAGAGGACCTCCCTCTTATTCCATGGCTACTTCATTTCTGCAAGAGCCTTTGGTGTGGGACCTTATTATAGGTTTTCTGAAAACCCAAGTATACTATATAATGACTGGATCACCGTTATCCACATACTTTTTGACTCACTCAACAAATTCTAATAGATTGTTGAGGCTTGAACTTCCCTTTACAAAAGCTATGTTGACTCTTCCCCAACAAATTGTGTTCATCTATGTGTCTGAGAATTCTGTTCTTTACTATAGTTTTTACCAGTTTGCCCAGTATTGAAGTTAGGCTCAGTGGCTTGTAATTGTTAGTGTCTCCTCTGGTGTCCTTCTAAAAATAGGCATTACATTAGCTAACTTCCAGATACCTGGTACAGAGGCTGATTTCAGTGATAGGTTACATACTACAGTTAGAAGTTCTGCAATTTCTTATCTGAGTTCCTTCAGAACTCTTGGGTGAATACTATCTGGTCCTGGGTGGCAACCTTTGGCATGCGGCACGCGGTTCACCGCTCCAGGCCAATGTGGGTGGCGGGAAGCAGCACGGGCTGAGGAATGTTCTGACCACCGCTTCCTGCCACCCCCATTGGCCTGGAGCAGCGAACCGCGGCCAGTGGAAGATGCGATGGCCGGAACCTGCGGGCGCAGCATGTAAACAAACCGGTCTGTCCCGTCAGGATGCTTACCCTGGAGGGCCGCGTGCCAAAGTTTGCCGATCCCTGGTTTAATATATCAATTTGTTTGAAAACCTCTTCTATTGAGATCAGTTTGTGACAGATTTGTCACCCAAAAAAGAATAGCTCTGATGTGAGTCTCTCCCGCATATCCTCAGCAATGAAGACAGATGCAAGGACTCAATTATTTCTGCAATGGCCTTTAACACCTTTTCTCATCTGGTGGCCTCACTGCCTGTTTGGCAGGCTTCCTGCCTCTGATGTACTTAAAAACGTCGTTTCTCAAATTCTTTCTGGACCTGCCTTATTATATTTTTACCATTTACATGCTGGAATTTGTGCTCTTTTCTATTTTCCTCACTAGGATTTGACTTCCAAATTCTAAACAATGTCTTTTTGCTTCTAATGGCTTGTATTACTCTGCTGTTTAGCTATGGTGATATTCTTTTGGTTCTCCTACTTCCTTTTCTGTTGTGGTAGTAGTATTTTGCAGGAAAATATTTTCAATTTACATTTTTGACTGGAAAATTTCAATCTAAATGAATTTTTTTTATTTAGAAACTTTGTGCAAAAGTTTGAAAAAAATAAAATGAAAGTTTGCAGTCAAAAATTTTTGTAGAAGAACAACTTTTTTTAAGACAGAATAGGACCCTCCAGATCTGTCTATTAGTAAATATAGAGGATAAGAATTAGTTTTAATCAGCACTTCTTAGTGTGTCACCTTACTTACACCAGTAAAATATCATGACGTACTGGAAATGTTATGCCTAGGTGCATTATTTTCAAGAAGTAAATGGAATCAAAACAAATTACAGTAATTAAGATTATAAGAGAAGATGGTAGTGATTCCTATATTTACGTTGCCTAATACTTTCCATTATAAAAGATACTTTTTCTTTGAGGATTTCTCACACCTGCATTGTTAGCAGCAGACCTTTGTTATTTGGCAGGAGGATAGCCCTCTGGCTAAAGAAGTGCCTTTTATTTGTCCCATTAAATTTAATTCAGCTTTTGGTGAGATATAAACAGTAAAAGTCACCATTTCCCTTCTCTCACTTGCATTCCTCAGAAAATTTGGCAGCCTGACAAAATAATAACTAAACAAAACCACTCTAAAGCTGGGCTTATGTCACCAAAGCAGCAGGAGTACACACTACATTGGGAACAGATGGAAGTTTCTGGGACATGTGTAGCAGGGACTTTGTGGGGAAGAGAGCCTGACTAACTTTCCCCTGGACCCAGCACATATCCTCAGTGGTCTACGCCCTTCTCTGGGGCACCACATTGGGCAGGAAACCACCATCTCCTGGTAATATGGGAGGGGAGAGAGAGTGTGAGATCGGTCAGGTTCCCCACAACAACTACTCCTCTAGACTACCACATACCCCAGGATGTCCCCCCAACTCTTGCTTTGGGCATAGGGAGAAAAATCTGGACCAGGTTGGACTCATCTAGACTGCTCCCCAGTCCCAGAACCTGGACCCAGAGGTTCATCCCCAATCTGGGAAAACATACTTCTGCTCCTATCCAAAGTAGATAGACATGTAGCTTAAGTGCTGAAGGTTTAGGGTTTAAACTCTGTTGATACTGTATGATGGGGGAATTTTTTACAGTTGCACTCAGGGGAATCTGTCCTATCTGATTCCTTTTAAAAAAAAACACAAACTAGGAAATTACCTACAAAATACTTACATTAAAAGAATGATATTTTGGTGTAGAGTCAAGCACTAGAAAACTAGGAATTGCCACATTTACAGAAATCTTATTTAAACCTCCTGGTGCATATGCATTAAAAATTGTCTAATTGCATAATCATATACTATGTTTTCCATTTCGTGCATGGGATGGATGTATAAGGGAAAAAGAATGAAGGTGGCATGTGCTTTCTTTGGAAACCAAATAAGCTACTTTTAACATTCTTTTCCCATATATCTGGTCATTTTATAAATAATTTTATTTTTACACCTTAAATTTCAATGTGACGTGACATTTTGGCAACTAAATGGAGTTTGCCAAATCTTGTTTTCTCTGCTTCTCCTCATCTAAATAGTTTCACACATGTTGGATTCTTCATAAATAAATAAATTCTGCCATAACGATTTGACACATGTGTACGAGTTTGTGTCATGTCCTGGTGGCTGAAGGAAGAAGAATGCTCTCAAGAGTTTATTGATGCTTTCACTGAAGAAAGTAAAGATGAATGGGAGGTCATCAAGGCTGACACTGAAAGTGGCTAGAAGATGAATAGAAGAAAGTTCAGTGTTCAATCTATTATTTTCCATTGTTTCTCTGCACAATGTAATTAATGTAATCCTATTAATGTAATTTATTTAGCATTTAATCTTAACCCTTAAAACGTTCAATAGGAATTGTGAAAAGACTACTTGAGATTCTATGACTACAATTAATAGATTCTCCAGGAGATCATCCATCTATCTCAGCCTATTGCAAGGTGAAAGACTCTTCACCACTGATTGTTATTATATACAAAGTTTGAGATGATCTTTGAAAGAAGATATGATTGGGTGTCTTTGCTAACAAAGAGAAACACTTGTTACAAGACTGATTTGGAATGAACCTGATTCTGCAAACTCCCAACTACCCAACAGGGGTAGTTAAAGAGTCTCAGAGGAAAATTTCTGATTTTTTGATGGAATGGTTAATTACTCTTTGTTGGTTAACACAACTGTTCTAGAGCATGTTCTAATTCAATGTAATTCTTTTTACTGATGATAAAGCCCTCTGTAAGTATATTAATGTTCAAAGTAGAGTTTTGAGGGGATAGGATGTGGGAGGCGAAAACATATGTATTGTGTCGCACATCTTATAATCAAGGCCAGAAGGGAGTAGCATGATCATCTGTCTGATCTCCTGCAAAACACAAGCCAAACATTTTTACCCTGTAATTCCTGCCTTGAGCCCCCAAATGTGTGGTTGAATTAAGCTCCTTGGGCTTTTAGCACAAGGATTAGGGGGTCCTCAGCAGAACCACTATACAAATAATAATACATAATAAATCTTAACCCTAATAAAATCAATGGCAAAATTCCAACAGGGCCAGGATTTCACTCCATATCTTTTACAAAGATATCTAGTGTAGATTATTTCCAATATGAGGTTTTCTAAGTTCAACTTCCAGCTGTTGGATCTTGTTCTCTCTTTGTTTGCTAGACTGAAGAGCCCGTAAGTACCAGGCACTTCTCCCCATGGAGGCAACCTTCTCTTTGACAAGCTAAATAGGTTGAGCTCCATAAGGCTCTTATTCTATGGTTTTCCGAGCCATTCAGGTAGCTCTTCTGATCCCTGTCCAATTTTTCAACAGCTTTTAAAAGAGTGGACATCAGAACTGGACAGTGTGGGCTTTTTGTTTCATGCTATTGGGTTTCTCCATGTTGAAAGCTGATCTAGCCAATGCAGTTCCGGAAGGATCCTCAGGAGTTTCTCTTTGATGCTTCCTGTAATAGGGAGATCTGGGAAGCAGCCTCACTCCAAGCCACCTTTGAAGCATTGGTCGAGAGGAGACAATTGTGTGGTGAAGAGGTAACAGTCTTGTCAGCAAGGCCAAGCACTTCTTCATACTACTTAGAAAATCGACACCACAGCATGTCAGTTTTCAAGGGGGCAGAAGGGAAACACGCACATAAAATCTAATAAAAAATTGTAAGTGTGGAGACCACAGCTCATATGTGTTTGAAGTCTGTGATTTTTTTTTTATTTATTATTTAAATTGATTAAATGTGGTTCAAGTATTTACTGTTATGGTTTAAAAATCAAGTGGATAAGTCTTCAAAAATATGCTTCAGTGTTACCTGCCTAAAAGTGATGTGCACGACAGATCAGGCACTCATTAGCATTTTTAGCAGTTTAAGAGCATAAAACCAAATACCAAAATATGGTAAAGGGAAGCCTAAAAGCTTTTGAGGATTTACAATAAATGGGAACACAAAAATAAGTGACTAGTCAGAGGGCATGGTCATTTATTTAAGCATTCAAGTGTAGTACATATTCAACATAATTAGACACTTAATTGAACAGCAAAATTTTGTTGATGTATTAGCATGTATAAGTAGTAATGTTTTATTTACAAGTGCTCTGCAGTTCTTTGTTTTTAATTTCCCTCAAACCAAATTATTCAGTCTATCTGACTTTTAAAATACCTGTACTTTTTTTTGTTTTTAAATGTTCTTAATTAAGATGTTTTACAATGTTATAAAAGATAGCTGCAAAACAAACACAAAACAAAACACATTTCATTAAAATCTAACAAATAATTAGTAAGCATAGTTATAACAGCAAGAATAATAAACAATACCAGATGCACTAAAAAGAGTATATTGAGACAATAGCTATCTTATTCACAGAGAACCTCAAATTCAAGTTATATCTCACAAACCAAACCTGGACTATGTAAATCCTAACTATCTCATATGGTTTCCTTACATCTTTTAAAAATGAATCCTGCTCATAATACTTACTTGCTTCAGGTTTGTGAGGCTTCATCCCTTAGTAGCCAGTTGTAAAGTTCTTGGAGAGGCTGAAATGAAGGATGCTATAAAAGTTAAATAACATTTCTTAATTTATTATTAATAGAGTATTTAGTCAAATGCTT
Source organism: Mauremys mutica (assembly GCF_020497125.1). Lineage (NCBI taxonomy): Eukaryota > Metazoa > Chordata > Testudines > Geoemydidae > Mauremys > Mauremys mutica. Next base: position 80,058,717 of record NC_059074.1, on the reverse strand, counting down.
CAGTGTTTAATTCTGCCATAGAAGCACGTGTTTTGGGAACATAGGCTTGGCAATTTATAGTGTACGAGGAGGTAAAAAGGAATTTGGAGAGAAAATATGCACAAGTGGCTTCAATAATTTCCCTAGTAGTAATTTAGTCTTCAATTATCAGAGGGGTAGCTGTGTTAGTCTGGATCTGTAAAAGCAGCAAAGAGTCCTGTGGCACCTTATAGACTAACAGACGTACTGGAGCATGAGCTTTTGTGGGTGAATACCCACATGCATCCAACGATGAGTATTCACCCACGAAAGCTCATGCTCCAATATGTCTCTTAGGCCTGGTCTACACTAGGACTTTAATTCGAATTTAGCAGCGTTAATTCGAATTAACCGTGCACCCGTCCACACCAGGAAGCCATTTAATTCGACCTAGAGGGCTCTTTAGTTCGAATTCGGTACTCCACCCCGACGAGGGGAGTAGCGCTAAATTCGACATGGCTATGTCGAATTAGGCTAGGTGTGGATGCAAATCGAACTTACTAGCTCCGGGAGCTATCCCACACTGCACCACTCTGTTGACGCTCTGGACAGCAGTCCGAGCTCAGATGTTCTGATCAGCCATACAGGAAAAGCACCGGGAAAATTTGAATTCCTTTTCCTGTCTGGCCAGTTTGAATCTCATTTCCTGTGTGGACGTCGTGGCGAGCTCAGCAGCACTGGCAGCGATGCAGAGCTCTCCAGCAGAGGAGTCCATGCAATCTCAGAGTAGAAAGAGGGCCCCAGCATGGACTGACCGGGAATTCTTGGATCTGATCACTGTGTGGGGCGATGAGTCTGTGCTTTCGGAGCTGTGCTCCAAAAAACGGAATGCAAAGACCTACGAGAAGGTCTCCAAAGCCATGGCACTCAGAGGATACAGCCGGGACCCAACGCAGTGCCGCGTGAAAATCAAGGGCCTGAGACAAGGCTACCAAAAAATCAAAGCGGCAAACGGACGCTCCGGAGCCCAGCCCCAGACATGCCGCTTCTACGAGGCACTGCATGCCATTCTCGGTGGGTCTGCCACCACTGCCCCACCAGTGACCGTGGACTCTGAGGATGGGATAGTGTCGAGGGGCAGTTTCTCGGCGATGTTCGCCGATGGGGAAGATGAGGAAGGGTTTGTGGAGGACGAGGCAGGCGACAGCGGTTACAATACTGCTTTCCCCGACAGCCAGGATCTCTTCATCACCCTCACAGAGATCCCCTACCAACCCTCCCCGGCCGTTAACCCGGACTCCGAATCAGGGGAAGGATCAGTCGGTAAGTGCTATAAACATGTAAACATTTATTTTTTAACAAAACAGGAATAAAAACTATATAAAAAGAAGGTCAATGCATATAGGGATCGAACAGAAATCCTCTTGGGACAGTTCTACGAAGCTCTCTGAGAGGTACTCGAAAAGCCTCCACAGGAGGTTCCTGGGGAGAGGTGCCTTGTTGGGTGCTCTGTGGAAGCACACTCTTCCGCGCCAGGCCATCCTGAGGTATAATGGGAGCATCGCCTCGACCAGCATGGCAGCATAGGGCCCTGGTCTGTGCAGGGATTCACGCAGCATTCGCTCTCTGTTTCTCCTGGAGACCCGCCTCAGGGTGATCTCGCTCGGCGACTGCTGCATCTAATTAGGGGAATTACTTTAATGTTACTATTGTGAATGCTTGACTTTTCCTTTGCATAACAATGACCGTCGTTTAACAGCCACGTGTTGTAGGCTGCAGAGGAAAAGCATACAGGGATCTTTCCCAGGGACAGCCGCGAGGGGCTGGAACAGGGTCAGACTTTATGCTTTCCAGATTGCTTGCAGCAGGAGGGCACTGCTATCCATTAACTGTTAAGCAGCCTAAAGTTTACGGCTTACCAGGCCTGGCTGCTACACGGATTCTGCTGTCCTGCCCCGCTTGTCCGATCTCCAGTGCAAGACCCCAGGCAATGAAAGCGAATGCCAAAAATTCGAACTTGTCCTGAGAGCACATGAGATTAGGTGCCCTGTATGGTCTTGTTCACAGAAACTGAGTAGACTGTGTTCAGTGTTCGCAAACATGTATCTTTGGAAGGAAATCACTTCCTTTTTCCCATCACACAGCTGCGGCTCTTTCCCAAACTGCCCCGGCATCCCCCTCACAGAGGCTGGCGCAGATTAGGCGGCGAAAGAAAAAGACTCGGGCCGAAATGTTCGCTGAACTGATGGCCTGCTCCAGAGCCGAGGCGGCCCAGCAGAGCCAGTGGAGGGAGACCCTCTCTCAGCAGCAGCGCTCACACAGCGAACGGGAGGACAGGTGGCGGCAGGAAGACCAGCAGGCGATTCAAACGCTGCTTGGACTAATGAGGGAGCAAACGGACACGCTCCGGCGCCTTGTGGATGTTCTGCAGGACCGCAGGCAGGAGCAGAGAGCCCCCCTGAACTGTATCTGCAACCGCCCTCCCCCGCCACAAAGTCCTGTCCCCCCCTCACACAAAATCACAAGAAGGAGGGGCGCTAGGGGCCGTGAAAACTGTCACTCCACCCCAGCAGAGCGCTCATGTACCAAACAGCTCTCATTCCCTAAAGTATGAGAATTGCTTGCCTTCCTGGCTCACCCGATCCCAAATCCCAGTTTCTTCCCCCAACTGTGTAGTTGAGTATTAAAAATATTTTGCTGTTCATTACTGTTTCCGTCATGTTTCTTTGCAGAAGACTTTGTGTGAAGGGGGGGGAGGGGTTTGTTAATTGCATAGGACAGCCACCATTAACAGGGTACAGACATGGGGGCAGGATCAACAGCAGGTCACACACAGAGTGCAGTCACTAGGCACCCGGGTCACTCTGCGAGGTGTCTGCTGCCCCAGATCAGTCTGGGAGGTGTATGTTGCCCCAGGGTCCGAGCGCCTGGCATCCACAAATGGCAAGGCAGGCTGCCCTTACCATGCCCTTCCACCCTAGCCATGAACCTCTCCGATGCCCTGAGCCCCAGCCAGAGCCATCATCCCCCCACACCTACTCACCCTTCCCACACACCCCTCACCCCTTCCTGCAAACCCACCCCTTCCTGCACACCCTCCGGTAACCGTCCTCCCCCCAGAGACCGCTGAAGGAGCAGGAGCCTGTCAGTCCTCGAGTGTAGAAGCGGTCTGTACATCACTGCACACCGTACCCACCATAGTCTGCGTCCCTGTTGGAACCCTTGAACGAGAATTCGTTAGTAAAGAAAACTTTGTTAATTAAAAATGTTCCAATAACTTTATTTTTAAACGTCTGTTGGAAGGGGGGAAACCTGGTGAACGGGGTATGTAACCGCTGAAAAAAGACAATAGTAACTGAAACAGGGGCAGGTTCCGCTTCTCTGTAAAGAGACTGGACAGTCATAGGTTACCCTGCTCTCTGAGGAACCTAGCTTTCAAAGCCTCCCAGATGCACAGCGCTTCCCGCTGGGCTCTTCTAATCGCACAGGTGTCTGGCTGAGCGTAATCAGCAGCCATGCGATTTGCCTCAACCTCCCATCCCACCATAAAGGTCTCCCCCTTGCTCTCACAGAGATTGTGGAGCATACAGCAAGCTGCAATAACAATGGGGATATTGGTTTCGCTGAGATCCGAGCGAGTGAGTAAGCTCCTCCATCTCCCCTTGAGACGTCCGAAAGCACACTCCACCACCATTCTGCACTTGCTCAGCCGGTAGTTGAAGAGCTCCTTGTCACTGTCCAGGGCGCCTGTATAGGGCTTCATGAGCCAGGGCATTAGCGGGTAGGCTGGGTCCCCGAGGATCACTGTAGGCATCTCCACATCCCCAACACTTACTTTGTGGTCCGGGAAGAAACTACCTTCCTGCAGGCGTCTAAACAGACCAGAGTTCCTGAACACACGCGCGTCATGAACCTTGCCCGGCCACCCGACGTAGATGTTGGTAAAACGTCCCCTATGGTCCACCAGTGCTTGCAGCACCATTGAAAAGTAGCCCTTTCGGTTAATATACTGGCTGGCCTGGTGGGCCGGTCCCAGGATAGGGATGTGAGTGCCATCTATAGCCCCACCGCAGTTTGGGAATCCCATCGTGGCGAAGCCATCTATGACGACCTGGACGTTTCCCAGGGTCACCACCTTTGAGAGCAGTAGGTCAACGATTGCGTGGGCTACTTGCATCACAGCAACCCCCACGGTAGATTTGCCCATGCCAAAGTGCTTCGCTACTGACCGGTAGCTGTCTGGCGTTGCAAGTTTCCAGAGGGCTATGGCCACTCGCTTCTGCACAGTCAGGGCTGCTCGCATCCGGGTGTCCTGGCGCTTCAGGGCAGGGGCCAGGAAGTCACACAGTTCAAGGAAAGTGCCCTTACGCATCCTGAAGTTTCGCAGCCACTGTGATTCATCCCAGACCTCCAGCACTATGCGGTCCCACCAGTCCGTGCTTGTTTCCCGGGCCCAGAATCGCCGTCCCATAGCATGAACGTGACCCATTGCCACCATGATCTCCGCGGCGCGGGATCCCGTGCTTTGTGAGAGGTCTGTGCCACTCTGACACTTCATGTCCTCACCGCGCTGCCGGAGCCTCCTCGCCCGATTTCTCAGCAGCTGACTGTGGAAGAGGTGTTCGATAAGGTGCGAGGAGTTGACAATGGCCATAAGTGCAGCGATGATCGCAGCGGGCTCCATGCTCGCAGTGCTGTGGCGTCCGCACTGTCACTGACCAGAAAAGTGCGCGAACAGAGTTCCCGCCGGCGCTTTCAAGGAGAGAGGGCGGGAATGACGGTTGAATGACGACAGTTACCCAAAACCACCCTCGACACATTTTTCCCCCAGAAGGCATTGGGGGCTCTACCCAGCATTCCAATGGGAAGCGGGGACTGTGGGAACTGTGGGATAGCTGCCCAGAATGCACCGCTTCCAATGTCAACGCTTGCCCCGTTAGTGTGGACTCACAAATTCGAATTCATCAGGTCGAATCCACAAATTCGACCTAAGTTAAATCGAACTACTCTTGTAGTGTAGACATACCCTTAGTCTATAAGGTGCCACAGGACTCTTTGCTACTTTTAGACTTCAATCTCTCTCCTATGTAGATGATGTGGAGTGACATTTGCATACCCCTTCAATGCAGCAGCACCACTGATGTACTACATCCTGGAGGGCCTGGCACTGACCAATGGATGGGTTCCATTCGAATGCTTTAAAGTACCCTTATGAAATTATTCCTGTTTATCTTTGGGCAAAAGTTCATGCTTAATCTCAGTTTACTCAGGACCCAATTCAGCAAAGCACCAAAGCAGATGCTTAATTTTAAACATGCACATCATCCTATTGACAGCACAGTGAAGCATGTGCATAATGGTGCCCCCAGTGCTTAATGTCTATTTGCGAATGTATTCCAAATGAAATGGCAGATTTAGTTCTTAACACCAGTAGTTTACTGGCATGTGTCTACATCTAGTATCATGGTATCAGTAGTGACTCTATAGTGACATCCATTTTGAGTAACTTTGATGCCCTTATTTAAGGGTTCATGATAGTATTGAGGAGTCAGGTTTTAAAGGTGTATGTTCTGTTTTCAGAGGCAAGGAGAGAGACACATTACCAGCTCTAATGTGTCCTTCACTGTTGTTTTTGTTGTGTGGGGGTGTGGTCTTCTGTGAACTGGCATGTTGTGGATATATGGCTTCGTACTCAAAATAAATTGGATGTGATATCTCCATTGTGGAACATTGCTTGACTGGTACCTCCTAGCTTATTTGTGCTGCTGACTAAGCTTACCTAGTTGGAATATGTGGAGTTCTTGCAATTCACAGCCCCTCAACCACAGCAAATTACCACCCTGTTGGGGGCACTCAGCATTCAGAGCACAACTGCAAACACGTGAAAAATTTCTGGGCTCTCAAACAAGTTCTGATATTGATAGGTGTATGCAAGAGGCCTCTCACGCTTGTGCAAGCTTTTGAAAATTTCAGAATTACCTTATGGTATTATATTTTTACCTCTTTTAGTATGACTGTGGAAGGTAAGGTGCATTTTAGGAAAATGTACAACATTCTGTAATGAAAAGATCAGAGAAAACATTCAATAACTCTTTATTGAAGTACAACTCAATATAACAAAGCATAGCAGAATCAGGCCCTCTGTATGTGTGAATGCTCCAACATTTCTTAAATGTATTTTAGAGATGAATTTTGGGGTCCCTATTTTCTTTCCATTCAAAACCAACTGATTCAGCATTCTTCCTCTTCAAATATTTTATTTTTTGTAGACAGTCTCATTGTTCATTGTTCTGAAATGTTTGCTTTTTCTATAGTGTTCAGGTGACATTCATAACTTGCTGTTATGTCAGTTGCTCGGGGAAGCATTGACCATTGTCCAAGAGAGCACCTCCATTCCATGATCTTCCAAATACCTCCCTTAGGAAACCTGTTGCCTCGGTATCCAGAGAAAAACTCCACCTATCTTCCTTTGTGGGGCTTCTTCAAAGCACAAAGAAGATGTGTTTGTGGCTTCATCTTTCTGTTCTGAGCACAGCACTATGTTTTCTTTTGAAAAAATATTGACAGTCTGACCATTTTTCTTTAAAAAAAACCAGCCTGGTTGCACAATCCAACTGATCATCTACTAAATTCCCTTTTAAATCAGCTTGCAGGAATTTTTGTTTCCAATTTGAGGATCCTTTTACTAAACTGTCTGAAAACACACCAGCTTAAACATTTCAAAGACAACCCTTAGCACTGTAAGCATTCAGGTCTCAAAAGTAACACCCTTTGTGAGACTATGATGAAGGTTTACGCTGTAATATTTTCATCTAGAGAGACTTTGTGTGCATGTGCGTATTTCTGTCTCTTTTGGCTCCTTAGCGGCTTTTGTGTTTTAACTAGAGGTTCTGATGGTCACATTCTAACCCAAATGGGATCAGTAAGGTCAAGAAAATATCTCTTGAAAAGTAGTTTGTCCTTGTTTCCTTGCACTGGTTATCAAGTTTCCAGTAAAATCAAACTACAGGTAGAATTTTTACTGACTTAGTTTCTGTTGAACTTTGTAGCACAAAAACTCCGTGGTTGCCTGCTTTCCACAAACCACTCTTCAGTTCTTGTGAGGTTTTTATGACCATGTTATTTTCAAACCGGTGGAATTATGTTAGTACAGACATAATTAATCATAAAATGCTTAAGTAACAATGAATGTGAATTTATTCATGAGCTTACAAGATGGAAAAGGATTTAGAAATATATTAAGTAATACAAATTAAGATTTAAAGGAATTGCAAAGCTAGTGCACCCCAAAGTAAACAATAGTTCGGAAGAATGTTTTTCATTATAATTGCTTCGATTTTGCCATGTATAATAATATGTTGCCTTTGTCCAAAAATTAGCATTTTATATTGTCTGAACATTTCTATTTATGATATTGCTAAAAAGAGATTTGTCCAGCATTTCTCATGATTCAAGTGGATTTGTCTTAATGCCAACATTTATTTACAAACAGGGCTGGTATATAGGGCTCTTATGCAATTAGATGGGAAACCTACCAACTGATAACAATCCAGTTATGGATTAAGAAACATTAATTTCAAGAGTTTAAAGTACTAAAGGACTATTTTATTTGCCCCCCCCCCCGCTTTTTCCCCCCCCCTGAAAAGTATTCGGTCTCTTTTTTAACCAGCAGAGGAAAACCTAGCATGATAGTGATACGAGATAAGCAAACATGTCAGCTAAAAGAATCATCTCAGGCTGTTCAGCAATATGTCATGTAGGAGAGCTGTACAGCCAGTGTTATGAAAGTGGGGTTTAAACTTAATCCGGAAGTGTCAAATTGCTGCATCTTCTGTAGGACACTATGCAGTTCTACGCTTCCTATTGACACACTTAGAATTTCTCTCCCATGGAGACAGGAGCTAGCTTTAGAGGCTGAGACAGGAGATGCAGCCAGGACAAGCTGTAGCAATATCACTACTGTGTTTACTTTATATAATTTATGAATACATTATCCTGAAATCTGCCAAAGCCATCATTGATTTAGTACAGTCATGGAGTGAAGGAGAGATTATAGGTTTGGCAGAGTATGGTCAGTGCATATGCACTGTACAGATAGTGATAGACCCAGGCCAGTTGGGAACAGCAAAGTAGTCTTATTGGTAGCCAGGAAGTGGGCAGGCAAAGCCCGCCCACCAGCAGAGTAGTTTAGGGGAGATGTACTGGCCACTGGATAAGCAGTTTTCTGTTCCCTGAGTGACTAGAGCAGGGGCTGCTCCAGGCTAATGAGAACACCTGATTCCAATTAACCTGCTAAGAGTCAGGTGAGGCTGTTAAGCACCTGACTCTAATTAAGGCCCCTCTGATGCTATAAAAGGGTTCATTCCAGTCAGGCCAAAGGGAGCCAGAGGAGAGGAAGTGCGTGCGAGGAACTGGGAGCAAGAGGCATGCAAGAAGCTGAGAATGAGTAGGTATACTGCTGGAGGACTGAGGAGTACAAACATTATCAGACATCAGGAGGAAGGTCTGGTGGTGAGGATAAAGAAGGTGTTGGGAGGAGGCCATGGGGAAGTAGCCCAGGGAGTTGTAGCTGTCACGCAACTGTACCAGGAGGCACTCTAGACAGCTGCAGTCCACAGGGCCCTGGGCTGGAACCCAGAGTAGAAGATGGGCCCGGGTTCCCCCCAAACCTCCCAACTCCTGATCAAACACAAGAGGAATTGACCTGGACTGTGGCTTCTACCCTAGGAGAGGTCTTTGGGCCTCAACCCACAGGGTGAATCTGTGAGGCGAGCAAATCTGCCAATAAGCGCAGGACCCACCAAGGTAGAGGAGGAACTTTGTCACAAGATCTACTGAGCTGAAACCCCATGTGGCAGAAGCAAGAAGCAGTGAGCTGTATTTGGGGCACCTTTCCATAGCCTGGAGTAGTTGCTATGGACTACCAGTTAAACCAGCTGTTTGGGATTGAGGATTTTGTGTCCGAGGCTCACTATTTTTCATGTGGAGCAAAGTCCTGTATTCTCTGTTCTACAGAGTTGTGTTATTCTCAATTTTTTTTTCAAATCCTTCTTGCTAAGTAGGACTAAATGAGTCTATTTAGAACCTGCCAGTGTTTCTCACCAAATGACAGGAGAGTAATGAAATGAACCTCAAAAGGTCTACAAAGGGAGACCTTTGAAAATATACCCCTTTAGACTTTCATTTCAGCCAGACATGATAACAGAAGAGAGTCTTCCCACATTGATCATCTGAAGAAAGGAATAGAGATGGGTAGTCTTCAGTGAATCAATGATAGAGCAACTTTACTGTGTCTTTAAAATACAGATAGGAGATAGGAGTCAGGTTTCAGAGTAGCAGCCGTGTTAGTCTGTATCCGCAAAAAGAACAGGAGTACTTGTGGCACCTTAGAGACTAACAAATTTGTTTCAGCATAAGCTTTCGTGGGCTACAGCTCACTTCTTCAGATGCATAGAATGGAACACACAGAAGATATTTAGGAATGTACACATTAGACAAGATCATGGGGGTAAAAATAGACCCTATTAATTAAATGGATAGGAGTCAGATGAACCTTTATTTAAAAGAATAATAATCATATTTGAGGTGAGAAAGTCATGCTAGAAAGACCTACCAGATGTTAAATGTGTTTTTGAAGGCCCTCATGAGCAAAAATGAGGATGATGCTTGACACATCTAGGAAAGACTACTGTAGAATGAATTTAGATCAGTGTAGTCTGGTTCTATAGTCAGAGTTTTAAGACTGCAAAACTTCCCTTAGTAATTATTCATTCACGGGTGTTATTTTGAAGCATTATTGGTGCTGAAATAGTACATAAAGCTTTGCAAACAGTATGAGACCGAGGCTCTGTCAATTAGACAACACTGTAATCATAAATGATAGTATTGGTGAGCTTCCTCTGGATTTCAAAAAGAATGTCTTTTTTGGTTTATTAGGTACTTTGTTTCGCAAATTGCAGATGGCTGTCCTTCCTAGAAGGATTTACAGAGAATAACTGACAAGATATATCAGGAGAGCAGAAAATTCAGGCTGAAGATCAGCATGCAGAAGACAAAAATTATGGCAATTGAAGGACAAGAGAAAAAGGTAAAGGTCAAACTCAGAGACAAAGAACTAGAACAAGTAGAAAAACATGTGTACCTTGGAGGACTAGTATCAAAGAATGGGAATTGTGAAGATGACATGAAAAGAGGAATCAGACTAGCCATTACTGCATTTGCAAAACTCTGCAAGGCTAAAGACATTTTGATTTTTTTAAATAATTAGTGAATATGAGACAACTGTCTTACCAATATTGCTACATGTGTCAGAATACTGGAGTATGAGGAAAGCTGATAAACAAAAGATTTTGACTGCAGAACTGAACTGGCTGAGGAAATACTGAAAGTTTCAAGACTGTTGAAAATAATAACCGAAGAGATAAGATAATGGCTAGGGCAAAAAATAATGCTGTTACACAAAATTAAACAAAGAAAACTGCCATCCTTTGGACACATGTCAAGAATTGACCCAGAAAATATACCATACATGGAGATAAATACAGGAATGGTAACAGGAAGACCAAGGTTGCACTGGATAGACACGGTGAAGAATAATATAGAATAAAAAGGTTTAAAGATGAATGAAGCCATAAAGCTAGTGCAAGATAGAAAGTGGTTGAAAGACTTTATTCAAACCCATTGTCACTATTGAGCTGATGGATGGAAATGAAAGAAGTAGTATCCTCAAGGCTGTTGATCCTATCGTTCTTCACTAGATATTTATTTTCTGGATATCTCTTCTGATTTCGCTTACTTTTTGCACTTAAGTCAGACAATATAAAGAAGAGCCAGTGGTTTTGATGTCAGAGGCTTCTTGGACACAAGCTAAGAGTTCAGCTACTCTGAGTCTTTCTGGTAAGGAAGACTAACATTCGAAATGGACAGTTAGTAATTGCCACCCTTTTAAAATGACAGGAAATTTCCTCACTAGTCAAGCAAATATTTATAATTTTAATTATATAAGGCAAAATAAATCTCAGTTTGGTTTTGTGGGGCTATGCCAATTTGCACCTGTTGATGATGTGGGGCCAGGATTTTTTAATGCATTATTTAATATCTGAGCACTAATGGCTTCTTAAGGAATTTTAAAAATAGTGCTAAATCTTGCTTTTTAGGTGCACGTGGTCAGTATGCATTATCTCCAACTTCAATGAGAGCAGTGCATGCATATTTTTGGGAAGCATTTGTTCTAAAAAAAGAGAGAAGTCTGTGTATTTGAATTAAATTTTGCTACGTTGAGGGAGGAGTTTTGCTGTCAAGAACTTTCATTAGAATGCCACCATTTGTAAAACTGCCAAATATTTCTATTTTAACTACAAAAATCCTGAGGAGCAATAACTGTATGCAGAAGCAGTTCTGTGGTTACAGTAATGTAATTCTGTACAAACTTGTGTGCCTTTTCTCTGTAGATAGTGATCCAGTTTTGGCCTCTGCCTAGTAGTTACCGTGTGGCTCATGATTGCTCTTCACTGCCAAGTTGCCTATCAGTCTTTGAAAGTGCCAGCTGAATCATTGATAACATAGTTATTTATAGTCCTTGTAACATACAGTAATCCTCCCTAAAGAAATGTGGACAAAGCTTTTAATCTATCAGTTTTCTACACCAGCTAGTATTTATTTAGAATGTATCATATTCTTAAAGCTCATTTCTGACCTGGGGTGTTTTCATGGGCCAGGCTTTTGTTTACACAATTCTAGATGTTTCTTTTGTTTACTTGAGGGTTTTTTTAAGCAAATTTAGTGCTCATGAAGCATGTGTTAATTGCACTGGACTAAGACTACAAAAGGGAAGCAGAATTCAGGCAGGCACTGCAAATATCTGTATACACTTTTAATCTCTCCCAGTGAAAGTTTAATCTTGATTTACACAAGAGTGGACCCCAGAATAAAGTCAATTTAAGCTTTTATCTTAAGCACAGACATGCCTGACTTCTGTTACAGGAAAAACACTAGTGGCTTGAAACACAGTGATCTTGGCTTTAGTCACTTTGAAGCTTTCCCTGGGAAAAAAAAATCTGGCTATTTGCATGGAACACCTCAGAAACTTTAGAAGGCTTACTTATTCATTAAATCCCCATCACATATACACATTTAATAGGAATTTTTGTGGCTAATCTCAGCTCTGCAGACTTAGCCCTTCCCTTGCTGCAGCTATAATTTATATGCAATTATAATTTGACAACCTTCACCTAACATTGTGCTCCTGTCCTCTATGGAAGTTTAATATATTCTGCTGCATGTGCTTGTAACACTACATTAGTCTTTTGGACAATAGGTATGCATGGCTTCTTTCAAATATCCTTACATGTATACAAATGACGTGCTAGCACAGCCAGATCTCCCATCTCGAGCCCCCATCTTTAGTTCAAAATTGTTAACTGTCATAGGGACACACACCTCCTCCAGGTTACTGTGCTCAATTTTCAAAGAATTTGTGCCACTATATGGGTAGTTGTAGGTGTGCATTGCAGACAAGATGGGCTGATCCGGAGAGTAGATTGACTTCAGGTACGAAAAGAGGCTTTGCTAGATCTACACCAACTCCATGCTAGATTTTGGGAATCACTGTAAGGCTCTGAGGTAGATGTAATTAGTAAATAGATAGTATGTGCATTTTATTTGATTGCTATTTTACAGTCTGAAGCCCCTCCCTAGAAATGGATCATAGCAGATGATCTCAAATGCACAAATAGAAATTTCTTTGCTTGCATTGGCTATTTGAAATTATATGCCAGGAATGTAAGGGAGATGTTTGTGACTGTTGGGTTAATCACCTTAAAGAGGTACTAAGGAAGTTTTGCAATTGTCTCCAGTATTTATTTTTTGGTGATTTTTTCCCCCTATCTTTTCCAGCTCCATATATACATTTAAAGGGTCATGTGAGAGCTGTGTCATATAGCCTGGGACTATCAGGAGGTTGCTAGTGTATATGACCTATATATAAAACACAGCATTACGTAAATCTGTGTCTCCTTGGCATATTGAATGTGAAGCCATTGACTATTACTAAGACTACAAGACTCTTTAATATTTGTAATGTGAAGCTAGTAGACATGCTAGAGCAGGGCTGGCCTTATCATAAGGTGAACTGAGGCGGCTGCCTCAGGTGCCAGACTGTGGGGGGAGGCGGGGCGCCACTAGGACTCAGAGTGTAGAAAATTGTTTCTGCTGCTGGTGCATATGTATTCTCTCTGCTCTAGATGCACAGAGATGGTGGAGTGCTGTGCTGGAGGAAGGAGGGCACAAGAGACATAGCAGGCAGGAGAAAAGGTGAGAGGGAATAACAGAAAGCAGCAGGAGCTGCAGGGAGAGAGAGGAGGAGGAGCTTCTTATGTACCTCTCTAGCACTCCCAGGAGCCTGGACTGATTAACACCAGCTTCTCAGGGAGCTTCCTGTTTTCTGCTGCTTCCCTGAACCCACTTGAGGAGAACAGGCAGTCAACTGAAGTAGTAGGAGCCAGTTAGGCCCTTAAGACACTGATATCTTCACTCATTCAGGCCCTGCTACCAGCCTGCTTATTTGTCCCCTTCAACTGCGTGCTGAGAACCACTATAGCTGGCACAGAACAGCAGTCATGAGTGAAAGAAGAAAATGCCACTTTGGGGCAGCATTCAGAAAAAGAAAGAAAGCCAAGGAAGCTTTTCTATCTAAGCAGGAAGGAGCTGTCCTGAGATACATAGACACAACTGTTCACGGTGAGCCTTCCGGCCCCAGTGAAGATGTGAGTGGCGAGGAGATGCCTGATCTTCCAGTTAGTCAGAGTGCAGGTGATCTGGCAGCTACTGCAGCATCCATATCTCTATCGCAAATGGATGTAACCATGCACATTCCTGAAGAAAAGTGTAGATCAGAGAAAAGTGTGGTGGAGCCGCAAGAAACAGCTGCTGCTGAGTTTAGTTCCTTAAGTCTAGATGATCCAAGACTGTGTACCCACTTAAGCAGTAGCCTGAGGGACTTCCTTGTACTGCATGGGCCACAGCAAGTGAAAAACTTCATGTTCCCCAAAGACAATTAAAATAGAAGTCTCCATCCAACACATTACTGGTGTGAAATCCCCAATGGTGGCAAAGTGGAGAGGCCATGGCTTATGTATTTAAACACCCAGAATGCTGCATACTGTTTTTGTTCCAAACTTCTCCAGTCTGATGTTCCAGTCACATTGGGTTCCACAGGAACAAAGGACTGGAAAAATCTGGCTAGAAATCTGGCATGCCATGAGAAGGCAGCAAATCACCAGAGAGCATTCCATAGGTGGAAAGAGCTTGAGATGAGACTAAGGTTAAAGGCCACCACAGATCATCAGCACCAAGAGAAGATTACATCAGAGTCTCTTTACTGGCAAAATGTTCTGAAAAGGCTCATTGCCATTGTGAGAATGCTTGCTACCCAAAACCTAGCACTGCGTGGCACTTCAGATCAGCTGTATGTGCCAAACAATGGAAACTTCCTTAAAATTGTGTTGCTGATGGCTGAGTTTGATGCTGTACTCCAGGAGCATCTAAGAGTCACCACCCAAGAAATGTACACACACCACTACCTTGGAAAAACAATTCAAAATGAGATCATACAGTTACTGGCAGCAAAAGTCAAACAGAAGATTGTGGAAGATCTGAAGTCAGCAAGATATTACTCTGTTATTGTGGACTGCACACCTGACATCAGCCATATGGAACAAATGACTTTAATGGTTCATTTTGTAACAGAACCTAGTGAAAATGTCCCTGCAATGGTGACTGTCTGAGAGCATTTTCTAGAATTTATTGACATTGATGATACCACAGGAGCTGGTATGACAAATGTGCTTCTTAAAAAGCTGGAAGATATGGGAATTGCGATAGCTGACATGAGAGGTCAAGGCTACAATAATGGTGCCAACATGAGAGGAAAGAACAGAGCAGTGCAGACATCGATCCGAGAGTTAAACCCTAAAGCTTTTTTTTGTCCCATGCAGTTCTCATCCATTGAACTTGGTGGTCAGTGATGCATCATCAGCTTCTAGTGAGGCTGCTGAATTTTTTAATGTAATTCAAAGCATCTATGTATTTTTCTCTGCATCAACTCATCGATGGTAAATTTTGAAGCAACATCTGGGAACATCGTCCCTGACACTGAAACCACTGAGTGCCACATGATGGGAAAGTTGAGTGGAGGTGATAAAGCCTATCAAAGACCAAATTGGGAAGATAGATGATGCCATAGTTGCCATTATGGAGGATAATGCTATGACAGGAACTGTTCGTGGAAGAACAGTGGCAGAGGGAAATGGAATCACCAGAAACATACATAATTTCAAATTTCTGTGTGGCTTAGTGTTGTGGCATGACATACTGTTTGAAATAAATGTTGTAAGCAAGAGACTCCAAGGTGTCGACCTTGATATATCTGGAGCAATGGAACAACTGGACAAAGCAAAGTCATACCTACAGTCTTACCGGTCAGATGAGGGATTTCACAACATTCTGAAGAGTGCACAGAAGTTGGCAGAGGAACTTCACACTGAAGCTATTTTCCCACCCATTCAAGAATACAAGAGTCACTGAAGAAGAAGATATTTTGATTACGAGATAATCCCATAAGAGACCTCAAACAACAATTCAAAGTTGAATTCTTTAACCGGGTGCTAGATTGTGCAATACAGTCAGCTGAGGAATGTTTCATGCAGCTTAAGGAACACAGCAGTATATTTGGGATGTTGTATGATATTCCAAAACTCACTCACTATACTTGAAGAAAATCTACACCAGCAATGCAGGGCACTAGAGACAGTTTTGACACTTGATGACATGCTCAATATTGATGCGAGTGATTTAGGTGATGAACTGAAAGCCCTTTCAAGATACATTTCAGCAGGATCAACTCCAAAGGCTGTTCTGGAATATATGTGCACAAATAAGATGACCACCCTCTTTCCAAATGCTTTTGTTGCTCTGCGCATACTTCTAACACTTCCTGTAACAGTTGCCAGTGGAGAATGCAGCTTCTCCAAGCTGAAGTTAATAAAAATACATCTACACTCCACAATGACACAGGAGAGGCTGGTCGGCCTTGCAACCATCTCAATAGGGCATGAGTTGGCCCAGACTGTGGACCTTCAGGAAGCAGTTCAAATCTTTGCAACCAAGAAGGCATGGAAAGCACCACTTTAATTATCCAAACAGATAAATATGCCAGTATTTATTATGCAGATAAGAAAAGTTACATTTGCTATTCAGGCGTTTGAAAGTTAAGTGTTACTTAAAATTTTTGAACAAGGCATTTTAAGTTGTTAGTTCTCCTTTATTGGGATAGGTAGCAGAGCAGTACCATGAGAGGAGTAGAACAGGAAGAAGGCAGAATTGAGACCTTTCAAAGTTTTGGCCCAGGCGAGGGGGCATCGAGGCGTCATTTGAGCTTCCCGCCTCAGTGCTAAAATGTTGTGGGCCGGCCCTGTGCTAGAGTGGTGGAGTGACCAAGTGACTTATGCACAGCCTAGTGCTTTTTAAGAGTTTCTAAAGAACCTGTCACCTGTGCAGGTTAAGACCACACATGGCAGTTCAGTAGAATTGCTTGAGGAATAAAACACTATTGAAGAGGAATAAGTGGGCAGAATATGACCTGTAGTGTGATGCAACATGCTTCCCTCATCTAGGGACACGTGTACTAGTGATCTGGGGTACACTGACAATGCACTCGAACTGCGGGCCTGTCAGGGTTCCTTCCCCACTCTGAACTCTAGGGACCCACATGAAAGCTCCCTAAGCTTATTTCTACCAGCTCAGGTTAAAACCTGGTACACTGCCACCACCAAGTGATTTAACAAGAAACAGGGAAAGGACCACTTGGAGTTCCTCTTCCCCCAGAATATCCCCCCAAGCCTTTACACCCCCTTTCCTGGGGAGGCTTTAGAATAATATCCTAACCAATTGGCTACAAAGCGATCAAAGACCCAAAATCCTGGGTCTTTGGACAGTGGAAAAATCAGTCACGTTCTTAAAAGAAGGATTTTATTAAGAAGAAAATATAAAAATCATCTCTGGAAAATCAGGATGGAAATAACTTTACAGGGCAATCAGATTCAAAGAGCCCAGAGGAACTCCCTCTAGCCTTAGTTTCAAAGTTATAACAAAACAGGGATACCTCCTTCTAGCAAAGGTAAAATTCACAAGTTGAGAAAACAGAGATAAACTAATACGCCTTGCCTGGCTGTTACTTACAAGTTTGAAATGTGAGAGTTGTTCAGAAAGATTTGGAGAACATGGATTGATGTCCGGTCCCTCTTAGTCCCAAGAGCAAACACCATCAAAAGAAAAAGCACAAACAAAAGCCTCCTCCCCGCTCAAGATTTGAAAGTATCTTGTCCCCTTATTGGTCCTTTGGGTCATGTGTCAGTCAGGTTTCCTGAGCTTCTTAACCCTTTATAGGTAAAAGGATTTTGGTGCCTCTGGCCAGGAGGGATTTTTATAGTATTGTATACAGGAGGGTTGTTACCCTTCCCTTTGTGTAGATATGACAGGGCCATACTCCCTTGGAGCTGTGGTGAACTGGCAGGTACAGCACCCAGACCACACACTAAGCAATCTTTTGATTGCTACATAGGAAATATGGCCATGCTGATTTATTGGGAGAGGGAGGAGAAGAGGGTCCTGTGACCTCTTGCTCCTGTGATGAGAGAGATTTTTGGACATGCTTTTACATAAAACTACCCCCCCCATCCCCATACACACAGTACAGTAGATACAACATGTAAAAAAGAGGATGCATTGAATTTAGGCCTGTCTTTCACAAGAAACAGGAATTGTTTAAAAAGATGTGGTTCCTGGCTGGAAAGTCCACTGTTTATAATTTCCAGGAGAAATAACAGATGCGATGAACAACTTTTGGGCTGGCAAGAAAGTGGTTCTTAATCTGCCAGCCGTACGTTTCCAAAAAGCTAGCTGCTGTTTAAGACATGTTTTTGTGTTACGTTTCAATAGTGAAATCAGTAGCTTTTATTGCCGCCAAGGCTTCTTAAAGAAAAATTAAAAGTTTAAAGCAGCATTAGGGGACTAGGATTGAAAGCCATGGTTGGTGGGCACGCGCACGCGCGCGCACACACACACACACACACACACACAAATAGGGAAGATTTGTTGTTTTTTTTAAATAGCTCCTGCCTACTGACCGGCCATCCTTTACTAGAGCATTGCATTTGCAACTTTACACTCTTCCTTTTTAATTAAAATTTTTAATATAGAGCAATAAAACTCTTGCTCAAACTTTATAGAACAAAATGTCTGTGGACTGTGTCAAGGTGCTGCTCAGTGCTTGCAGCAGACAGGAAGTGAGAGTCTGAGAGTTAATTCACAAGGAAGGGTCGTGACCTCACTTTCAGTTGCAAATGCTTCTGGGCCAAAAAAAATCTATACAGCACCCAGCTGGGCACAGCTTGGGGGAGGGAGGGGAAGTTGTCAGATTGCTGGATACACCCGCCTTGATTCTCTGACCAACCTGGCCCTGGGTGCAGACTAGAGGTGCTCAAGGCCTACTCTAACGTTCTCCAATTGGTTACAAGCCCGAGAGGGAGCATCTACCAGCTGAACATAGCTGGTGTGGATGATACTTTGGCTGTGTCTTCTTCCCATCCCTTCTGCCCCCTCTATTAGGAGCTGCAGAAAGGGTGTATTAGGAACCTGCTATACCAGGTTGCTGGAGACTCCTACATCCTAGGGGAATCCCCTGCTAGGGGCTGCAACCAGTTTCTGCTCCTTTTTTGCCGTCTGAGCCGCACCAGGACAGAGGAGTGGGACACAGAATCTGGCCTGTTATCTCGCTTTGAAGTCTTGCTCCACTTGTGAAGTGTTTAAAAATTCTGAGTTAATGTTAAAACTGAAACTGAAAATCTGGGTCAGCTAATACTGTAGGTCACTAGATATTTTGGATGAACTGCTTGTGATTTTTTCTAATGTAACTAATCCAAGCCACTGCTTAAATTAACTAAATAGGAAGCAAGCATTTCTCAAGGCCTTATTGCATTTGATTCAAATTAAAATTGATTTAAATTTTTTTACTTATTGTTTTCTTATCATTTTCCATCAGGAATTGAAATTATAATGCTGAAATAATGCAAACAGTATTAAAAACTTATACATTGGGATTAGAAAAAGTATCATGTGATATCAATTTTGGAATGTTTACTTTTTTTTGTTGTTGTGTACATTCATACTCTGACCGATTTACACCCTACAGACAACTTACTGTACTATTTTCAGTACTACTGCAATGGGTTTTTGTTGGGACTTTAAAGTAAGAAAATTCAATCATTTATCAATGGCAGACCCAGCATTCCTAGGAGATAGTTTTATATCCAGCTGGAGAAAGTAGTAGGAGATGCCCTGAGGAGTTAGACTAGCAGGGGAGGAAAATTTTTTGGAGGTTAGAGTCCATGTACTAATTTCAAACAAAATAATACTTTGCACTTAGAGAGCACTGTTCATCCAAGGCTCTCAAATGGCTTTCCAAATATGAATTAAGTTTTACATGCCTGTTTGGTATGCAAGTTCCACTGTTATGAGATTTACACAGATATAGCAAGGCCAGATTCTAGTGCCTTTTTTTTAAGCCCAATAACTGGACCATTAAGCTGGACCAGAAGTGGTCCACTGAAATCAATGGTGGACTCAGCATAAGTAACCCACTCTTCACATTTATCATTTTATTCACAGGGCCCAAATCTCATCTAACACTAGTGTAAATCCATTGATTTCAATGACATTATTCATGATTTACATCAGTGTGAAGGGAGAATCAGGTCCACACCATTTTTAATTTGAAGTTCAGGCTTAAGTCATACCATAAGGATTTTTTCCCCATAGTTACTATCTCAGGAGTCTGAAAACTCTGTCCCACTTTATCTTAGCCAATCTATTTAACCATTCTTTTCTTTGGAGAGAGTTGGTGTAGGCTCAAAGGGGCGCCGAGCCATGTTTCTCTGCATGCTTCCAACCATGTGAGACCTGATTCTGTCTCACTTATACTGGTGTAAATCAGGAGTAATTGAAGTCCATGAAGCTTCACAGGTATGAAAACAATGTGAGATCAGAATGAGGCTTTGTGTTTATAGTCTATGCATACCTTTGTTCTCTAAGGTTAGTAGGTACTCATTTTATCTGCAAATCATGTGAATCATTAGCCACTGCTTTAGTTGAATAAGCTTTGTTAGTGTCTTTATACAATCAAGTGTGACATCCATCCAAAGTAGTCTTTGATTCTGTCATTACTGATTTTGAATAGTATCATGTAGCCTGTCTTCAAGACCACTACTAAAATCACAGTGGCAGATTTCAGCAAAGATGTATCGACTTAGCCACACTTGCTGCTGACTTTCCCAATGACTGATTAAAATGACTGCTGAGGTGTGCTGATAGTAATGACTTCTGATTACAGTGACTTTCCATAAGCTGTATCAAATGAACATGAAACTGATGGGCCTGTTTATCAGGTACTGCATGACTATTACAGATCTAAATGATGTAATCTCTTGGACAATGAGTGAAATTGAATTTCCCTTTCCATTTGTTTAAAACAAAAATTGCTTAAAATAGCTTACTTGTTATCCTACAATCAACTATACTCCTTTGGTTCAGTATTTAATATAAATCCCTTTTGTATGCCATTGTGCTACTTTCAAATTCAATTTGTGAATACTTAACTGCTTTCCTCCCCTTATTATTAGTAGGTAACTTCTCAGTAAGAAAGCAGCTGTTCCTTGCAACTTGTTATTTCAGTGTATCATACCGTCCGCCTTGGAGACAACTGTTTGCAAAAGATAAAGTGTGGGAGCACAAACATTGAAGTCACTGAATCCCCAGTGTTGCAACATTCTATTTTTCCTCCCTCTATTTTTAGATATTTCTAATGCATTTTAAAGAAAGTGGGATATGCAAACAGGAAATGGAAAAGGCAGAATTCTAAGCGATACTGCCAAGGATTTGGATAAGTCGTAGTGTGGCTATAAAGGGACTTGAACACTGTACTTAAAAGGCTTCCTTTTCCTAGTGTGAGTGGATAGTCGTATGTTGTAGCATTTAGAATATGCGCTGTGAAATTGTTTTAGGCTGTGAAAGATTACTCATTCTTGGAGATTATTTTCTGGCACTATGATTTATAAGTAATATTTTTTGTGATTAATTTTTCTAGTGGTATATTTTTGCACCGCTATCCAATAGTGAATGGTCCGTCAACCATAAAAATATGTGCTGAGGTAAAACTTGGAATATACATTATGTGCATACATATGTATATTTATGCGCGCACACAAATATTGGTATTCTCTGAAGAAGATTTGGATTGATTCAGTTAATCTTAATTTATAGGAGTGCAACAAACTGGAAGATTTTAAACCTTCAGATGTTTATCTTTTCTATCTGAGGATCAGTAGTCAATCTCTAATGGGTGCTTGGCACTTTTGATATGTTTTTTAAATGCCATCTTGTGCTCTTCTGAATCCCATCACATATAAAAGGTGTGAGTAAGTCAAGGACCCAGAGAATGTAAAGCATGTAAGAGATTTATGATATGTTGAATAAAATGCATACTCTAAACCTCTACCCAGTTAGGAATCTTCTTGGGAGGGGAGGAAGGAGACACAGATGGGGTTATGATAATTTTCCACAATGTTCATTTAACTTGGTGATGGCTCCTCTCAGGACAACATAATGAAAAGATAAGAAATTAATGATCCATGAATTCAAGACAAACCAGATAGAGGTAATCTTTCAATCTGTCAAAATTAATTAATATTAAAACAAATTTACTAGAGAACATCTCTCAGCTAGAGAGGGGAGGGGCAAAACCATATTAGAACAGCCCTTAACTTTGGAAAAGTTCAGATCTGGACAGGAACCCATCCTTTCATATCCATTTTATCTCTGCTTTCAGAATCTAGATAGCTTTCACTTGTACTCAGTGGTGTTTTTTAAAAGGACAGCAGTCACGATGGTTATTATGTAAAAATACATATATCTTTTCCTTGGATGTATTGAGAGTCACAACTGCCCATTTTAGTCACAAAAATACATTTTCATTGCTTTTTTATTCCTGTTATCCTTGGAAAGCCAGTGCAACTAACTCTTCACTGGAGTGTTAACTAACTCGAATCCTGTCCACACACACAACCCCTTAATTGAAGCATGGTGTTTTAAGCTTGAGTTGGCTGGCCTGTCACAGTTTGATTTAGTACATTTCATCAGCGGCTAAAACAATCACTCTGTATTACCTAAGTGTTATTATAATGTGCTTGCTTTCACTCTAGAAGCCTCTGAAGTTAGTCTGTCTTGTGTGTAGACAACCCTGAAAGAGCATCATCTGGATTCTGTGTCTGGTTGTACATCATCAACAGAATTGATCACTAAGTTCCACACCTGTGTGCCTCCACTGAAAGCAACGGAATTGCACAGGTGTCACTAAGTGGCTAATTTTGCCTGCAAAACCTGTATTACTGATGGTGATTGCGAGAGAGATGGCAATTTTCTGCAATATCCTTGAAAGACCTTATGGTATTAAGTTTATGTATTATTGTGGGCTAGGATTCTATGCAACTTCTTTATTGAGAAGGTGTGACAAATATCGAAACTCCATGCAGTATCTCTGGAGTCCATTGTTTTAAATGAATGGTTTATGTATGATTGTGTGCTAATCTGTGAGGGAGGGCTACCACATCTATCCTCTGTGTTTTGAATCTGTTTTCTTTTCTTTAATTAAAAGTCTTCTTTTTAAATACCTGATTGATTTTTTTCCTTGTTTTTTAGATCCAAGGGGGTTGGATCTGGATTCACCAGGAATTGGTGGGAGAAAGGAGGGGGGATGTTTAATTTCTCCTTGTTTTAAGATCCAAGGGGTTTGGATCTGTGTTCACCAGGAAATTGGTGAAGTCTCTCAAGGCTACCCAGGGAAGAAAAGTAGTGCTTGGGGGTGGTGGCAGCGATACCAGATCTAAGCTGGTAATTAAGCTTAGAAGTGTCCATTCGGGTCCCCACATCTGTACCCTAAAGTTTAGAGTGGGGAAGGAACCTTGACAACTTCCCTCAGCAGATGTGTTCTACTGGAGCAATGAAACTGTCAACTGATAAAGAAAGTCAGTAGACAGAGCTTTCTCATGGTGCTTGATTCACATGTACAACAGTGTGGTAAAGAGTAGTGTAAAGATGCCTTAAATTACACTCATTTTGAGGCCCTATTACACTATCATCAGTGCTTCTATATTGTGATGCCAACTTTTCCCAACCTAGCGCTAAAAAATTCCCAAATCTGGTGAAAAATTTCCAGATAAAGTTTTTTACAGTGCTTCTATATCCTGGGAAATTTCCCCAAACCTGGGAATTTGTAAGTAAAATGTTTCAACTTGGGAAAATGGGAATTTTTATTCAAACATTTTATTCACAAATTCCCAGATTTTGGGAAATTTCCCAGGATATAGAAACACTGACTCTCATGGAGGTGTGAAGTTGCCTGTATATAAATGAGAATCACGCTCCAGCTGGACCTCCTCACTCTCACAAAAGATAAGAATGACTCTGGACCTGACCACTTTCAAAACTAAATGCAAAATTCACTCTTTGACTTACCTTCCCCGCAATAAATTATACACATGCGTGCACACATAAATGACAGCACCCACACCCTGTCTCACTTCCCCCCCCTTACCAACCCACAAACTGGCTTTCAGTGAGACCTGGGCTCCTAAATCACTTGTGGTTTTGAAAATTTTACTCATTCAGGACAAAGTCCAATAAGTCTCTCCCTACTTTATTTTGTATTATTTTTTACAGATTTTACATGTGAGGAGACTGGGGACCAATAAGGTTAAGGGACTTGCTCAAGTTCATCCAGGATCATCTGGGGAAGAATTACCTTGGGTTTTGACTCCAATTCCCCTTCCCTAACCATTCTATCACTTACCAGTAAAAGACAAATTATAAAAAACTGAAGACTGACTTCCAACCTTGCTTTGCTGACCTCAGTTCTACAAGTTTTTATCAAGTCTTTATTTTTTTTTTAAGAGTCAGTTCAGTCTTTCATTGTAAATTAGCAATGTTTTTACTTCTTCTCCCATCATGGCCTAATGTAACACCATTATTTATGCTGGAAGTTGCACTCTTCATAATCATCCCCTCTTCAGTGGAAGTCATTAGGGCTACATTGTAAAATTTTACCTTGATTACAAACATACATTTTCCATGCTGTTAATATAAAATAAATGTCATGTATTTTTACTTGCATCTCTAGTCAAAGTAGTTGATATTAAGGAGCCATTAAGAAAACCTGAATCCAAGATCATTATTCATTCAACAGTCAAAAAAAAAAAAGGCATCTGTGCGTTAGATGCTATTAACACATGCAGAATGCCAGATATAATGATCCCATTAAATCAGACTTGATTAATAGTTCAGGAAGACTGAATTTGTTATTTCTAAAAGTGCTGTTTATATTATTATTCTCTTACATTATTTTTGGAAATATTGGTCCAGTCAAGAAGAGCCTAAAGGCCAGTGAATTGCAGATGCATAGTATTCCATTGATTTCTCCTCTGGGCACTGCTGCTTCAACCCAGATAGATAAAAATGGTCATTACAGAGAAGACCAGATTTCCCACAAGTAGCACACTCAGTAATAAACTTTACCATCCCATCTCAGTTGATTTTTCTGGGTCCTTAAAAATTCCTCACAAATGTTAACAGGGGCCCCCTAGTCCCAGCAGGCTGCCAAGGAATGCATTGAATCAGGGCACCCATTTTTGTGCAGTGATAGTAGATGAGGCTACAGACCTTTTCTTAACCAGCCATACACTTCCTCCTTGAACCCAGCGGACTTTCCTATCTTGGTCCTGAGCCTAGATTTCTATTGGTTAAGAACCTACGAGAATCAGAGCTTAGTCTGTTCCAGGATGTTTGGTTTCTCCATGCTCCTGTATAATTCTCCAACTTGCTGCTGCTTTTATGATGAAAGATAGCATTTTCAATAGCATGTCAGTTCCATTCAGTGAAATCCAGGTCCCGGGGAAGTCAGTGGCAAAAACCCCATTGATTTCAGTGGGCCAGGATTTTACCCATTGACTTTCAAAGTAACCTAAATTTTTAAGTGTCAGGTGCTTTTGAAACCCCCAAAGTCTCTATGATTATGAGGAAGTAGAAGATTTGGCCTTGCCAAGGTTTTCATTAAGATACCCTCCCATTCCTTGGGTGTCATGAGGGTCTTCACTGAACCACAATAGACAGTAAACCTTCCTAAAGCACTCTGACATATGGCACCATTCTAGACTCTCACAGGAAAGGGTCCCATTGAAGC